>NC_092415.1:91199077-91509911 GCF_040894005.1 Engystomops pustulosus | reverse complement strand
TGTACCCAAATAAGGAAAAAGTGGGGCTGCTGGAAGAGGGTTTTAAAGAAGGCTTTAGGATACCTTTTAAAAAAGGGGGGCACGTTGGGTTTGTTAAGAATTTGAAGTCCGTGGCCCAATATCCCGAGGTCGTGCGGGAAAAAATTACTAAGGAAGTTAACTTGGGGAGAATGTTGGGCCCGTTTACGGAGACGCCCGTCGAAGGGTTGCGGGTGTCCCCGCTGGGGGTGGTGCCGAAGAAAGAGGCGGGAAAATTTCGCCTCATTCATCATCTATCATACCCGGCGGGGTTGTTGGTAAATGATGACATTGACCCGGCGCTGACAGCGGTGTCATACACACACCTCCTTTGATGCGGCGGTGGCATTGGTTCGGGAAGCAGGTAAAGGGGCATTGATGGCGAAGGCGGACATTGAAGCCGCTTTTCGTCTTCTGCCAGTGCATCCTGAATCAATGCACCTGCTAGGATGTTTCTTTGATAACCAATTTTATGTAGACGGGTGCCTTCCAATGGGCTGCTCCATTTCGTGCGCCTACTTTGAGGCTTTTAGTACGTTTTTGGAGTGGGTCATTCGAAGGGAGTCGGGTCTTAATGGTGTGATCCACTATTTAGATGACTTTTTGTGTGTTGGGCCACGGGACAACTGGGGCTGCAGGATTCTGTTGCAGACATTGACGGACGTTTTTTCACAATTTGGGGTGCCATTAGCGAGGGACAAGACGGAGGGTCCGACCACGGTATTATGCTTTCTGGGGATTGAGATTGACTCTGTGGCAATGGAATGCAGGCTGCCGGAGGACAAGTTGAATAGCCTGAGGTTGGCGGTTCAGGAGGCACTGGTGAAAACTAAAATTTCGTTAAGACAGTTGCAGTCGTTGTTGGGAAAACTCAATTTTGCCTGTAGAATTATGCCTATGGGGCGTGTTTTTTGTAGGAGGCTGGCACAAGCAACGGCTGGGGTGCGGCGCCCTGAATTTCTGATCCGTTTGAAGAAGGAGCTTAGGGACGATTTGCGGGTTTGGGACAGTTTTTTGATAAACTATAATGGGAGAACTTTGTGGATGAGTGAGCCAGTGTCCAACGAAGCCCTGCATTTGTTTACAGACGCAGCTGGGGCCATTGGTTATGGGGCTTACTGTCAAGGGGAGTGGAGCGTGGGCTCATGGCCAGCTAGGTGGGTGGAGAAGGGGCTCACGGCCAACTTGTGTCTGCTAGAATTGTTCCCTATTGTAGTGGCAGTGGAGCTTTGGGGTCAGCGGCTCTATAGCAAAAGCGTTGTTTTTCATTGCGATAATATGGTGGTGGTGGAAGTTATAAATAGGCAGACAGCGTCCTCACCGCCGGTGGTGGTGTTGCTTCAGCGGCTGGTGCTGCAGTGTTTGGAATGGAACGTGATGTTTAGGGCGGTGCATATTCCAGGGGTGGAAAACAACATTGCTGATGCGCTGTCTCGTTTGCAGTTGGACAGGTTTCGGGAGTTGGATCCGGGGGCATCGAAGGACCCTTTACCATGTCCAGGGCATTTGTGGGACCTAGTGGGACCTAGTGTGGTGAGATTCTTGCAGTGGGTAAGGAGGTCTTTGGCCCCGTCAACGTGGACGGCTTATCAGAAGGTATGGAGGGCTTGGTTTGAATTCACGGATGTTTGTGAATTGGAAGGCATGGGGGACAGCAGGGCAGAAGTGCTTTTTTGTTTTATGTTAAACCTGTTCGATAGTGGTGTGTCTGGGGCGTCAGTTAAAAAACATCTGTCTGCGTTGTCATTTCTCTTCAGGTTGGCTGGGGGAGAGGATGTTACTCAATCATTTATGTTACGCCGAGCGGTAAAGGGCTTTGCCGCAAAGGGAGTGAGGGTAGACGGAAGAAGGCCTGTTTCGTTGCAGATTTTGGGAGAGGTGCTGGGGCAGTTACAGGAGGTTTGTCATTCGACATATGAGGTTCGTTTGTTTCACCTGGCTTATGCTTGGGCATTTTTTGGGGCTTTTCGGATTGGGGAATTGGTGAGTAATAGCCGGAGGTCGGCTGGCGGCATTCAATTGAGGCATGTGTCTTGGGGTGCTCAGGAGGTTCGTATTTGGTTGTTTGGGTCGAAAACTGATAAAGGGAGTAAGGGGGTTTTGGTTAAGCTGGGCCGTATGTCGGGTTGCGTTGCATGTCCGGTTGGAGGTTTAGAGTCATTCTTGGCGGTGAGACGGCGGGGTAGTGATTCATTGTTAGTGCATGAGGATGGGTCGTCATTGTTGCGATATCAGTTTGTATCAATTTTTAAAAGATGCATTTCGAGGATTGGTTTATGCCCAAGTGAGTATAATTCACACTCCTTCAGGATTGGCGCAGCTACAGAGGCAGCACGGTGGGGGCTCCGGGAGGAGGAAATAAAGAGGATTGGTAGATGGGAGTCGCGGCGCTTTAAGTCTTATGTGAGGATGGGACGGTTGGAGCGCTAACTGGGGTCATTGTTTGGCATTTGTTTGTTGTGGGGGGCGGCAGGTTGCGGCCCACCCCTTTATTACATATGTTGTTTATTTACCAGGTGGGAAGAAATGTGTCATTTGGGTGTTTGGCCATTCTTTCGTCTGTTGGGCCGAAAGGAGGGCGAGGTTGCGGTTGTGTGGTAGGTCCTTAGGGCTTAACCCCGACCAGGTAAGTGTGCATTGGCTAGGATACAGAGGCCTCACGTGGGGGAGGGTAAGGCAGAAATTGCTAGAGAATTTCCGGAGATGGGGTCCGCCTGATGTGTTACTGTTGCATGCAGGTGGGAATGATATAGGCAGTTTCCCTATGCGCCCTATGATAAAATCCATAAAGAGGGATTTGTTATGCATATGGGACAGTCATCCCAACATGCTGATAGTGTGGTCGGACATCATCAGGTGGGAAAAGGGGCGCAATGCGAATTCGGTGGCAGCTCTGAATCGCTGTAGAGTGAAAATCAACAAGAGTGTTGCTAAGTTTGTCCGTTTGAATGGGGGTTTGGTAGTGCGGCATTCGTTGTTGGATGAGGACGTCAGTTACACAGGCCCAGACGGGGTGCACCTCACGGATGTGGGCCTGGACATTTTTAATTTTGGTTTGTCTGAAGTGGCTGAGTTTTGCGTGAGGTTGTGGGGTAGCTTGGCCACCTAAGGGGTCAGGCGGCCATGCGTGGCGGGTTCTTGGCAATACCCAGTTAGTGCATTTAAATTTCGGTGGTTATGCAATTTAACCACTATAATAAGGTTGGTGGTTTGAGAAAAATAAATGTTTTCCCCCGGGGGGCTTTACCGGGAGGAAGGTGGTGTTTTAGTCTCCAATGGTTGGTCTAGGGCCACACCTTCGTTCGCCACTGAGCTAGGAGGTTGGCGGCAAGTGGAGCTGGGGGTGTGGTTCTCGTGCACTGAGCGTGCAATTTTGGTTTCTGGAGACTATAACTTATACTGAAAGTTGTTTGCGTTTAGCCTGGAAGGCATGCGAATTTTAGTGGTGTTGCCAAGAACTCAGCCATCATTAATTGATTGTTATTTATGTTATGACATTTGTATAACTGTATTTTTTCTATTTCAGATTGTATTCAACAATTGTTAATAAAGCTGTGACCATTCATCTTTCCAACGGAAAATTGTCTCTGTGTTTTTTATTAGGTAGATGGGTGGTTAGGCTAGAAGTGTATGGTTTTTTCCCAGCCCTGGTCCTCAGTCATCGCCGGGTCATGATTCGCTCTTCTCTGCTCCTATCTGCAGAGCTCGTCTGCAGTCCTCTCTGTGCTGCTCCACTCTGCTCCGTTCTACTTCACTCTGCTCTGCTCCTCTGCTTTGTTCCTTCTCTCTCTGCTCTGCTCCTCTCTGCAGCGCTCCTCTTTCCTCCTCTCTGCTCCATTCTACTTCACTCTGCTCTGCTCCTCTGCTTTGTTCCTTCTCTCTCCACTCTGCTCCTCTCTGCAGCGTTCCTCTTTCCTCCTCTCTGCTCCATTCCTTCTTTCTCCACTCTGCTCCTCTCTGCAGCGCTCCTCTTCTCCTCTCTGCTCCGTTCTTCCTCAATTCTCTCTGCTCCTCTCTGCAGGCTCCTCTTCTCCTCTCTGCTCCGTTCTTCCTCAATTCTCTCTGCTCCTCTCTGCAGCGCTCCTCTTCTCCTCTCTGCTCCGTTCTTCCTCTCTCCACTCTGCTCCTCTCTGCAGCGCTTCTCTTTCCTCCTCTCTGCTCCCTTCATCCTCACTTCTCTCTGCTCCGGACCTCTTCCGCCTTCTCTCCACCGCTCATTTCTTTACAGCTCCTCTCCGATCCTCTCAAGTACCCACTGCACAGCTCCTCTCCGCTCCCATTTCACACCACTTCCGCAGCTGACAGGAAGTGTGGATGGGCGCGGGTAATCCCGCGTAGGCGCTGGTAGCAACACTTGCAACTGTATGACAAAGGGAAAAGACTCTCACCTGTTTGCTGCCGCCGCCCTCCCTGAAGCTCAGACATCTGCCGTCTGAGGCGAGATTTTCATCTCGCCTCATGGCAGATGCGGCCCTGTAACCAAGTATGTATGTATACCCTCTTGTTCATCCCCAGGGCATCAACAGCTCACCAGCAGGAGTTCCAATGGGCGGTGTTTAGATAGAACTGAGTAACAAGGTATAATCAACTACTTCCCACCATTTTAACCCCTTAGCGCTCTGCACCGTAGCTGTACTGCGCTGAGTCCTGCAAATAGCGTTCAGCGCAGTATAGCTACTGCGTAGAGACGATGCCGGTCCGATCGGGACCCCAGAGATGCCTTAAGGCAGTGCCTTTAAGATGGCGTCTGTGACGTCATCTTAAAGGCACAGTGTCAGCCTATGCATGTGCATAGGCTGACACTGCTAATACCCTGCAATACATAAGTATTGCAGAGTATTACCATGAACAACCAATCAGATGATTGCTTGTTTATGTCCCATGGTGGAAATAGTCAAAAAGTTAAAAAAAAATGTTTTTGGATAAAAAATAAGTTTATAAATCACTAAAAATGCCCATAAGCCCCAAAACATAAAGAGACATATAACGCTCAAAAAAGTCTAAATCATAACACAAACCCCACATATATAGTATCACTGCGTCCGTAACAATCCGTAAATAACTATTAAACCTATACAATGAACGCCGTAAAAAAAAAAACCTTTAAAAACCCGCCAAAAATTATGATTTTTACCCATTGAATCCCATAAAAAATGCAATAGAAAGTGATCAACAAAACATATGTACTCCAGAACGATACTGGTGCAAACTACAACATGTCCCGCAAAAAACAAGCCATAAACCAGCTCCGTAGCCAAAAAAGTAAAAATGTTATGCCACATGGGAGACGGCAATGCACAAATTATAGATTTCCCCCCACATTAGGGTTTTATTTGGCAAATTTTGTAAAACATGAGAAAAAATATTAATGTCTGGTATCCCGGTAATCGTATCAACCCATAGAATAAAGATACCATGATTATTAGGCTATACTGTGAACATGAAAAAAAAGTAAAAAATCCAGTACAGAAGTAATGCTTTTCTACTCGTGACCTCAAAAAAAAGTTCCTACATTTTCAACAAAAGGGGATACCAACCCCAAAATGGTAACAATGGAAAAAGCATCTCGTCCCGCAAAAAAAATGCAGTCACATGGCCCCTGTGCTGTTCCCCTTAGTTGTATATGTTGTTATTCTCCTATTTATATTACTGCATTTTGTTCTACATCCATTATTCTTATATGTCAGTGATGGAGAACCTTTTAGAGATCGAGTGCCCAAAATGAGACCCAAAAAACACTGGCTTTTCCCAAAGTGCCAACACGGCAATTTAGGCAGTACCAAACTTATTGCTACCAGAATTTTGGAGCTCCAATCTGACCCTGTACACACCTTTTCACTCTTTTGACAGGACCAATCAGCACAGGATGGGTCACTTTAAAATAGCAGGGCACTACTTGGACTGCCTGAGACTGCAGGAAATGCCATGTCTGGCAAACTCTGTGCCTGGGAGACAGCCCGTGTGCCCACAAAGAGGCCTCTGAGTGCCATCTCCGGCACCAGTGCCATAGGTTCGCCACCACTGTTATATGTGATATATTGGGGCTATGCTGCCATCTGCTGGTCAGGATGCACATGCGCTCCCTCTGCTTGTTTTTATAAGTTTTTTCTAAGTGGGTTTGGTTTGGAGCCCTGTTCCTTGTTATTTTCCTGTGGCAGCCATCTTCGGTTGCCTGTAACTGGGAAAACACGTGTTATGGGCTACTGAAGCATCAATTTCTGACCAGCAGCTCAGATGTCCATATTACAGAAGCGTATATCATCTTCAAGACTCATTAATTACCAGCATCAACAATCTCAGAGCCGCACAACACTGTATCTGTGACTATCGCTGTATCTGAGGTAAATAAACCAAGTCTTGCATCACTGCATCTTATCTCCTGCATCTGAGCTCTGGTCCTGTTGCTCCACATTCTGGATACAAAGGGAGGAAAGTTTCTCAGTTACTATCTACCAGTCAGTTACACCTTCAATCGCCTTGTGTGGGGACAGAACAGCCCCAATAACAAAAAAGCGAAAATTTTATGGCCTACAAAAGAGGCCAATGAGGAAACTAAAATCCTGACAACTGCAGGTCCCTCCTTCCTTTCTGCGCCTTGCCATGCGCCCATAAAACAAGTAACGGCCACATGTGGGGGGTCTCTGAAATCGGGAGCAATTTCATAGCAAATTGTATGGTGGGTTTTCTCTTTTTATCTTTTGGAAATGTGTAAATTTTAGGGCTAAATGAACGTATAACCGAAAAAATTTGATCATTCTAAATTTCACCTCCATGAAGATCTGAAGGGGTCAACAATCTTCCTAAAAGCTGTTTCTGATATCTTGAGAGGTGCAGATTTGAAAATGGGTTAATTATGTAGGGGGTTTTAATGCTAAATATGTAAAATTTAATTAAAACTTTATTTGATCCCCAAAATAGTAAATTCTGAAAATATGGAAAATCGATAATCTGTTTGTAAGCCACGTGACATCAAAATAAATTATCCAGACATTTCAAAAATGATGAAAATGTAAAGTAGACATATGGGAAATGTTATTCAGAAACTTATTCGAATTTCGAAAAAAAAAAATTTTCAATTCATCATTTTTTCTTTTTTTTGTAAATAAATGCAAAACTTATCAGCCAAAATTTACCACTCAAATGAAGTACAACATGTGAAGAAAAAACAATCTCAGAATCGTTTAGATAAGTAACAGCGTTCAAAAGTTATAACCATATAAAGCGACGCAAGTCAGAATCCAAAAAATGGATCTGAGCCTTAGGCTACAAAATGGCTGCGTCCTTAAGAGGTTAAACAATAGAATTTTAGATAAAATAAATAATAATTAGCCACACATAAAAGCATTCACCAAGAAGGATAACGAAACACAAGATATTTTATCAAAGGACATGGCTCATGTCCCAATCACCTGTCTGAAGCAAGGGTAGGCAACTCTGGTTTCCAGGGTAACCAGAAAGGCTGTGAGAGCTACAAACTAATCAGCCGAGGACAACTATAGATGAGCCACAGAGTATATAAGGATGAGTTTCAAAAGTACACTTAATGGAAAAAGTAGATAAGTATCTAATTCTAACTGGTAAAGGAAGATCTTATAGTAAAGTGTATAGTAAGGATAAGGATAGTAAGCCTATAGTAAGGATCATGGCCACTACATGGGCTACCTATCTACTTGGGGAGGGGAGTTGTGCAGGGGCTACGTATCTACTGGGAGGGCCATGAACAGGGACTACCAATTAAAGTGTTCGCCCCAGTTATTTTTTGCAACAGAATTATATCGCATGCTCTATGTTAAAGGTGCACCAAAAAAAGGTTGGTGTACATTTCCCAAACGGTACAGGGTGCACCAAATTCATGAAGAAATATTTGCTTCTTGTAGCAATGACTTAGCCTTTGGTCTACTTTACTCTTCTTGATTGTTTTGGAGCACCTAAAGGTAAGTAAAGGTGTTTGGTAGACAGACAGGCATTTGCAAATCTAGTAATAAAATGAACAGAAAAATCATTTTCATTTTTATGAGATAATTTATCGTTTTTGTAGCGGTTTTTGTTCAGACAGTCTGGCTGAGTGGCCCACTTCCTCTCTCAATTTTTTTTACCAAAAATTTACTCTATTCTTTATAGTCCACATTATTTGTCAGTCTCATTCATTCTTTTCCTTTTAAACTGAATATTTACAAGCCACTTCTTATAGTGGCTGCTGTGGAAATTCATATAGCTATTGCTTTCAGCTGATTTAAAGTTTTTGACTTAATTCGTCCCTGAAACATGACCACATCAAGAAATTGGACATTGCTGGAAAAAATATAATTTGTGAATAGTAGGCAGCAGAAATTTGCATTTATCTGGGCGAAAAATTCATTGAACTCTTCCATGTTCCTATCTATATATCTTTTTATTGTCCAGCAAAGAGGTTAGAGAAACTAGATGCAAATTTAATGCCCATCGCAGTACCGGACATGAAATAGATGTGATCCAGAAAGGAGAAATAGTTGTGCTGTTGTATCAGGTAATATAATCTCTTTATCAATAAAAATAGATATGGCCTCAATGCCCCATTTAGGATCCATATAGGATCGAATGACGTCATTGTGTGTGCCGGCCAAGCATAAAAAATCCAAAGAGAGCAAAAAAATCATATTCAGGGGAGGAGTATGACAAGGAGGAGCCACGTGCTACAGTATTATAATCCATATTGGCACCAAGGGGGGGGGGGGTGCTGATTTATTTTTCGGACTGTCACTGATCACTAACCCCGCCTGTGTATTTGTCTGTTTTTCATGTGTAACAAGTATGGAAAAATTAAATGAGACTAATAGCCATTGACACTCCAACAGGGGACTGTGGAAAAAAATGCAAATATGGTTTTCAGGATGGGATAAGGAAAACCACGCCTTTTTTAGCTACCATGTGAGGTAGCTCCCTTGACATCAAGTATACCCTGTACGTACAGAGGGATATGTGACACGGTTGGTGCCATAATGTACGTATGTAGACCAGTCATGCATGTGTAGAGAGCAGCTGCTGTGTTGAAAGTATCTAGGGTCGGGAAGTAAGAGCTCCTTAAAGATTAAGGCCACCTTGCAAGTGCATGGAGACTTAGAGGCATTGACGCTGGGGGACTCTGGGAAATGTGTAAATACGTTTTCCAGGATGGGATAAGGAAAACATTACATCTTTTCCCTACGTTGTAAGTCAGCCCCCTTAACATCAAGCAATACTTTCAAGAAAACTTATGACATGATGCAGAATTAAAACCAAACCAGTTTATCTATTCCAAAAGGAACAGATTGCCTTCTCTAGATAGCACTGTTTCAATGTATTTGCAGTTCTCTACAGTGTAGAGAACTGGTTTGGCTGAGTGAGAGGCTATTAAATAGGATCGGGAAGTAAGAGTTCTCCTAATGGAGACTTAATGGAGCCAATTAAGGCTGCCTTGTTGGTGTGTGTGGAGACCTATTGCCATTGACACTCCACTAGGATTCTGGGAAATTATTCAAATAAGTTTTCCAGGATGGGATAAAGAAAACCACACCTTTGTTTCGCTACTGTGGAAGACTTCCCAACCCTAGTCAAAAGCTTCTCGCTCAGCCAAACCAATTCTTTACACTGGATAAAGGAGTGGTAGACCGGCACAGCATGAAGACCGTCACGTAGGTACGATGCAAAAATTCTTCTTTATTAATAAAACATCACATAACACGGGAAACAAGCAGGTTAACGCGTTTCGACGGATACCGTCTTAATCATAACCTATCTAACATGTCAAGCCAGCCGCCTTTTATATAAAACAGCTGAGTGGTAGAAAAGAGGGAACTCCCTCTATACCTGACGTCACTAGGTCCGGGTCGCGCCTCCGAATCACATGACCCTAAACTCCTCCCCCTTAGTCACATGATCGGGAGCGTGGCTCGGAACCGTGCGCTGGCAGTAAGTAAACAAACCATTAAAACACTTATAGTATATAAAAATGACACTTATACAAGTACCTAATGCTGATTTTGTATAAAACAATAGTATTGAATAGGCACAGAAGTGAAAATGTACTGTTGGGAACAAACTCAAACTCAAATCGGACTAACATTACAGCACCGTAATGTGACTCTACCGTGAACCTATACTACATAGCACATACTGTATACAATGCCTGTTATGGTGCTGATATTTGGAGAAGAATAGGGGGAGGAAGATATAGGATATAAGACAATCAGTGATATATATCTAATTACGCAAATGGATTGGCATAAAGCCTGTAATGTATGGTATACAACACACTATATCATGAAGTATCATTAATACGTAAGTATGACATCCTGTCTTTTATTCATGCCTTGTGGAGTTCTAGTTTCCATTACAAAGATCCAATAACTCTCTCTGTTTATTAGTTTCCTCTTCATATTACCCCCTCTTATTGGGTATGAAACCTTCTCAAAACCCGTCCATGAGAAATAACACGTAGATTTGTTGTGTGTTTCTCTAAAGTGTCTGGAGGCCGCTGATATGCCCACGGACTCGTTAGTGATGTCTGACAAATGACGGCGTATCCTGACTTTGAGAGGACCTGTGGTATGGCCTATATATTGAATGTTACAACTTATGCATTTGATGGAATATATGGCGTTGCATGTATTGCAGTTAAGGTACGATTGAATAGGGTAAATTCTGCTAGTGGTGCTAGATACTATATTCGTGTCCACCGTAACAAATCTGCATGCCTTACATTGTGTGTGGCCACATTTATAGCATCCTTTAGTGTTTAGCCATGTCCCACCGGAATTCTGGCTTTTGAACAGGCTAGGTGAGAGAGCATTACCCAGAGTAGGAGCTCTCTTGGCAACACATTTGATGCCACTATCCAGTATTGTGTAAAGACTTGGGTCCTGCAATAAAATCGGAATACATTTTTGAACTATTTTTGTGATTTCTTTATATTGTCTACTATAGGCTGTAGAAAAAATAATAGGGGTCTTGGGTTTTCGCCTTCTCTTCCATTACTGCCCTTGTGTTCTTTATGTATTAAATCTTTCTTATCTACTAGTAGGTCCTGTTGGGATGTATTTGAAATCTTATTCTCAGCATTCTTAATAATGCCTTTTTGATAGCCTCACTGATGGAGTCTAGCCTTGAGACTGTTTTTTTCTTTTTCAAAATCATCATTGTCAGAACAGTTTCTTCTTAAACGTATCAGTTCCCCATATGGTATGTTCTGTATTACATGGGGGGGATTACAGGAGAAAGCTAACAGGGTGGTGTTTCTCGCCATCTCCTTCCTATAGGGTAAACTTCTAACCCTGTCTGGATCTAGGTGTACTTGTATTGGCATATGACCCTTGTTCTCGTCGTTTCCATACATATACCTCATTGTTACGATAATCTATGATGTCACGTTCAAATTTTTTCCTTTTTATTGCAGTAATATTGTCTTCCAACATTTTGACCTTTTCGGCAATAGCTGATGTTTGTTGCAAATAAGTTTGCTCCGGTAAACTTTTTTGAAGTGTTTCTCTCAGGTCGTTGATCTCCATTTTGATGTCTGAGAGGATGGTTTGTTCCTGTTCCACTATAAGTCGCATCAGTTTTAGCGAACATTCACTCAAGGCCTCATGCCAATTCTCCAAAAAAGTTTTGGAGTACTCTGTGGTGGGTATTTTTTTGATTCTTAACCCTCTGGGTATCATGTTTTTCTCTATATAAGAGCTTAAAGTCTCGGCATCCCACCAAACACGAGCCTCCTTTTCACTTAGTTTCAAAAGTTTGTCCCAATGTACAAAATCAATGGCCACAGAATCAGACTCTGAGGAGCCTGTATTGAAAATAGCTGCTGCTCTATTCCTCCTAGTATCGTTAGAGGAAGTATTCTGGCTCGCCGATTCTGTGTCCAATTCCTCGTGTTGTGACATTTTGTTACGCTTGAAGACTATATGATCTAGGTGTTTTACGGGGAGACTGCGGCTATCGGCTCAAATTTCACACATAAACATATGACACCTTCACTACAGCGTAGCGTAGCTTCAGTGGACTTTAATTTATTTAATACTCTATTGGACATTAACAAATTAGCACGTAATATAATCGTCAAGAGACGATTATTTAATCGTGCCGTATGCAAATATAGATGAGTCAACTGAGAATTCAGTTTTTGTTGACAATAAACACAATGATTATATAGCAGACCTGATGAGATCTGATGTAAATATCAGTGATTTCCAAGAACAGGGTAATGTACTAACATTAAGATCTCTTAAGTGTGAACAATGTGAAGTTAATAATTCTGTTAACAGTGAGTATCATATTTCCAACACTGACTTCTATCCCATTAACTCACGGGTTCCCGTCCTGGACAATTTCCAAGACATAGTGGAGAAAGAACTTGTAGCACTGCACAAGAGGGTTAAAGAGAAAGGTCCACACCACTTACACCATAATTTAACTAAAGGTGAGAGAGAGGCCCTACAACTACTTAAGGAGGATTCAGATTTGACCATCAGGTCGGCAGACAAAGGGGGGGGCCATAGTAGTTATGGATGCCGCCCTCTACAAACTTCTTAATGAGGACATTTTGAAAGATAGGACCACCTACCGTACCCTAGAGTCTAACCCAACCAGTTCAGTGCAAAAATGCTTATCCAAGATTTTGGAGGAGGGTTTAACGCTGGGGGTTATCACACAGAAAGAGAAAGACTACCTATATGTGAAGGACCCCATTACGCCAGTCTTTCACTCACTCCCCAAAGTTCACAAAAATGTTTCTGCCACCTTTAAGACCCATTGTGGCTGGGATTGGGGGGGTGGGTGAAAGACTAGGCGAATGGCTAGATCACTTCCTTCAGCCCATCACCAGAGTCACCCCATCTTTTTTACGTGACACAAAACATCTATTACAGATCATGAAAGAGTTTAAATGGCACAAGGAATATAACTGGGCGTCATGTGACGTTACCGCCTTGTACTCATCTATACCACACGAATTAGGTTTGCTGTTTCTACGTAGGCATTTAGACAGTTACAGTACTTACAGTACAATACTGAAAGAGTACATAGTTCTAGCCACTGGTTTTCTACTACAAAACAATTTCTTTTATTTCGATGGCAGATACTATTTGCAAGTGGAGGGGGCCCCCATGGGGGCCAAATTCTCCCCCTCCCTTGCAAACATATATATGTCACAATGGGAAGAGGCTTATATTTTTTCATCTTCCAACCTACATCAGGCGTCTATAGTATGGTTTGGTCGGTACATAGACGACCTGGTGTGGGTATGGAAAGGGTCAGAGACATCCTTTGACAATTTTGTAAGTTATCTTAATGACAACCCCATGAATTTAAAATTTACGTCCATGTTTGGAGGAAATTCTATCCCATTTTTAGACGTAACTTTAATAGGAGAGGGCGACAGGGTTAGAAGTTTACCCTATAGGAAGGAGATGGCGAGAAACACCACCCTGTTAGCTTTCTCCTGTCATCCCCCCCATGTAATACAGAACATACCATATGGGGAACTGATACGTTTAAGAAGAAACTGTTCTGACAATGATGATTTTGAAAAAGAAAAAAACAGTCTCAAGGCTAGACTCCATCAGAGAGGCTATCAAAAAGGCATTATTAAGAATGCTGAGAATAAGATTTCAAATACATCCCAACAGGACCTACTAGTAGATAAGAAAGATTTAATACATAAAGAACACAAGGGCAGTAATGGAAGAGAAGGCGAAACCCCAAAACCCAAGACCCCTATTATTTTTTCTACAGCCTATAGTAGACAATATAAAGAAATCACAAAAATAGTTCAAAAATGTATTCCGATTTTATTGCAGGACCCAAGTCTTTACACAATACTGGATAGTGGCATCAAATGTGTTGCCAAGAGAGCTCCTACTCTGGGTAATGCTCTCTCCCCTAGCCTGTTCAAAAGCCAGAATTCCGGTGGGACATGGCTAAACACTAAAGGATGCTATAAATGTGGCCACACACAATGTAAGGCATGCAGATTTGTTACGGTGGACACGAATATAGTATCTAGCACCACTAGCAGAATTTACCCTATTCAATCGTACCTTAACTGCAATACATGCAACGCCATATATTCCATCAAATGCATAAGTTGTAACATTCAATATATAGGCCATACCACAGGTCCTCTCAAAGTCAGGATACGCCGTCATTTGTCAGACATCACTAACGAGTCCGTGGGCATATCAGCGGCCTCCAGACACTTTAGAGAAACACACAACAAATCTACGTGTTATTTCTCATGGACGGGTTTTGAGAAGGTTTCATACCCAATAAGAGGGGTTAATATGAAGAGGAAACTAATAAACAGAGAGAGTTATTGGATCTTTGTAATGGAAACTAGAACTCCACAAGGCATGAATAAAAGACAGGATGTCATACTTACGTATTAATGATACTTCATGATATAGTGTGTTGTATACCATACATTACAGTCTTTATGCCAATCCATTTGCGTAATTAGATATATATCACTGATTGTCTTATATCCTATATCTTCCTCCCCCTATTCTTCTCCAAATATCAGCACCATAACAGGCATTGTATACAGTATGTGCTATGTAGTATAGGTTCACGGTAGAGTCACATTACGGTGCTGTAATGTTAGTCCGATTTGAGTTTGAGTTTGTTCCCAACAGTACATTTTCACTTCTGTGCCTATTCAATACTATTGTTTTATACAAAATCAGCATTAGGTACTTGTATAAGTGTCATTTTTATATACTATAAGTGTTTTAATGGTTTGTTTACTTACTGCCACCGCACGGTTCCGAGCCACGCTCCCGATCATGTGACTAAGGGGGAGGAGTTTAGGGTCATGTGATTCGGAGGCGCGACCCGGACCTAGTGACGTCAGGTATAGAGGGAGTTCCCTCTTTTCTACCACTCAGCTGTTTTATATAAAAGGCGGCTGGCTTGACATGTTAGATAGGTTATGATTAAGACGGTATCCGTCGAAACGCGTTAACCTGCTTGTTTCCCGTGTTATGTGACGTTTTATTAATAAAGAAGAATTTTTGCATCGTACCTACATGACGGTCTTCATGCTGTGCCGGTCTACCACTCCTTTATCCTGCATGTGCTATACGGCTATAGATTAGTCTCTCCGTGCACCAGAAGACGACCACCGAAAGTGTACAGCTCTGATGATCCTAAGGTTGGGTGAGCCGGCTTTTTTTCACTTTCTCCTACGCTGTAGTGAAGGTGTCATATGTTTATGTGTGAAATTCTTTACACTGTACTGAAGAGATGCAACCACATTAAACAATGTTGTCTACAGTTGGGAATTTGTTGGAAATAGATATACTGGTTTGGTTTTAATCCTCCATCATGTCATTATTCTTCCTGAAAGTCATTAGAAACAGCACAAAAACCCACAAAGTTATGACCCATAGATCATAAAAAGGGCAAATTTTATTATAAAAAACCAGTACATCAATAAAAAATAATAAGCTGATGCTGTATAGGGGAGAATTGGCTAAATACTTTGCAAGATGGAAAAATACTCAGGATATGGAGAATACATTGATGTGACCACTACTAATCAGATATCAAATATATGTCAGCACACAGTATTGTCCTACATCTTGCGGATAACACCAAAATAACATCATTTTCGAAATAGTAACCAATATATCAATATTGTCAGTGTTGGTGGTAGTGGACCCACTGGACCACTGTTCACTAGATGACGTTAGCAACACCTGGGAGCTGAGTCTAATTGGCACCCGGTATTCACTAGAACCTGCCGCAAACCGGGTTGGACTTGCTGCGGCGTGGTACCACTAGGTCGCTCAACAGGCGCAACTTTGCCTGCAGAGGATGCCAAGCGAGGCACAGAATCGGCAAGCAGTGGTCAGGCAGAAGGTGAGAACAGGCGGCACAGATCAGAGTCGGGGACATAGCACAAGGTCAAGGCAGCAGAGAATCAAGGTCAGGAATGTAGCAGAAGGTTACAACAGATAATACACAGGAATAGCAATAGAAAGCTTTCTCTAGGGCTATGAGACACAAAGGTCCGGCAGGGGTCACAGGAAGAGGCTGGCTATTCAACAGGTCAGCAGCTGGCCAGTGCCAATTAGCGGCGCGCTGGCCATTTAAATCTTACAGAGCTGGCACACCCGTGCTCTAGGAGGCAAGGATGTGCATGCGGGAGCACAAGAGAAGCCACTGGAGAGCAGATTGTAAGACTCGTGGAGTGCTTAGGTCAGCAGAGTACCTGAGACAGTAGAAGGAGGAGCTTTTTGCCGGGAGAAGCGTTTCAGAAGGACAAGCTTTAGAAGGGAGACGTGGAAGGAGTTCGGGATGCACATGGTGGGAGGAAGGAGAAGATTTTAAGCCACAGGGTTAATGCGCTTAAGCACCTCAAATGGACCCAAGTTTTTAAGTGGGAATCTTCAGCCAGACATCTAGAGGACAGCCACACTTAATCACCCGGAGAGAAGTCTGGAGGAGGCCTCCATTTCTTGTCAGCCTGGGTTTTGGTGTGGGTGGATGTCCGAAGTAGAGACTGCTGAGTTTTCTCCCAGATGTACTTGAGGTCTTGTACCAATTCTTCTACTGCAGGAACATCAGAAGGCACGGAAAGAGGATGAGATGGCCGTGGAAGTAGTTCATAGACAATAAAGAAGAGATTGGCAACAGCAGATTCAGAGTCCATGGAATTATTTGAGTATTCCGCCCAGGGTAACAGAGTGGACCAGTCGTCCTGTCAAGCGGAAACAAAGTTCCGTAGATAACAGCCCAGAGTCTGATTGACTCTATTCACTGCCTGTTTGACTGTAAATTATAGGCGGAGGAGAAGTCCAGCTTTACTTGAAGTTGTTTGAACAAGGAACGCCAGAATCTGGAAACAAACTGGACCCCTTGGTCCGAGACAATGTGCTGAGGAAGTTCATGAAACCAAAAGATGTGGAGAAAGAACAAGCTAGCAATAAGATGGCTCGGCGGCAGACCAGGCAGAGGAACAAAGTGGGACATTTTAGAGAAATGGTCTGTGACCACCCAGTTGAAAGTATTACTGGAAGATGGCGGAAGATCCGTAACAAAGTCCATGGCCACGTGAGTCCACAGGCAGCTGGGTATAGGGAGACCTGCTAGCTTGAGATATGATGGCTTATTTCGGGCACAGAAAGTGCAGGAACTCACAAAGCCTCATGCATCCTTGACCAGACCTGGCCACTAGTAGAAACAAGAGATGAGAGCGATAGATCTCTGCACACCACAAACTTTGTGGGATCAATCTGTAGTCCCTTGATATACCTGGGGAAAGGAAGGCTGTTTTGATGGAATAAACACTTCTCAAGCTTTGTATACAGGCGATTGGCCCTTGGCCTGACGACTAAGTGTACATGTGCAACACCCCTGCTAATGCATAGGCAAGGTGGTTGTTGCAAATAGAACCCTCTTCTTGTCAGGATCTATTTTGGTGAGCTTGCGCAACTCATCCATAAGCTACTAATGGTAATCTTAGTAACTGAAGCTTGCCGCCACTGCATGGTTAGGCAACAGTTAACATCAATTGTCTGTAACCACTGATATGATGTTGAAGCTGATTGGAGAGTGTTGCCACCTGACCAAGGGAGTATAAAAAAGCCCCAGGTGCGCGGGAGCACAGGATCTTCAGAGAGAACCAGACCTCATGGTTTGTCTGCAGTTCCATTAAGCAGAGTGAGAAGCAGGTCAGGTGACTCAGGCCACTGCCTAGCACCCAGGGCAAATCAGGAGACTAATCCTCAGAGCAGAGGTCCACGATCCAGACTTGGTTCCATATTTACCAGCCCAGCCTGAAGTTACTTCCAGGCTGTGAGCAACCTTCCTGCGGACCAGCTATCTCCATCAGCTTTCCAGCTTTTTCAATCTGCTGTTACTGTCTAGCCATTGCCTGCCGTTTGAAGTTGAATAAAGAACTGTAAATTGCTTTGCACAATGTACCTTCGTGTAATCCTTGTATTAGGCTGCTTCACCATCCCAGGCATTCCCAACCTCCATTGCAACATCCCCCACCGAGGCCTAGCCTTTTCTCGGGGCCTGGAGTCAGCCGGGGCCCGCAGTACCTGAGTGGCTGGCGGTTGCGGCCTAGGCACGCTATTGTCACGGTGCTTGGTATGGGGAACCGGAGGGCTGTCCTACAGCCTGGCAGGTCTCCAGCAGGGTGGTGTTGGCAAGAAATGATGAGGGAGAGGCTGCTATAGAGGATCTCCCTGGGGCAACCCTTTGGTCTCTAGAGGATGAGTCTCTGTGTGGTGGACAGGGTGCCCGTGATGGTGACAGCCGTAGTAGCAGGGACCAGACGGAGGCAGAGGTTGAACAAAAACCAACTTACAGTTCTTTATTGGAACCGACAGGAACCGCAGCAACGTGCCTTTAACAGAATGGTAGATTGCTGAGATGCAAGTTGGAGGGAGCCACAGGATGTAGATCACCAGCCTGGATGCAGAGGGCAGGCTGGGAGGTAGCTGTGTCCTAATAGGATGCTTCAGCTTTATCCTGGATTGCTTCAGATATCACCCTGGAAGGTAGGATGATATCCCTTTCCTCACTCACTAACTCACTACACTCAGGCAGGGAGCTGGGCTCACTTGCTCTGGTCTGATGTGCTAGCTGCACTGACTCCTCTGAGTCTCTAATCTGAGAGAGTGAACTCTCTCCTCACACTGCACTGAAGTTTCCAGGGATCTTGTTACTCCCCTGGTCAGGTGGTGGCTACTCCTCCAATTACATCTCAGCTCACAGCTCAGCTCACAGAGACAAAGTATAACACCTGTGATTGGCTGACACATATGACATCACATAAAGCAATTAACTCCTGCCTTACCAGGCAGGATCTACCACTGCAGAGTTCATCTGTGTTATGTAGTGACATGCTGTGAGGCTAATCAGACCCTACACAGGTTGCAAGCTACATGGTGGGACATATTTGCAAACACAGCTCTGCCTTGCATTGGCGAGGGTGTTGCACCATCATCCAGGGATTCATACATACACCTCATGGGTTGCCCCAATGAGAAACATTTTGAATCAGCCTCTCCCTTCATATTTCTCCCACCACCTGCTGGAGACATGCAAAGCTGGAGGACAGGAGGAGGTTGGAGGACTAGAGGCTACTGGAGGAGGCAAAAGGACAGGAGGCTAGATGACAGAAGGAGGCTGTGGGACAGGAGGAAGAAAGAGGACAGGGGGCTGCTGGAGGAGACTGGGGGACAGGAGGAGGCTTGAGGACTAGATGCTATAGGAGGAGGCCGGAGGACAGGTGGCAACAGGAGGAGGCTGGAGGACAAGTGCCTACAGGAGGAGGCTGGAGGACAAGTGGCTACAGGAGGAGGCTGGAGGACAGGGGGCTACAGGAGGCCACAATAAGGAGGCTGGAGGACAGGAGAAGGCTACAGGAGGACAGGGGGCCACACAAAGAGACTAGAGGACAGGAGGCGGCTACAAGTAGAGGAAGATAGAGAACAGGGACCACACCATGTGAGGAGGGGTGGGGGTAGAAGTACAAATAGTATTATGTGTAAGATTGGGTAAATAGCTAAAAGAGGGGGTTTCCTTATGCCAACTTAAAAAAACTTGTTTGCACATTTTCCCATACTGTACACCACACACACATAGGCCTTATAAAACCCAAAGGACACTTGCTATAACATACACCCTGATACACACACTAGCTGCACTACACATACAGGTCTGACAACGGGTCATAGTCTGTTCACAAAGCGCTTCCAGCAACCAGAGCCTGACTCCTCCCACAATCATGATGACGTCAGCACAGGCCCTCCAGCTCTGTAGCTACAGCAGTCAGCCAAGGGTGTGCATGTGACTTCCTGCTGTCTGCGTATTACTAGGGAGCAGCCTGTGGCGCTGTACTCACTGCTACACGGGACAGTACTGCAGGCGGTTGTCACACCCATCCACTCCCAGCGATACCGCAGGTGAGTAGTAAGCACTGCGTTATACATTATATATAGTCTAGCACGTTATATACATACACGCAATATGATATCTAGCCTTCCCATGTATTACAACACTTCAGGTCTGGGTATATGTATAGATATATGTGCAGTATATAGTATGCCACTGTCTTACAGAACTTCAGGTCTATGTATAGATATATGTACAGTATATATTATGCTAATTACAGCACTCGGGTCTGTGTATATACATAGATATATGTACATTATATAGTATGCCACTGTCTTATAGCACTTCAGGTCTGGGTATAGATATATGTACATTATATAGTATGCCACTTACTGCACTTTAGGTCTGTATAGATATATGTACATTATATAGTATGCCACTGTCTTACTGCACTTCAGGTCTGTGTATAGATATATGTACATTATATAGTATGCCACTTACTGCACTTCAGGTCTGTATAGATATATGTACATCATATAGTATGCCACTGTCTTACAGCACTTTAGGTCTGTATAGATATATGTACATCATATAGTATGCCACTGTCTTATAGCACTTCAGGTCTGTATAGATATATGTACATCATATAGTATGCCACTGTCTTATAGCACTTCAGGTCTGTATAGATATATGTACATCATATAGTATGCCACTGTCTTACTGCACTTTAGGTCTGTATAGATATATGTACATTATATAGTATGCCACTTACTACACTTTAGGTCTGTATAGATATATGTACATTATATAGTATGCCACTGTCTTACTGCACTTTAGGTCTGTATAGATATATGTACATTATATAGTATGCCACTGTCTTACTGCACTTTAGGTCTGTATAGATATATGTACATTATATAGTATGCCACTGTCTTACTGCACTTTAGGTCTGTATAGATATATGTACATTATATAGTATGCCACTGTCTTACTGCACTTCAGGTCTGTGTATAGATATATGTACATTATATAGTATGCCACTTACTGCACTTCAGGTCTGTATAGATATATGTACATCATATAGTATGCCACTGTCTTATAGCACTTCAGGTCTGTATAGATATATGTACATCATATAGTATGCCACTGTCTTATAGCACTTCAGGTCTGTATAGATATATGTACATCATATAGTATGCCACTGTCTTACAGCACTTCATCTGACATTCTTAGGAAGAACAATATAAAAATAAATAGTAACTTTCTGGAAATTATTATATTTTGAGCTGATCTAGAAAAGCGTTCCCTTTCTTTCCTTAGGGGACATGTAGCAGCTGGTTTATCAAACCGAAACGGTTTGGTCACATTTTCTTGCCTCCGCAACAACCCCTAAGACCTTAATTTGCATATTTTCAATTTTATATAAAAAAAATACACACAAGAAACTGGTAACTATGTAGTACATCAGTCCATTACAGAGCCGGAAAGTTCTCTTTAAATTGCGTCCACGTTCTAATTCAGGTATATTCTCCAATAGAAATATGCATTGCTGCAAAGGTAACCTGCTGTACCGCAGGACCCCCATTCCCCATTAGGCTAACTTTATGCAGCCACCAGCATTCTGTAACCTGTCAGCAGTCCTGTTTCATTTCTTTTCTTATTAATGGGGGCAGGGCTTGGTCACTTGGTGTCAGATTTAACAAACTTCTCACAGAATTCTAGTTTAATTTGCAACAATAAACTATCTAAAAAGTTCTGCACCACATATATCAAGTATTCTGGAGAGTTCCCAGCCACTTTTGTAACTAGTACAACAATCCTGGGTAAAAGGGTAGGTGGTTGAAAGTTCAACAAAAGTATGCCTAAAATGTGCCAATATCTGGCATATAATGAGCCAACTAATGGCTGGCGCAAAGTGCAACTAGACCGTCTTAAACGACACCAGGTTTATCATTCAGCACCAGATACTTTGATAAAGTCTTGATAAAGGTTGAGCTACACACTATAATCTACAGCAATAATTGACATTTACTGCAAATCAATTGTTTTCCCTTAAAGTGTGTATGTGATTGTCATAATCAAATCGTAATGTACAGCGGGGCACATTTATCATACACTGTGGAGCAGTTTAGTGGACAAACTCACTACAAGGGATAACGCCCGTGTCCGAGTTATTATTTATGACAGGCCCAGATGCTTGTCAAGCTGGAGGTTTCTGACAACTCAGTCTGGTTATTATAATTGCGGATTGATTGAAACGGCTTACCTCATAGAGGACTGTCCTGCCTCATCTTCTGTTACTGTGCTGTGATTGTTATCTCCTCTGGGTGTGGCTGCAGTGTCCTTTCACCAGCTCCATTCTGTGATTAAAAAAAAGATATGTAATTAACCCATTTCCAACCATTGTTCTTCAAATGTGGTGCAGTAAGCAGACATTTAGCAAACTGTGGAGAATAGAAAACTATTATACAGGCGGTCCCCTACTTAAGAACACTCGACTTACATACCACCCCTAGTTACAAACGGACCTCTGAATATTGGTAATTTATTGTACGTTAGTCCTAGGCTACAATGATCAGCTGTAACAGTTATCACAGGTGTCTGTAATGAAGCTTTAGTGTTAATATTGATTCTTATGACAACCCAACATTTTTAAAATCCAATTGTCACAGAGACCAAAAAAGTTCTGTCTGGGGCTACAATGATAAAATATACATTTCTGACTTACATACAAATTCAATTTAAGAACAAACCTACAGACCCTATCTTGTATGTAACCTGGGGATTGCCTGTATTTTGTCTGTCTAGCTATTTCTCTCCTTCTCTTCTCCCACTATCCACCAAACCTTTGTCTCTGTCACTGCTAGTTCAATAGACAAACGTTCATCAACGTGTAGGCTTTTTATGGCAGGTTTTTGTTTCTTTGGTATGATTTGAATATTTGTGTTAATGGTAACTCCCCTTTTGTTTCAAAATGAGACAGAAAGTGTAGTCTATGTATAGTACAGGCAGTCCCCGGGTTACATACAAGATAGGGTCTGTAGGTTTGTTCTTAAGTTGAATTTGTATGTAAGTCGGAACTGTATATTTTATCATTTAACCCCCAGACAGAACTTTTTTGGTCTCTTTGACAATTGGATTTTAAAAATGTTGGGTTGTCATAAGTTTCAATATTAACACTAAAGCTTCATTACAGACACATTTGATATCTGTTATAGCTGTTTATTGTAGTCTAGGACTAAGTACAATAAATTACCAATATTCAGAGGTCCGTTTGTAACTAGGGGTCGTATCTAAGTCGAGTGTTCTTAAGTAGGGGACCGTCTGTACATGATTTATGTTTATAATATGCATTTTAGATGGGACACTTGTTTTTAAACTTGAACCTAATGTGTATCCCTTTTACGACTCTTTCATACTGATCAGATCTGTTTTCAGTCCATGTCTTGTTAGTATTGTGTCCATATCTGCTGTTTCGTGTCCTTATGGCATTGTTTTTTTTATGGCATAGTCCTCAAGTCTAAGGTACCTCAGTCGGACTCCTCGTTGCTCCATGAGATTTGCTCTATTCATCTCTACAGAGCTGATAGATTGCCAACACCCCCACTGATCAGCAAGTTTAGCCCTATCTTGTGGATAGGGCCTAACTTGTTTTGTGGGAACACCCCTTTAAGGAAATTGAGGTGTTGGAAGTTTGGCTTACTGACTCCACAGCCCTGGATGTACTGTCAGTTTTGTTTTTGCAGACCTATTGGCCCACATTTACTAAGGTGCTTGCGCCAGTTTCCTGTCTGACTTTGTGTATTCTTTACAGTGCAAACTGCTTGCACAGGTATTTAAGAAGTGCCTGCACCACATTTGTGTTGCAAGCAACCATTTTGTGTCGCGGCCGCACTATTCTGAAATGTGGCGCGCGCCCTATGATAAAGGTGCACCCAAAAAAAAAGTTGGTGCATTCCGTCGGGAAGTACAGTGAGATTCATCAGATTCATGAAGAACGAGCGCCAGAAATCCTGAATCTGGCGTACTCTTCACTGTTTTTAGTAAATGTGGTTCATTGGGGCAGATTTATCAAGGTGTCTGAAAGTCAGAATATTTCTAGTTGCCCATGGTAAACAATCACAGCTCAGCTTTCCTTTTACCAGTGCTCATGAATATTTTAAAGGGGAGCTGTGATTGGTTGCTGTGGGCAACTAGAAATATTCTGTCTTTCATACAGCTTGATAAATTTGCCCCAGTGACTTTTATGGACGTCCGTCGTGAAATGGGTAATGTCTTAGGTTGCATCCTAATCCCTGATTTTTCTTGCATGTTTTTGTTTTTTGCTATTTTTATTTGTGCTCAAAATAAATATCAGCATTGTCTTTTCATAATGGCAAGAAAGCCTTTGGGGCTGTCATACCCGCTGTTGACCTGTCACTGGAGATCAAGGTAACTTTGAAGTGTAACTGAAAGTTACCCTTTGCTCTTCCTTCATCACCCCTGTGATGCAGTAACATGGATTGACTCATTTATTACTATAGAACTGCCCAGGTCCCAGATGTTTTCTAAATTTCAGCATTCAGTTTTTTGAATTAATATTAAAAATCTGGATTGCCAGGGAAGTTGAAATTATGCTACATACTGTAAATATAATAAGTCATTGTGTAATTAACTTTAATAATTAGGAAGTGATCACTTGCCAACTATACAATGGTTGCCAATCAGTAATGAGGGAAGCAGGTCTTTGGCTCTCAGAATTAAGGCTTCCTTCCCACCTAGCAGAATGGCTGTGGGTAATTCCGCAGCCCTAACACATGTATCAAAAACCAACAGAAATAAACTTTGTTGTTACTGGGGAAGATAAAAGGTTGATTTCTGCAGCAATGAATGACATGTAATTTAGTTGAAGTGGATGATAAAGTGTTGTCCTGGATCATTATATTTCCAGTCTCTTCACAGTGACTGTGCTCAGTATTTCTTTTTCTATTAGTACATGGAAAAGATTATTGTTTCTGGTCATTATGTGACTTGTAATTTTAATCTTATCTCCACAGTTTATGGTTGATGGAGATCTACTGCCATGGTTAACCCTCCCACTCCCCCTCCATGCATAAAGCTTCTACATTTTCTGAAATCTTAGAATTTATTTATTTGTATTACTAAAAATTTCACACACCTCATTTCTCAAAATACTCCTCAAAAGTTGTGAGATAAATGCTATTTTATACTATCATATCACTAGGCTGCTCAGTGTAAAATTCCAGAGAGTGGGTGGGGACTCTCTAAGCAGACACATTGGGGCAGATTTACCAAGCTGTCTGAATATTTCTAGTTGCCCATGGCAACCAATCACAGCTCAGCTTTCAATGTACCAGTGCACAGGGAAGCTGTGATTGGTTGCCTTGGGCAACTAGAAATATTCTGACTTTCAGACAGCTTGATAAATCTGCCCCATTATGATCTCTTAAGTGCTGTGTGCTGACAATGTGCTTAGGTTATTAGGCTACATCTTTATCTACACTTTTATTTAGCTTCTGAACATTGTACTAGTATCTGATACATAAAGAGAGATCAGAGATCCATGAGATGGATATAAGACACAATGACCCTCTCGGCTCTGCTAACTCACCTATAACGCACACCGAGTCAACTCTGCTATATGCCTCTCTCTCGGATAAAAACTTTATCTGTCTGCAGCTTGTAGAGTAAGTCGCTGCACACTGCTGCTTCCTAGCAGGAAGTGCCTGTGTCTGAGTTGGTTTTGTAATGCAGTGGGAGGGGTAGAAGGCAGAAAACACTGCAGTGTGCAGACAGAAAAAGCGATTTATGAGAAGAATTTAACCATAGTCAAAAGATTTACAGTCGTATCCAGGGACAACCAAAATTGTATAAACCAAGGCTGATAGAGACAGTTGGGAATTATATCTGTGAAATGTTGTATTATAGTTAATAACAGTGAATTAGAGAATGTGTTATTTTGTTATCCTGAGTATACGGTATTCAAGAATCTTGTCTTCGTGTTACTACCCCTTTAGATTTCAGCTGCGTCCCATTTTTGTCTTCAAAATGTTGCACAATTGCCGCATCTGATGATTTTTGCCAATTTTTTTTTTTCGTATTTTTTGCCAATCCATAATACTTTTAATTTTCTCTAGGTTTATCATGTGACTTCAGATATTCTAGACCATATTTATGAAGTGTGACTTGCAAACTCGCAAATTTAAAGTGGTGTTCCTGGTTTGGCAAATGAATGTTATTGTTTTTATGATAAAAAGTTATACAATTTTCCAATAAACATTCTGTATCAATTCATCACTGTTTTCTAGATCTCTGCTTGCTGTCCTTCTATAGGAAGCTTCATTGTTTACTTCCTGTGGATAGAAATCTGAGCATGGTCACACAGGTTCACGGCTCTGATTACTCTCTGATACTAATGAGGAATGCACCTGTGTAACCATGGTCAGATTTCTGTCCACTGGCAGTAAACATAGAAGATTTTTTATAGAATGACAGAAAGCAGGGATATAGAAAACTGGGAGGAATTGGTACAGAAAGTATATTGGAAAATTGCATAACTTTTCATTAAACAAACAATAACATGTATTTACTGAAATGGGAATACCCCTTCAAGTGCAAATCCATTCCAGTTTCCCTAGCATAGGAAAACTTCTACCGCTGTACAAGTCATCATAAAGACACAATTCCTGGCACACAAGCTATAGTCTTTGCCAATGCCAGTCACTGTTATAGGTAAATGCCAGCGTAGAATTACTCCATGGGCACACTCAGATATACTAAGAGGTCAGAACCTGCGGGACAGAGTTAAATCCCCCATATAATCCACAGCAATAATTTACCTACTGCAGATAGTAAACCCAGTGTATAAATCTCTTAACACTGCCATATTGTTTTTATACTCGTACCATCCAAATGTTGTGACTGTAATATCTGCTGGTTAGGCACAGACATTTTTATACCATGTTCCTCCTATCATGAACAATTCACATAAATGTGATAATAGACCTGGGTCTCTGTTGAAGTGCTTAATCCAGACTTTCTCAATGTTTTGGATCCTTGGCTTCATGCCACACTAGCAATAGTTAAGCAAGCCAGCCATCAGGGCTAATGCATAATACTTGACCAAAATATCTGGGGTGAAGTTCCCTTTTTAATTTCATTTTAATTTGAGAAGAGAAAATTATAAAGATCATCAGCCTAATAAACCCCCAGTACCCAAACTCTTAACACCACTTTTCTATCAAAATACTGTTACTTTTCCTTCGGTTTATTAAGACATATATCATGTGGTCTAGTTTTGTAGTTCATATTTTGGCTGCAAATTCCATCCTGACTGCAGGTCTAGCAGCATCATAGTTTGGGTCGGGAGAGGGGAGGATTGTGGTAGTAATGAGTTGCAATCCCTATGTAAGGGGTACTTTCCAATACCTAAACCAGTTTGGCTTGTGTGTAAGGGATACTTAGTTAAAAGTAAAGGGATTTAACCTACAAAGCAATGGAGATTATATTTGCTGATGGCTCAAAAAATGAAATCTATATTTATCATTTTCATTACTAAAAGCCAGTTTTCACAGGCATAAAATGCATTTATGCATATAACTGCTTATGGTTGTATTGAAACTACATTATGTATCTCCATTGTTTCTACATTGCTGTTCGCATTTATATTCATCGATATTCTGAGAAGATGCCAGATTGGTGTGTCTTCTGTTTTTATTAGAACTTGTTGAGCTATGTGCATACCTAAGAAAAAAAGTGAACATTTCCTCAGACAACCGTGACATTGCTGAAACCCATTTCGCTCACAACTATACTTTTCCCACTCCGGTAAAAATGTGAAACACTCAGGGATGGCATGCGAGGAACCACCTGGGTTAAGAAACCTGTTGGTTCCGCATGTACCTGCGAGCTGTATTGTATTGATAAACATATATTCTATTACTATACACTTCCCTATGACTAGACATCATAGTATTCTCTTTCTGCATAAGGGTGAGCTGTGGTTTGAAGTATATAAATGACCATTAGTTTTCTCTTAATTTTGCAGGTTTTGAACAATGGATTCTCTCAACTCAGCTAATGGGACATTTGCTATTCATTTATTTAACAAGCTTACAGAAGGCAACAACAAATCCAACGTGTTTTTCTCCCCATTAAGCATCTCCTCTGCTCTAGCAATGATTTATCTTGGAGCTAAAGGAAATACTGCCTCTCAGATGTCAAAGGTGGGCACTGAAATTAACCAACAATGGCTGTTACAAACATTAATTTCTGACTTCTTTCGTGGAATTGCCAAATGTTGCCTATAGAAAATGTGATCTGTTCAATGAGAATAAGAGTCTACTGAGTAAGGTACCTTAAAGGTAACCTGTCAGGGCAATTTGGAACAATAATCCAGTCACAGGCCCTTATGGACTGGTTGGTTAGTGTCCCAAATCTCCTTGGTTTTTAAGCAATCTGGTTTAAAATGCAAGCAAAGCATTACACCTCGGCTTTACTGCACATGTGCCCTAGGTAAAGCGCATGCGCAGTGAAGCCGGGATAGTGTTCTGACTTTACCTCGCTCATCACGAGATGAGGTGTCGGTGCAGAATCTCCTGATGTGTGTCCAATGTGCATCATCAGACTCACATCTAGATAAGTATTTAAGTTTCTTTATTTTTTTTTTATTTTCATTTAAAAACTTATAAAAGGTTGATTTGGGACCCTAGATCATAAGGACCTGTAGTTGATTTAGGGTCCCAAATTGTCCTGCCAGGTCTTCTTTAACCCCATAAGACAGCCGGGGCACTGCTCTTCTCTGCACGGGGGGCCCGTGCTGTACTTAGGTTAGGCCAACTGAGAAACCCGTCGGCCTAGTCTAAGGTCCCTCAGTGACCGGGTAAGGGTTTAAGCACTCTAGTATTGTGTTTATTCTCACCTTTTATATATATATATTGGGATCCTGACCACAAACATCAGCCAGTGAGCTCCAAGAAAAATTATCATGATCTTTTCCATTCTGTTACCCTTTAAAGGGGTTTTCCCACAAATAAATTTAGGAAATATCCCGTGAATAGGGCCTAAATTGCTGATTGGTGGGGGTCTCAGTGATGGGACCCCTACAGATCACAAGAACCGATGGCCCGATGTACCTCAGTCGCACCCTAACTTTCTTTGTGGGAAAACCCCTTTAGCACTACACCCTCCTCCTTCATCTAAGTTTTATTGCTCTTCCAGCAGCAGTAAGGCCCAGTTCAGTTCTGTGCACAGGAGGTCACTGGCTGCCTTTCCCCTGCAGCTTGTGATTCAGAATGGGAGATTCACCAGTGTGTGCTGATGGAAGATTGCAAGATGTATAGAATGCAACTCCTCTGTAGGGGGTAAGGAAGGTCTGGTACATGTGTAGCTGCTGCCTTACATGAAGTAAAATAACGACTAATGCAATGCTTTTCTTTACTGCACACAAAGAAATGAACAGGACGAAGGAGCGTAGCTGTCTCTGCCTGGCTCCACTTTCTCATTTGCATAATATGAAAAAGTTGCACAGAGTGCAGTATATAGCCTGCCAGCCCCCCTGCGGTATATAGCCTGCCAGCCCCCCTGCGGTATATAGCCTGCCAGCCCCCCTGCGGTATATAGCCTGCCAGCCCCCCTGCGGTATATAGCCTGCCAGCCCCCCTGCGGTATATAGCCTGCCAGCCCCCCTGCGGTATATAAAGAACAAACACTGTACTTACCTTTCCGACGCCCACCCTAGGTCCTCTTCTTGCTTTGGGTGCTTCAGCTCCTCTTCGGGTCTTCATGCTCGGGCTGGCACACATTATCGCATCAGCCTGCTTGTCGACTTCATTGTTTGTGAGCCGCGGGCATCGCAAGAGGATCTGAAGAGGACCAGTAGAGGCACCAGAGCATCATAAGCAAGAAGTGGACCTAAGGGTGAGTGCAGTGTTCATATTTTTTATTTTTTTTTATAAATACTTGAGTATAAGCCAAGTTAGGGTTTTTAAGCACAAATTTAGTGCTGAAAAACTTGGCTTATACTCGAGTATATACAGTAGTCTCTGTGCTGCTGTTTAGTGAAGAAAAGCAGAAACTGCATACACTCCTTAGATTGCTGTCATTAACAGTGACCTGTCCCCAGCAATGATGTGGTATAAAAACCGACAACAGAAGTGTAAATCTACCCTAAGGTAGTTGGGAGTGCTGGTTGTTAGACCATCTGCCATATGATAGTCCTTGTGGACTGGTGGTTTACTGTCACAAATCGGCCATTACCAAGCCTCTATCAAAAGTGGCGCTATAAAAAAAAAAAAAAAACCTTTATACTTGCCTAGAGATAGATCTGATGAGACACATCAGACCCATCTCTTGAGCTCCCTACACCCCAACTTTATTATGCAAGCACTGTGACTGAGGTGCGTGTGCAGTGAAGCCGGGATTCAGTAGCACCAGACTAAAGTATGTTAAAAAAAATTTATTTTAATAGCGGCAAATAGGGTTATTTGGGACATTAAACCACCAGTCCATAAGGACAAGTGGGTGGTTCAGTGTCCCAAATAATATTGACAGGTCCTCTTCAAGATACTTTCAATAGAACCACACGTATAGCTGCAGGAAATATCAAGAACATGGCTCATACACACTGGAATTGTTAGCATTAAAGAAATAGATTGGTTACAGATGAATTACACTTGATTTCAGTTAGGATGTATTTACATGACTATGCTTCTTTCTTGGCCACTTATTTTTTTTTATGGAAAAAAGCCTGTATCTGGTCCATTTTGTCTTTTTCAATGACATTTTTACTTACAAATTCACAGACCCAATTCACTCAGTGTTTCTGATCCCGGAAAGAATATAAATTTTTTTTTTCATTGCTACAAAACATTTTGTGTGAATGGAACCTTAGTAGTCGGGGAATGGTATAATTGCAACAGGCAGTAGTCAACTAATATTCCCTATCGTGTCACTCAAGTTTCCACTGTATTTAACAAGTAGGATTTATCTAACCACAATGTGATATACCTTGTTGTAGGTGCTGCGGTTTGAAAAAGCAAAAGATGTCCATGCATCCTTCCAATCCCTGATCTCTGAAATCAACAAACCAGGCACAGAATATCTTTTAAGAATTGCTAACCGTCTGTATGGAGAGAGATCATTCACGTTTTTGGATGTAAGTCAGTTGTCCTCCAGATACTAGGACTCGCCAGTTCTGTTTTTAGTTGTATACAAGGTATTGCAGCTTGCGACTAACAGACAGACAGACTATTGCATTGCATTAGTGATGTGAGAACTGTGTGGGGTGCATGAGGACCTGTTTTAGTAAATGTTTGGATTCCTTGTATTCCTCATTGTACTAGCAGCAGTTTTCGGATAGTACCTTTATTCAAGGAATCTTAATTCACAGATGTTTATGTATACATAACATTCTGGGGAGAATAACGTATGGATGGTACACAGAGCAGAAATTTATTATAATATAGGTATTGTAATAATATAGGTATTTTAGGCCACACAGAGCCCATGACCTCCAAACCATCCAAATTCGAAAGTGCTCTTTCTACAGAATATTCCTACAATGATAGGCAAATTTTCCCTCCTCCTTTCAATTGCGTTGGTGTCTTTAGGAGGCTGAACAATTGAAAGTTGTCAAAGAACAAGAGCAATTTACTGCTTAAATTGCTGTGCTGGCAATTTGCAATATATAAGTGGCTTTTGCTTGAAGTTTGGGCACTCAGGCTCTAAAAGGTTCGCCATCACTGATATATAGGTAGTAAGTGTCAAACGATAAAAATAATGAGGGCCCACAGTTTAATAGAGTCCGGGTGCTATGTTCATTCCTGACACCAGTCTAAGAATAGATTTCCCACCAGTGTTATTGGGAAAACTGTTATGTAGTAAAATGGAAAAGGAGAGATGGTCCCTAGACTTCTGTGAAATATCACTAAAAGTCCTTTTTGAATTTTTGCAGGAATTCCTAACATCTACTCAGAAACACTACCTTGCAGATTTACAGCCTGTGGACTTCTCTACCAAGGCAGAAGAGTGCAGAAAGGAAATAAATTCCTGGGTGGAACAAAAAACTGAAGGTGCTGGAAGCTGTGTAAATCAATATCATCTCCAATTGTTTACACTCCCTGCAAAGTTTAAGTATTAGACTCCAGATACGGAAGTCTTTAACCCCTTCCCGCCGCGGCCCTTTTTCGATTTTGCGTTTTCATTTTTCACTCCCCACATTCAAAAATCTGTAACTTTTTTTTTATTTTTCCATGTACAGAGCTGTGTGATGGCTTATTTTCTGCGTAACAAATTACACTTCAAAATGGTGGTATTTAATATTTCATGCCGGGAAGCGGGAAAAAAATTCCAAATGCAGGGAAATTGGTAAAAAAACGCACTTGTGCCGTATTCTTGTGGGCTTGGATTTTACGGATTTCACTGTGCACCACAAATGACAGGTCTACTTTATTCTTTGGGTCGGTACGATTACGGGGATACCAAATTTGTATAGGTTTTATAATGTTTTCATACATTTAAAAAAATTAAAACCTCCTGTACAAAATTTTTTGGGGGGATTTTGCCATCTTCTGGGGCTAATAACTTTTTCATACTTTGGTGTATGGAGCTGTGGGTGGTGTCGTTTTTTGCGGATTTTGATGACGTTTACAATGTTATCATTTTTAGGACTGTACGACCTTTTGATCACTTTTTATAGAATTTTAAACATTTTTTTAAATGGCAAAAAAGTGCCATTTTCGACTTTGGGCACGATTTACCGTTAGGGGGTTAAACTGTTATCATATTTTGATTGGGCATTTTCGGACGCGGCAATACCTAATGTGTTTATGATTTTTACTGTTTATTTATATTTATATCAATTCTAGGGAAAGGGGTTTTTTTATTATAATTTTTTTTATTTTAACTTTTTTTTAAAATTTTTATTTTTACTATTTTTCAGACTCCCTAGGGTACTTTAACCCTAGGGTGTCTGTACGATCCTATCATATACTGCCATACTGCAGTATGGCAGTATATGGGGATTTTACTACTCATACATTACCATGTGCTGACAGCACATGGTAATGCATGGGTTAACCCGAAGTAGCTTCGGGTCTTCGTGAGACCCGAAGCTACCATGGCGACGGATCGCCGCTCCCCGATGATGTCACGGGGAGCGACGATCCACAGAAAATAGATTGCGGGTGTTACCGGTAAGCCTTTGCTGCAATATGCAGCAAAGACTTACCGGCTATGGAGAGGGCTCGGCCCGCGATCCCTCTCCATGTATTGGGACCCGACATGTGACGTACTATTACGTCACATGTCGGTAAGGGGTTAAATTGTTTGGCTTAAAAAAAATTCCACTCTCCTGGTGCTGTAGATAGGGTGCCTCCTCCCCCACCCCCCAAAAAGACAAGTGCAAATTTCTGGACTAAAGATAAATGACCTGATATTCTTTTGTTTGTTTGTCTAATTAATGTTTTTGTTGCATAAGAGAAATATATAAATACAAATATAGAGCAGACCTTGATCTTTACAGCTTTATCTTATTTCTAAATAATTGCAACATATTGAATATATCATATGTCTGATTTTCATTTCAGGTAAAATCCAGGACTTGTTACCTAGTGGCAGCCTAGATTCCCTGACCAGATTAGTGCTTGTCAATGCAATTTACTTCAAAGGAAATTGGGCAAACCAATTTGATAAAACTTCTACGCATGAGATGCCATTTAGGCTCAGTAAGGTAATTGAAATTTCTTATCTAGACATGAATGACAACATATGATTTTGTGCAATTTGACAAATTGAAGAATCAAATACTATGGTTCCATTCTTTTGCATTTTTGAGGGATTTGCTTTCCCATCCCTTTCACTGCTGATTGACTGACGGGCTGAGATGTATCTGTTTGTATGCAGGCAACCTGTCCACCACATCAAGAAGGTTTGAGGAAATTGTTTATGAATACATGAATACCAGAACTCTAAAACTGAGCATAGAAACCGTTCATGTGTAGGCACTATTTGTTCAGAATTTTAAACAGCAATAGTAGTATCTTGTCCACAATAGGCAAATGTTTGGCCTTCAGGGACATTGACATTGGTATAAAGATAGTTGCGTCATGAAGGGTTAGGTTACATTCACATCATGTTTTTTGGACACACTTATTGTGTACACCATGAATGTTCTGGTGTACACGCTGAACTTGTCCATAGACTTATACTGACAGGCATCTATTTATCATCCATCTGCTCAGTATAGGTCTCATCCAGCAGGAATCAGTATAAAAAAAAAACCAAAGCAATCTGCTCTTTATCATCCTTCCTCCAGTAGGAGAGCACATTATACACTCAGCATAATCCTATGGATGACAGATGCAACTGTATTTTATGGCTTCCCGTGTACACTCTGGGTGTTTCCCCTGTGACGTATTCAAATATAGACAGTAACATCCGGCGGGAGCCGACGTTTTCTCCTGCTTTCAGGAGAGAGGAGCCAAGCTGGAGAATGCATACCGCTGGATATGTTGTAGTCCTCTGTTACAATGCATCAGGAATCCTCACAATGGAGGGAAGGTGTGAATGTAGCCTTAGTATTTTACTATGGGGTGTTGGAGAGATTTTTTTTAACATATGGCAGGTAGTATAGAGTTTAAACTGCTCTCATTGTCACAGCATGTTTGCATTTCTGTTTTAAGAAGAACTGTACTGGAAGTCAGTAGAATCGGTCCAGACCTGCTAATAATTACCTAGCGCTTCATAGCACATTGTACATACATAAGCTTTTTTGTCAAAGGGTGACTTTTCTATGCTTTTCCAACAAGCATCCCGATACTCCTGTATTAATATGATACATAATGATGCAGTGAAACATTGTAATGTGAACAAAATCCCACTTTCTTCAGAAGAGCCACTTCGTTGGATTTTTTTATGAATATTGTTGAATATTTTGTTTGAATGTTTTCTTCTGCCACAATTGCAGAAATGCAATGCTTATGATAAAAATGTCTTCCCCCATTTAGAATGAAACTAAACCAGTGCAGATGATGTATAAAAAGGCCAAATATCCCATGACTTACATAGGGGAATTGTTTACCAAAGTCCTGGAGTTGCCATATGTTAATAATGAATTGAGTATGATCATACTGCTCCCTGATGACATTGAAGATGGAACCACTGGACTTGAGAAGGTAAGAAGCTGTGATCTGTGTATTCCGCTCTTTTAGATTTACAGCACTACTTAAGCTTGGATGGACGATATCCTCTTTATTTTTCTACACCAGTGAAAAATACTTGCATTGATCAAAGATAAAAGAATTGATGTAAAAGAAAATCATGCATGTAATAAGCTGATTTGTAATAGGACTGTTATGTTTTTTAACCCCCTTTAGGAAAATCTAACTGCCCCACACCTGACCTTGTGAAGTGCACAGTTTTATAAGTTCATTGCAGCTCCAAGCCGAGGTGGGGTTTTTCAGTACATTTTTTTGTGCTGAAAAACTCTGCTTATGCATGTATATATATACGGTAACTAACGGTTACTAACATTTGCGGAGTATACCGTTAAAATGAAAGAAGTCCAGAAGAGCATAGTTCCTTGGGTACTTCTTAGCAGGACACATCTACCATCAGTAAAACTGATACTAGATCACCTCTAAAGGGAAGTTTTTAGTGTTTTTAACAAAAGCATACTTCCACAAGTAAAAAGAGACAAGAAAAACACTACGCAAAACAAGAATAGAGAAAAAAAAAAGAAAACATCCCCCACTTAACCTACGTCGGCCAGTTGATTACTGGTACCCTGTTTCCCCAAAAATAAGACTGTTTCTTATATTAATTTTTGCTCCTAAAGTCATGCCAGGTCTTTATTTCAGGGGATGTAAAATTTGCGTATATTGTTGTACTGTAGTCATGTCTCCACATAGATCAGTATACCAGCTAAACTCTGAATTCCATTAAAGGTGTATTCCAGGAATCGGCATAATTCATATACAAGTGGGCACTCAAAATATAAGCCAATGTGTAATTAGTTGTTATTTAAAATGTTGCTCCCCTTAGCAGAAAATGCTGGTGACATAGACTGTAATGAAGAATTAAAATGCTACTGGCCCTTTAATCAGTCCGTTAATTTCCTCTGCGCGGTCCGTTGCAGGACAGAAGATGGCTGCTGGTCACATGTCCACATCACATGTCCTGTACCTGCCTGGGCATGTCATGTGATCACCATTACGTTTGGCTGTAGTCGGTTGGTTGCAGTGCATCCAGTATGGTCAGTGTTGTGCTGATGGCAGTTACACATCATTACCATGGTAACAGAGCAAGAAAGTTTGTTATATCACTGTTATATCATCACTGGGAGCAGAGCATAAGAGAGAGGAGGAGTTACTGAGAACTAAAGGATCATGGAACTTGTAGTTTCCAGTGGTGGCCATCTTAGTGATAACTCCACCTACTTTAGAGAGGCCATAAATTTTGTAAATCATAAAATCAAATTATTTAAGCTCTGTTTTGTTACTAATGACATTGAGTATTGTTGTATTTATTTATTTATATCATCATGGGTTTTTGTGTCAGACGTTCATATTCCCGGAATACCCCTTTAAGAATTTCTTGTGACTCTATTTCCGTGTATGGTACATTTGGCAAACCTGGTATTTTAAGTCCTATCATCTTCTGGAATAACTCTCCAAACCCTGAATTTCATGTTAAAATGGTTTACTAATAGTAATGTATGGTGTGGGGGAAATTGTAGCAATGACTGTCGCTAGGTCTTGTTTTCAGGGAAGGCCTTATTTCTAAGCTTGAAAAAAATTGTGCTAGGTATTATTTTTGGAAGTGTCTTATTTTCAAGGAAACGGGGTATAACTAATACTTATATCAACCTTACAAATGCCAAGGCTCACTTTTCTACAAATCACCATTTGCAATCGAGGTCCTATAGGCATCTGAACTTCAAGTTTGCAGGTAGCATTAACCCCTTAACTCTGAAGCCACTTTTCACCTTCCTGACACGGCCCATTTTTCAAATTTGACTTGTGTCTCTATAAGTGGTTAAAGTTTTAGAACGCTTTAACATATCCAAGTGATTTTGAAATTTGTTTTCTTGTGACACTTTGTACTTCATGTTAGTTGAAAAATTTTGGTGTTATGTTTTGCATTTATTTACAGTCATGGCCATAAGTTTTGAGAATGACACAAATATTATATTTTCACATGATCTGTTGCCCTCTGGTTTTAATGTGTGTTTGTAACATGTTGTTATCACATACAGCAATAGAAGTGCAATCATATTATGAGTAACAAAAGCTTTTATTGACACAATGAGTTAATGCAGCAAGTCAATATTTGCAGTGTTGACCCTTCTTCTTCAGGACCTCTGCAATTCTCCCTGGCATGCTCTCAATCAACTTGAGAGTACCTTTTGCAGAATATCAGTCTGTCCCTGATGTTTTTTCTGGATAGAAGTGGCTTCTTTGCTGCCCTCCTTGACACCAAGCCTTGCTCCAAGAGTCTCCGCCTCCGCCTTCTTGGGCACCCTGGAGGCTTTTGGCAACAATGGAACTTCTCTCCTTGAATTTCTTGGTGATGCGATAGATTGCACCTCAGTCAACAGTTAGAGATAACCATGGATAACAGAAGAGAAACAATGATGCCAAGCACCAGCCTCCTTTTAAAGTGTCCAGTGGTGTGATTCTTACTTAATCATGACAGATTGATTTCCAGCTCTGTCCTCATCAACACCCAGGAGCAATCACTGAAACAATGTTAGCTGCTCCTTTAAAGGCAGGACTGCAATGAAGTTGAAATGTATTTTGGGAATTTTGGGGGGATTTTTGACGTCTTCTGGCGCTGATAACTTTTTTTATACTTTGGTGTACAGAGCTGTGGGTGGTGTAGTTTTTTGCAGACTTTGATGACGTTTACAATGTTATCATTTTTAGGACTGTGTGCAACCTTTTGATCACTTTTTAATGAATTTTTTTTATATTTTTCAAAATGGCAAATGGCAGTATATGAGGATTTTCCCTCTCATTCATTACAAGGTGCTAATCGCGGGTGTTACCGCTAAGCCTTTGCTGCAATATGCAGCAAAGACTTACCGCCTATGGAGAGGGCTCCGTCTGTGAACCCTCTCCATGCACCCGCACCTGGCATGTGACGTAGTATTATGTCACATGTCGGTAAGTGGTTAATTCTTTTTATTACAAAAACTATTTAAACTTTTTTTTTTTTTTTTTTTTTTACGGGTTGGGTTGAACAAGCGATGCTTTGATCGCTTGTTCAAGCCGTCATTCATATAACACATTATAATACAGATGTATTACAGTGTGTTACAGCCGGTTCCTGCTAGGACCCAGCTCCCGGGAGATGATCGCGCAGCCCCCGAGCAGTGGAACCCCCCCCATCCCTCTGGTAAGCGTGGTGGGTGGTCCAATTCACCTGTGATGCCCCTTGCACACCGTGGTCAAGTATGACTGCCGCGTGTAAGGGGTTAACACCCGCAATCAAAGGGACCTTCGAGGTGGGTGTCGGCTATATATGGTATAATAGTACTGCAAAATGCGGGAACACGCCTCATGCGATTCAGTACTATTATGTCAAATGTCGGGAAGGGGTTTAACCCATTTTCCCTCCTTGTGTATAAGGCCAATTCCACCATACACATAATCTCATTACATTTTGAAAGCCAGAGGGACTGATGGCGCTGTTGTTTGCTTCTATAACACTGATATACATAATGGTGCTGCTAACAGAAATCACAGCAAAGATCTCACAATGTTGTAAAAGAACAAAAGTTGGTTCAAGAGGGAAATTAATATTCAAGTTCTGTTGAAGAACTTGGGAAGCAGCAACGGTCAAGACCAAAAAATGTGTTCCACATTGCCAACCCATTGAATAGTAGCATTAATTTTAGTAGGTACTTGATACCATTGTGATAATATTTTATAATCATCTTTTTGAAATCTTGAATTGATGGGAGATATATTTATGTAAGCTGTTGTCAAACTAATTGACATTTCATGTTCCCATTTTACTGTAAATGGATAGCACTTGGTTCATGGGTATAAGAGGCATACTATAAATCCCAGAAAGAGGGTGGTGTCCAGAGTCTGAGCTCATACATAATTTTTTTTTTTTTATCAGTAGGATCATTTTTAGAAAATTTCAATTGAGGTAATGAATTTAAATAAGTCCATAAGAAAAAAAGATCTCCGTGGACTCGACACTCTGACCTCCTAAATTTCAGATATCTCCGAAGGTTGAATCCATCTTGACCCAATTTGGAAATGGGGAAACCCTATGTAACCCTACCATATTCCATTTCCTAAAAAACGACATCTTCCATCCCAAGGGCAAATCTAGGATTATCCAATACTGCGTATATAAATGAATTTATAGGTATTAAAGTACCTTTAAGGGAGACCTACCATTTGAAATCTACTATAAAAAGTAGATTAGATCCCTCCTGCCTGCCTCTGCCCTAATCTGTAATTTAATAATCCTGAAAGATAACCTTACTTTTTAAAAACTTTATTTTAGTAATATGTAAATTAACTGCAGAGGCTACTGGAGTGTGTTCTGGTCTGGCCAGACACTGGGAGCTAAGGCAACTGTATTTTTCACTTGACAGAACGGTTCAGGGCTTATTTTTTGCAAGAAGAGTTGTTCATTTGTATCAGTAGTATAATTTTGTGGCACATGACTTTTTTTAATCACTTTTTCAAAAATTTTGTGTAGACATTGATAAAAAAAAAACATCTTTTAGGCAAATTTTTCAGGATTTCTTGTACAGATTGTTACAGATGTGGCGATACCAAATATGGGGGCTTTTTGTTTTTCTTTATACTTTATTAGCCTTTTTATGAAAATGCAGTGTATTGGGGACATTTTCTTTTATTAAACTTTTCTACACAAATTGCAGTGTTATGTAACTGACTGAGCATGCTGACACATACTTCTTTAGTTATAGTTGGGTTCTGCCCAGAGGCAGAGCCTGTGTACAAGGGCCTTGGGCAGACCCAGGGCACTCATCAGACCCAAGGCTGCCACAGGAAGGATCGGATGCCCCCTAATAAGCTAATCAGGGGTGTATAAGAGGTTAAAACCCACAATCAGAAGTATGTCACACTTTGGCTGCGGGTGTATGGAGAGGGCTTACGGGCTGAGCCCTGTCGCTACGGGGTGGGTATATTGCAGCAAACACCCACCGGTTACACCTGTGATCGGTGGTGGCAAAGCTGGAGGTTAAAAGATGGTGGCTTGGATCGTCGCTTTCTGTGACTGCATCGGGGAGTGATGATCTGTCTCCATGGCCTCCATGAGGCTTTAAAAAAATTTTTATTAAAAAAACTGAAAATTCAAACCACTCCCCTTTTCCTAGAACTGATATAAATATAAATAAAATGTAAAAAACCCTTAACATGTTAGTTATCACCGTGTCCCAAAATGTCCGATCTATCAAAATATAATAACAGTATTTCCCGTTTAAGCCCATAATGGACACTAGCGCCCAACTATGAAGTGCAATTAGTTATGCAGAAATCAAGCTCTCACACAACTCTTTACATGGGAAAAATAAAAGGGAAAGGTCGTTAGACAGAGGTTAGGTGCAGCTCAACATTTTCTCAGCATCTGTTGATATAGCAAACTAGAATCAAGCGTGATCACTTTCTTTGAGATATTCTGCCAAACGTTTCTGACTTATTGAACTATACTTCCATACTTGGCTTGCATGTGGTGAGATGGTTGAACAAGTGATCCTGTGTGTACTCTGTGATTCAGCAAAGTACTCTGTCCTTCGGCTACTATTTTTTCCGTCCTAAGCCCTTTTTCATTTGAGGGCATATGTTTCCTGGACACCTAGTTCTGTATGCTATCCTTCCACATGCGTACTTTCTAAAGCCATAACTACTGTTTGGAATGTAACTGTTGTAACGTTTTGTTCTTTTCAGCTTGAAAAAGAGTTAACATATAGCAAATTTTTGGAGTGGACAGATCCAGAAAGAATGGACATTACAGAAATGGAGTTGCATTTGCCAAAGTTTAAACTAGAAGAAAATTATGACCTGAAATCTGTACTTAGTGACATGGGAATGCCTGACGCCTTTGGGAACGGATCTGATTTCTCAGGAATGTCTAGCAATAATGAACTATTTCTGTCGAAAGTAGTGCACAAGTCTTTTGTAGAAGTGAATGAGGAGGGTACAGAGGCTGCTGCAGCCACCGCAGGGATAATGATGCTTCGTTGTATGATGATAGTGCCAAAGATCATCTGTGACCATCCTTTCCTATTCTTCATCACTCATAGACAAAGCCGTAGCATCTTATTTGCTGGTAGATATTCTGCACCCTGAAAAATTAGGTTTAAAATGTGAGACGAATAAAGCAGCACTCAACAATACAGCTAGACCCAATCTCCAAGTATGAGAGTGCCTCATATACAACAATAAGATTTATTTGTGTGCCTTACACTTAAGCCTTACTTAAATTTTGAAAGCTGTTTTCTTTCTTTCAGAAATTAATGTTAATTTACCTACAATAGTAGTATCCTATCTTTTTTCTTTATTTACTTGTGTGTTGACATAAACTTTTCCTCTATTTTTCTACCATTCATAGATGAAGAGAAGCTGTTACAGCAAATAATATTGTTTGTGTAACGAAAAGTTATTCAATTTTCAGGTATTTTCTGTATCAATTCTTCACGGTTTTAAAACACAGTGGGCCACATGTATCATACTTTTGTCTCTCAGTGGTGAATTTGAGACATTTGGCAGCTCTTTTTTGCACCTTATGTATGATCCTGTCTTTTTACTTTTGATACATGTTCAGTTTTTCCTATCCTGGAAGGGGCAAATTTTGGCTACTTTTTGTTGAAAATGTCTCACAGGCCACGTGAGGGGGTAATATATACAGGAGTGGACAATACTGTTGATTTGGGATTTAACATGTTGCATTTTTAATGCATTTTGAAACGAATTAAAAAAGCTAAGGAGAGTTGATTTTCCTAATTACATCAATGTTAACATTTGACTTCACAAAACGCATAGTTAACACATGCATTAACGTGGCATTTATATTGCGTTTTGTAAACGCAAATGTTAACAGTAATGAAATAAGGCAAATCGCCTATACTCAGCTTTTGTAATTAGTTTCAAAATGCATTAAAAAGGCAATTAAACCTCTACATGTGACCTCACCCTTAGAAGTAACCAATAAAAAAAATGCAATAATTTTTGAATTTTGACAAAAGAGGTTACTTGAGGTTATCTGAGGTGCAGATTTACGCCAAAAAAGGCGCAAAAAAGTGAAACCTTAGTGAAATGTTGCACGGAACATCTGGAAAACAATGATACATAATGCACACTGCACAAAGGTAACGACAAGCTGAGACCTACTATACATTGAAGAATTGATACAGAACGTTTATTGTAAAATTTAATAACCTTTTGTAACACAAATAATATATTAATCATTTGCTGTAATGAGCTTACAGTGGACAACCCATTTAAAGTTTCTAGTGAATTTTTTAGGAATTTGGGAAGACACTGTGAGGGCTGGGGTGGCAAAATAACAAGAAAAAAACTGTGTACTAATTCTGCTCCAATTTCGGCATTCATCCAGTAAGTACCAGAATGACACCCTGGCCCAAAAACTCCTTTAACTTCTTAGTCAGTTCTGCAAGGAGATAAGTTATCAAGCAAAGTATCCTTTAGACATGTAAAATGTTAGCTTCTCTTATTAGTCTGCTGTGTAAAGTTTTCAGAAAAGTTTTCAAAAAACATTGTTAGTAAAGAATATAACCAATTTCATGCTTATCACCTGCACTATTATTTTATGAAATAAAAAAAAATGGTTAAAAATATTTAGTCATCCTTTAAAGTCAATTTATAATCAATCACATACATTTAATCCTGAAAATCTTTACTCATTTTCAGGTTTTGCTTACAATCTTCACACTTATACAAAGCATTTTACCTTTTGTTTAATATTAGGCATTTGACATTTGAAAATCTGTTTGAATTTACCAGATGCGTCTATAGGAATGTCTTTTATGTGTACTTACCTGTAACATGGTGCTGGTTATTTCTCACTTGCATCCTTTATTTGGCATTTTTATACTTGTTGTAAAACTAATATTTTAGTAGATTTCAAGACCTACATTAATCTTTCTGTGATCTGTTGTTCTAGAAAAAAAATTAGTTTTAATAATTTTTCAGCGCACTAAGGTTAAGGCCTTTATCTTTTTGTTTTATGTTGCCCAGCATCAAGTAACATCAAACAAGAAACATCTCTAACCTGATGCACTGTGATTCTAATTTGTATAAAAATGCTTTAGGGAAACATGAGTTACATCTGGAAAACTTGTTAAGTGCCCTACACAATCCTGGGAGGTGTTTTATTAATTGTAATTTCTCAAATTCCATATTCGTATAGTTCATGTGTTTTTGTACATGTGACAGTTAAAGGCTACAATAATCTGTGAGGTGCTTCAATATATAACATAGTAATAGTCTGCTAACATAATATTGGGTTTTAAGTTAAAACCATTTGGTTTTATGCATTGTGAACCAAACATACCTTGAGAATGTGTTAGTGACAACGATGCAGAAACTTTTCTTGTTTTAATCCTGAACTGTGTGGTTTTGTTTAAAAAAAATATATATTTTACATTTCAGGAACTTGGGAAAGCTGGGTGCCCTGGCTGCTGACAAAAACACATTACCGTATATACTCGAGTATAAGCCGACCCGAGTATAAGCCGAGACCCCTAATTTTACCACAAAAAAATGGGAAAACCTATTGACTCGAGTATAAGCCGAGGGTGTAGTATACAGCCTGTCCCAAGTAGTATACAATCAGCCTGCCCCCATGAAGTATACAGCCTGCCCCCATGAAGTATACAGCCTGCCCCCATGAAGTATACAGCCTGCCCCCATGAAGTATACAGCCTGCCCCCATGAAGTATACAGCCTGCCCCCATGAAGTATACAGCCTGCCCCAATGAAGTATACAGCCTGCCCCAATGAAGTATACAGCCTGCCCCCATGAAGTATACAGCCTGCCCCAATGAAGTATACAGCCTGCCCCCATGAAGTATACAGCCTGCCCCCATGAAGTATACAGCCTGCCCCCATGAAGTATACAGCCTGCCCCCATGAAGTATACAGCCTGCTCCCATGAAGTATACAGCCTGCCCCAATGAAGTATACAGCCTGTCCCAATGAAGTATACAGCCTGCCCCAATGAAGTATACAGCCTGCCCCAATGAAGTATACAGCCTGCCCCCATGAAGTATACAGCCTGCCCCCATGAAGTATACAGCCTGCCCCCATGAAGTATACAGCCTGCCCCCATGAAGTATACAGCCTGCCCCCATGAAGTATACAGCCTGCCCCCATGAAGTATACAGCCTGCCCCCATGAAGTATACAGCCTGCCCCCATGAAGTATACAGCCTGCCCTCAGTATAATAAAAAAAAATAAACTTAATACTCACCCTCCGACGATACTCACCTTTGATTTGAAGTGGCGGCTCCCGGTCCTCGGCGGCGGCTCCCGGTCCTCGGCGGCGGCTCCTGGTCCTGGGCGGCGGCTCCCGGTCCTCGGCGGCGGCTCCCGGTCCATTGTGGCGGCTTCTCTCTTCGATCTTCACGTGCCGGCAGTCGCGTCCATGCGACTTGCCGGCGGGCGCACAGTGCGATGCGGCGGTGTCGCCGCTGATGACGTCGTCAGCGGCGACACCGCTACATCATATTATGCGCCCGCCGGCAAGTCGCATAGACGCGACTGCCGGCACGTGAAGATCGAAGGGAGAAGTCGCCGCAGAGGATCGGGAGCTGCCGCCGAGGACCAGGAGCCGCCGCCGAGGGCCGGGAGCCGGAGGGTGAGTATTAATTTTTTTTTTTTTTTTATTAACTCGTGTATAAGCCGAGATTAGGTTTTTCAGCACATTTTTTGTGCTGAAAAACTCGGCTTATACACGAGTATATACGGTAATTATACATACACAGGAGCTGCCTGAGCTGTCCAGACAGGAATAATCAATCTGAGCTAGATGGCTCATACACACTAGCTGGGGGATGGTGCAGTGGTTGATTACTTCTGCCTGTCAGGGACAACACAGTGATTATGTATTGCTGGGCAGGACAAGGATGAAGCAGTGCATAATTAAGGTGAGGAGAGCTTTGGGGCAGTCACAGGAGGGACAGAGTCTTATTTTTTTATAATTTTATAATTGTTTTTTCAGTAAAACCACTCAGTTCAGAGATTAAACAAGATATGCTTCTGCATCAGTGTTGTTACAGCATTCTTAAGGTATGTTTGGTAAATAATGCATAAAAGCTAATGATAGATTTAAACTTTGGGTATTATTTCATGTTAAAACTTATGTTACAAGGTTGTTTTTCTTCCACTCATAGTACTGCGTTATTAGAAACAAAGACTTTTATACAGTGGCTTTAAAGGAAAGAAATACAAATCTGTCTCCTGTTAGTAAAAAAAAACTTATAGATTTTTGAAGGTGGAGAGTGAAAATGGAAACGCAAAAAAAAAGGGTTCGGTCATTAAGGGATGAAGTGCAGCTCAACATTTTCTCAGCATCTGTCGATTTAGCAAACTAGAATAGAATGTGATCAATTTCTTTGATAGATGCTGCTAAATGTTTCTGACTGGAGCATACCATCATCTTATTGAAACATACTTTCATACTTGGCTTGCATGTGTTGAGATGGTTGAACAAGCAATCCTGGATGTATGAGCAGCAAAGTTCTCCGTCAGGCATTCTCATTTATGAGGGTCTAAAAGCATTGTAATAGCTTGTCTCTTCTAACTTTCAACAAAAAGCTGTATGATTTTACTTGGAGATCAATCTGTGGATTTGCTTTTTATTTGGTTGGACCCAATGGACTGACGTGCTGTTGTGTTGTATCAAGCAGAGACCACATGCTAATATTTTACCCTTCTATTAAACAATGAGATGTTGGTCTATAGATCACATTCTTGAGAAGGCTACCTCCTGTGGATATATCATAAATGGCCTTTTAATTGATTCATGTAGTAAAATTTAGCCATTAAGAAGAGAAAGTAAATGGCTGTTTCTTAATCTGGCTACATGTTTGTGTTGTCGAATGTCCTTTTCTAAAATAATCTTGGATGGATACAGTAAAGCTGGTAAGGGATTTGTGGCGAGTAGTAGAAACTGATGTATTTTTATTTTATATTAATTTTGCATGGTTTAGAATCCAAAATTGAAAATGCTCAAGCCTTCTTTATCAAATGTATGCATAATCACTTCACAAATTTGTCAATTTAGAAGCATGCCCCATCACTATGACTCCTTTTGATTGTGTCATAATTTGTATTTATTTTCATAATTATTGCACATTTCTTAGGACTACAGAAACTAATTTCCTAAGGTATTTCCTTTTGCAAATACATCCTCGTTGTTTTATTTATTGCTTCTTTATTGCTTCTTTTTTTAATGTCTAGGTTAAAAAGCTGTTATTTCCATCAAAACTACCATATTTCCATCTACACTTCTCACAAAACATAACTTTTTAATTGGTATCTACCAGCAATTTTAACCATACAAAGCTGCACATGCATTAGGCACAACCCCCTTCCTTCTTCATTACATTGGCTAAATCCATACTTTCAGCAGGCAGGATATCACAAACTGCACAGTGCTGTGGATGAAACTCCTTGCATCATAGGCTTGCCTGTGAACACCAACAATACCAGAGGCCTAACGCAGCAATGTGTGGTTAAAACTGCTGATTGAAAAATGCAAAAAATAAGCACTCATATGTCTATGTTGACAGAAAAATATATATTTTTTTTAATGTTAACATTTTTAGGTTACATGTAATAATTACTTGTCACGGAGGACAAATCTTCATGTTGACTTGAGCCAACTGAATAGGTAACCAATTTCACAGTAGGCCATTCCTATTAAAAAGGATCTTTCATACCATGGAGAGAAGCCATGGTATCCTATGTTAATAGAGCCTTGCTTAAAATTCTTGTAAATACTTTGATGTATTTGCGTAAGGATAAACCATTCCTTCAAGATTGATCAAATTTGTGTGTTTTTATCTCTCTTAATTTAAATGACATCAGACTAATGATTCATATTTTTATTTCCAGCTTGAAAAGGAACTCACTTATGAGAAATTTACAGAAGTGACTAATCCAGATAACATGGACAGAACTGAAGTGGAGCTCTCTTTTCCAAAATTCAAGCTAGAAAACAGTTATGATCTAGAATCCGTTCTTGGAGGTTTAGGCATGACAGATGCCTTTGACATGGGCAAATGTGATTTCTCAGGCATGTCTGGGGATCGTGATTTATTTCTATCCAAAGTGGTTCACAAATCTTTTGTAGAGGTGAATGAGGAGGGAACAGAGGCGGCTGCTGCCACCGGGGCTGTTATTATGCTACGTTGTGCTCGGCTTGTACCAAGATTCACTTGTGACCATCCTTTCTTGTTCTTTATTATACACAAGCAAAGCAGATGCATTCTTTTCTTTGGTAGATTCGCTTCACCTTAGGGCTGGATACACACCCTGTAGACTGTGTGTTTCTCAACCCTTTAAAAATATGCAGTAAATCCACATATATTATGCAAATTTACATGCTGTGGATGTAAAATCCATGGCAAAGTCAAAACATAATTACAACGGTGTAGAGAATGATGCAGATTGTTAGTTTCTGTTTGGGGGGAGGTTTAGTAGGGAAGTTATTTTTAAGCAAGATACATTATATGATGGAATATTTTTGAGGCGGAAGTTACACTGATAATCTACAAGTATGCAACATGTAAAAATAGCATTAGTCTTTCAAGCTGCCTAAATGTACATAACATTTGGGGGGAAAAAACTAGTTGGTCTGAAAATAAAGGAATTTTCATGTTCTACAAAAATATATATGAGATGTTTAATTGTCATGTACTCTACTGCACTATTGGCCTCCCAGTCTTTCATATTGTTGGCTGTGAGTGCCACTGTGACAACAAGCATTTGAGACCTTTCCATTTCCTTAGATAGACATGGTTAATACTAAATGTAACCTTCTAAAAGGATTGCATGCTTTTAGTGACATCAGTCTTTTCACATGAGCTGTGATAGAACTGTAAATTCAGAATAAGTTTACAATAATAGTCAAAATCCCATTCCCATTAATATACATACATGTAGGAAGTTTACTGACTTTTACAGACGTCTTAACTGGTTAGCGACATGGGACAATATAGATGATCCTAATTAGTGGGCCGTTGCTGCATAAGAAAGATCTATATAATCCTCGGATCCGCAGCAGGAGACAAACTCATACATACAGCCTGGTCCTTGCGGTTTCTGCCCGGCTGTGAGATCTTGCCCTGCTGGGGTGTTAAGGACAGAGACAGAGGGAATAATATGGTACCCACAGTCACTCCCCTGGCCCCCTGCAGCATGATTGCTAGGTGTCAGGGGGGGTTGCCATGGCAGCTGGTGATCTGCCATGTACAGTGACCTATTAGTTCCAGTCCAAGACTGGGTCTAATAAGCCAAATGTCAGTAAAACACTGACAGATACAATGCTTTGCAGTACAGAAAGTAGTTGTTCTGATCTCCCAAAAACATTTAATAGAAGGTGCTCAAATAGTCAAATGTACCCTATGATAGTACCAATCTAACCATTGCCATTTCCTGCAATAAACCCTCCTTTGAGGAATAAAAAAGTTATAGCTCTCAGAATATGACGACACATAGACAAATGTACATATTTCGTTTATTTTTGGTTGCAGGAAAGAGTTAATAAATTTGAATAATCATACTATTTTACTATAATAATTAACCCATTTTAAGATACAAATTTTACGGCAAAAAACAAGCCCTCATATGACAAAAATTGGTCTTTTCAATATATACTTTTCACTGGAAGATTTAGTGCCGGGGCTCCTGGTTTCTGTTGTGGTTTCTGTTGTGGTTTCAGTTGATTAACCATACGTTTGCTCTGCTGCTGATTGGCAGTAGTGGAGACCATCTTATGGCACTGGATTGCTTGGCAGGGCAAGTACAACTTATTTGTTTTATAAAACCTTTTTATACATTTATTTTAAAATCCTGATTTATACAAAAATTGCCTTATAAGTTACCTGTATAATGTTTATTAGCATCACCTCATAAAGAGTAGAATTACAATTTTCTTCAGTTTCGGTTATGATATGTGCCTATTTTAGACTCTCGTAGATAGTATAATTCTATGTTGGACTGTTACAGTAGATTAGTTGGACTGTGTATGATTTTGTAGCTGCATTTCTTGTTATCCAGAACACATAAATGTTCATATGTAAAACCAAAATATACAAAAATTTAAAAAAGCTTTTGTAGTTGTCATTTTATGGGTGCACTTTTAAAAGGAAGTACGGATGAACTGTCTTTCCATCTCTTTTCTAATGCTACACAAAAATACTGATCCTGTCTTTTATAACTACTCCTAATGGATAGACATAGCATCAAATGGAGACACAAAAGATATATTACTGATTAGATTTAGACCATGCTGAACAATTAAACATATTGACAGAGTTTAGAACAAATTAAACCAAGTGTAATTTTGATGCAAGATCCTTAGTCAATCATGCATTTCCATTGATGATCATTTAAAGGAAACCTGTAAGCAGAAGATTACCTAAACTAAATCACTACTAGTACAAACGTTAGTCAAGTAGATGGTTAACTTCCGGATCATGTTTCTTTCAGTCCACCATGATCTAGAAAATCAACTTCAAGTGAGATGCAATCCCAAAAAACAAAGATCGACATGGCACTCCCAATCCTTTACAATCGTCTGAACATAGGATAAGTGCTTCAGATTGCCACAACTGAATAGTATCGTAGGTGCTTTGAATCCAACGCGACAGTGATCCCCAAATAGCAAATGTACAAAAGTAGTAAGAAGAAATGCACGACATTTACTGATCTCCCAAAGTAGCTTTCATCCTCTTTATTTCATCAATATTATAATACAACATACTTACAAAACAGGGGCAGGGTATATGGTGCGAGGGAGGACACACAGGGTGCTCATTGACAAGGCAACGGCTGTTTCGCACAACACTGCACTTCTTCCAGCCTCTGTATGAAGTGATCTAAAAAATGGTGCTATATGAAGTGAAGGAGGTGGGATCCATCACACCTGGATTGATAATCATGGCTTCTTATAGGTTATTTTTGTTATCATATACCACCTATAGCCCAATCACCAGGGTTGGACGGACCTATAGCTGTAACTGTTTAACTAACTGTGGTCACCTTACCTGTTAACTTGCATCCCGCTCAGCTGTGGCTGATGAATCAGTTGATTCGCTAAGACGCTACCTTACACATGGAACACGTCGGTTGCGGGACTGACAGCTGGCTCCGCCCATCCATCACGTGGCTTGTATCGCCAGCAACCCGCGGACTCAAGTCTAAGGGATGTCCTGTAGAGAGCCTCGCTGTTTTAAGCCTATAGGGAGCAGTACACACCACTGCATCTAGGTACAGGCAGGTTTTGTACAGTATATAGCCAGTCCTTGTATACAGCAAGCCAGTCCCCCATCCTAGTACATACAAATAAAAAACTTTGTACTCACCTTTCCAATGCTCCCTCGCAGCTCCGCTACTTGAAGCAGTCTGGCCGGCGATGACCGCTCCGTGCGCCAGAAGAGTGAGTAGATGGTTTTTTATTTTTCCACCGGCCCCACCAGTTTCAGAACGGTCCCTGACTAGTCGGCCCACCAGGATTTCTCCCGGTGGGTCTTATGGCCAGTACACCCCTGGATAGAAGCCCTGTCTGTGATCCAGATGCAGCCATCAAAAGAGCCACATCTGGTTCGCGAGCCAAAGGTTCCCGACCCCTGATCTTGTTGCTCCTTCCTCTGAATTAACGGATCTCATGTGTTCCTTTATTATGAAATATACATTTTTCATTTTTTTGGCAGCTACATATTAAAACATAGACTAAAAAATTTGTCTTACGTTTTACAAACTGTGTCATGTTGACTATTTGATCACCAAATCTAATGAACTTTTTCCCCTATGTTATTAGGGCAAACGCTTCACTGTCTGCATCTAAAATATGTGACGCATTTTTCTCTAACCAGTTTTTTTTGCGCAAGGAAACTGTCCTTTCTTGAATTCCCGCTTTTATGTGAAATCTCAACCATTTACATATAAAACATCTCCCCCCAAAGTCAGAGAAATATGACTTTTCTTACCTTGTTTTCACAACAGATGAGTCCAGTTTAGTGATTGCAGGGGTAGTATGAATTCAAAAGCCGCTATCTTCTGTATTGTAGTATCTAGAAATATGCATTTTGTGTCATATTAAGGGGTTAATTGTCACTTGGGAAAAAAAAAAATTGTCTGGAGCTACAATTATAAAATATACAATTTCGACTTGCGCACAAATTCAACTTAAGAACAAACCTACGGACCCTATCTTGTACGTAACCCAGGGACTGTCTGCAATAAACAATCAAATTTCAGGTCCCCTATCCAAGTGGCCCTGTAGAAAATGAAAGCAACCATCTGATTTATTGTCTCAATAAAGGAAGTTATGAATTACTTGGATCCTTCCCAGGCATGCATGTGAACCAGGATAAACACACCCTGAAACGTCACATGACATGCTTGATGCCATACTGCTCAATGGAGTAGGCTTGTTTGTTTCAGAAAGTATACCCCAGGAGTTCACACTGGATGAAATGGACTTTTGAAAAGAAAACAATGGGTGATTATGTTTGATGAAATTTATGTCTGTCCAAGCATTTTTCCATATTTAAAAAAACTATTTTGTCTGCCAAGTTTATTTTCTATTGTTCTGCCTATGGAATGATGGCTTCACCGCGTCTCATCCTGCGCGCTGGCAAGAAGAGGAGAAGCAGGAAGGAAGGCAGGTTTTTTTCTTCGCTATGGGGGATTCAATTGCTGGGGAGCTAATGGGAATATTAACTTCTGGTGGGGTGGGGGGGGGGGGAGTATGGACGAGATCAATTGCTCGGAAGGAGGGGCTGGGGGCGAATGAATTGCTGGGGAGCTGATTAATTTCTGGAGGGGGCTGTGGGGGACATCAATTGCTACATTGTTTTTTTAAAATTTGTACTTATGCTTTTTACCATGTTTAATAACAATACAATAAAGAAAAACTTTATTAAAAAAAGCAGGAGTCATGGTTACATGTTATGCAGAGGTACCATAGTCAGCCCACACTGAACAATACAAAACCCACATAGACACAAGACAGGCAGGTACTTTCACATTCATATTTTCTGCAACACTTTCCATTGGGGAAAAACAGAAATCCTGTGCTATTATAAGACGGTATAGAAATTTGCACACCACCTTGACCAGATAATCTTGGGGGCATCTCCAGTTGGTGTACACCAATCTGTAGTGAATAATAACACTATTAATAAGCAGGATCCAATGTTTGAGGGGAGGTGGCTCTTGATCCTTCCAGAACATTATCACCACTTTTTGGACATTAATATAGGGAGAACCAAAAGAAAATTTGGTCATAACGGTCGTAAATCACTTCATTTATAACACCAAGGAGACAGACCTGATGGGAGAAATATAAGTTTCTATTAAGGAACACTAACCTCTGACCATAAAACACAAATTTTGGAACACGCTCATACGGAATGGAAAAAGGATCCACTAGCTGCCTGACAGGGAAAACCGGAATCATTGAGCATCACACCCATACAATGGTTTCACAGGGGAAAAATTAACATGGTGCACAAATTTGGACTGTATTAGTCCCTAGAACTCATGACAGATTCAAAAAGCTCATATGAAAGCCCTGTCAAAGAGTCTACAACCTTGCAATTGCAGAAGGAAGTAAAACTGGGTGAAAGACTTGGAGAGGTCTGGAGTGCCTAATTAGATTTCCAGTTTAGAGAATTTGACTCTCAGGCTGGTAGAGCCAAACTGAGCCCTAAAAGCATGACACATCTGGGATTAAAGGAAGGAGGCTATGGCAGGCAAAGTATACTGTTGCAGCATCCCACATTGTCCATTCAGAGAGCGAAAAGAAATTAGAAAGTCATGGGTTAAGCCATATGGGGGTCATAGGGGAGAGCTAGCATTACTAATAGTTGAGCCCTGTGCCAACATATGACAACTGTGTACAAAGGTAGTGGGACGACCGAAGGGGACTTGTAGAGGAGATTAGTGGGGAATCCCAGTATGGCTCCTGCAAGTGTTGCCTCTATCAACTTCCACCCACCATTGGGCATGAACCAACTGGAAAGCCAAGTAGCAGAGATATAAATCAGGAGCTGCCAGCCTACCCTGAGACTTAGGTGTAAAAAGCAGAGCTAGACTAAGGTCGGTGACACACTTGAGGTTTTTGGAGTTTTTTTTTTCATTGCATTTTTGCATCCTTGTAAAACGCATCAGTTTGCATATTGGCTTTTCAAATTGGTGTTTGTATAAAGTGTCTCAACTTGGCATTTTCTCCCCTGTGTTCTTTGTGTCTGCGTTTTTTGAGCTGCATTTTCATTGTGCTTTTCAAAGCGGTTGAGTTTTTGAATATACGTTTGTGGTCTGCATTTAAAAACTCACGCAATAACTAGCACAAACAGCAGGGAGAACAAGATCACTGCCTTTTTACAAATTCCAAGAGACAGCTGCATGCAGTTACCGCACATGAAGCATTGTGTTTTTAAAAAGGCAAACACAATCAAACATTTGAAAAACGCATGCGTTTTTAATGTATTCAAAATCGCAACAGAAACGCGATAAAAACACGTGTGTCACCAGGAGAGTAAAGTGGAAATGACTGTGCAGGAGACAAACACCAGAGAGGTGATGGACATCCATTGTTGATGATGCTGCAGAGGACATGAATTGCTTGGGGTATTTAGGTGGACATCAATTTAGGTGGTTCTTGAAGGTTGTAACGTGTTCAAATTTTATTCGATAATAATATCAAAAACATCCACAGTGTAGATTATATCCACCAACGCGTTTCCGACGGCTTAACCGTCCTTTTATAGACTGGTGGCTGTGGGGGCATCACTTACTACTACTTACTATTTGAAACTTAAGAGTTGCACACCACAAAAGGTCGCAAAAGTGAGACTAAACAGGCAACTCATCACATGTATCACAAAGGGGAAAAACTTAAGATACATTGCAGTGAATAAGTAGGCCAAATTCAGGAAACTTGAAAAAGTGGCAGCCGGAAAAATATGATACATGTGCCCCATAGAGCAGTGAATCAAAAATAGTAGTAGGGTCAGGGAAGCGGATAAGTTCACACCTCACAAACAGTATGCATAGGTTTTAACACTGGCAAGGATAAAGACACTCTCTCCCTCTGCTCCCCTCTGTGCTTCTGCCCATGAATAGCACATTTTATTGATGCAGACTTGCTGGCATCTTCCCATATGTGTGTGTCATGTTCCTTAAACTGGCTGCTTACGATTATGTCAAAACTATACTTCAAAGCCAATCATAATTTAGCTCCTTGTCATTGTAACGTCCGTGTCTAAATGTCCCTCTATCCACAGTTGACAGAATAGTAGGCGTTAATTTGGTTGTGTTTCTCTTGTGTTTGAACTGTGGCTTAGGTTTCTCCTGTGTTTTGATTTATTAAACCACACCCTGCTCTCTGCAGTGCAGCCCTGTCCTCCAAGGGTTACTTGCCTGATGGACAGCTGCTGCTGGAGGCGTGTCCTGGAACTGCCTTATATATCTGCCTACTCCCATCAGACCTTGTTGGTTATTCAGTCTCCAGTGTTCTCTAGTGTTTGCTATTCTGTGTATTTCACTATTGCTTTGCCTACCAACCATTCTATTTGCTATACGATTCTGTACCTTTGCTGCTGTCTTGGTTTTGGACCGATTTGTCAGACTCCGCTAGCCTGTCTGTATCTGTTGTTTGTCCCTCAGTGTTGTGTATCTCCATGTGTGACCCCGCTTTCCCTGTCTCAGACTTGTGTTGGTTTTCTGTGTATTAGTGTGAACACTGGTCTATATCTGAATTCCTGTTACCTGTCCGCCCCACCATCCAGCAGCGGCCAGACGAAGTGAGTCTTCCCTATCTCTCAGGGACTGTAGGGTCTCAAGGGTCTCTCAGGGACTGTTAGGTTCCTTATAGTGGTTTTGTCCTGGTCAGGGCAGGTTGTCTGCTGTAGGGACACTGCAGGGTGAGTTTGCCACCACTTACCCAGTCTGACAGCTAGCACTAAGCCTGCTTGTGTTTGTGCTGTTGCTTGACAGGTTCATTACAGTCATTTCAACTTCTTGTCAATGAATCTATGATCAGGGTCCTTAGATTCTTTTGGGGTATCTAGCGGCAAAGATTATGTAGTCAGGAAGCCACCAAAATAGGCATTAGACACTAAGCCCAACATTTCATAACTGTGTTTGGTATTGCTGGATTTGTAAACTGGGGAATGTATACTGGGGAATGTGCCGGGAATAACTTCTCCTTAGGAGAGCACTGAAAGAAGATATGGCATAACTAGGAAATATGCCAAACTCAGAGAAGGCTCAACAAATTTGGTCTATTAACAATAGGACCCACACCATGAACAATCCACATACTTTCAAAACAACAGGGTGGTGTGTAAAGAAATGGCCCATGTCATAAATGCATGTCAAAATAATCAAAAGTTTATTAACCCCTTAAGGACGCAGCCATTTTGCAGGTTAAGGCTCAGCCCGATTTTTTGGATTCTGACCTGCGTCGCTTTATATGGTTATAACTTTTGAACACTGTTACTTATCAAAACGATTCTGAGATTGTTTTTTCCCCACATGTTGTACTTCATTTTAGTGGTAAATTTTGGCTGATAAGTTTTGCGTTTATTTACAAAAAAAAAGAAAATATGATAAATTTTTTGAAAAATTTGCCATTTTCGAAATTCAAAATCATTGCGTTTCCAGGCAGATAGATTTACCACCTAAATAAGTTGCTGAATAACATTTCCCATTTGTCTACTTTACATTTTCATAATTTTTGATATGTCTGGATAATTTATTTTGATGTCACGCGGCTTACAAAAAGAATATCGCTTTTCCGGATTTTCAGAATTGACTATTTTGGGGATAAATACAGTTTGGAATGAAATTTTACATATTTAGCATCAAAACCCCCTATATAACCAACCCATTTTCAAATCTGCACCCCTCAAGCTATCAGAAACCGCTTTTACGAAGATTGTTAACCCCTTGAGATCTTCATAGTAATTGAATCAAAATGGAGGTGAAATTTAGAATGGTCAAATTGTTCCCTTATACGTTCATTTAGCACTAAAATTTACACATTTCCAAAATATAAAAAGAGAAAACCCACCATACAATTTGTTCTGCAATTTCTCCTGAGTACAAAGACCCCCCACATGTGGCCGTTACTTGTTTTATGGGCGCACAGCGAGACGCAGAAGGGAAGGAGCGCCCTGCAGCTGCCAGGATTTTAGTTTCCTCATTGGCCCCTTTTGAAGGCTATAAAATTTTCGCTTTTGCGTTATTTGGGCCATGTGATGCCATTTTTTTTGCGGGATGAGATGCTTTTTCCATTGTTACCATTTTGGGGTTGGTATCACCTATTGTTGAAAATTTAGGAACTTTTTTTGAGGGCAGGAGTAGAAAAGCATCAATTCTGTACTGGATTTTTTACTTTTTTTTTTTTTTTGGTGTTCACCGTATAGACTAACAATCATGTTATCTTTATTCTATGGGACGATACGATTACGGGGATACCAGACTTGAATATATTTTCTTACGTTTTACTAAATTTGTCAAACAAAACCCTAATGTGGGGAAAAATCTATCATTTATGTATTGCCGTCTTCCAAGTGGCATAACATTGTTACTTTTTTGGCTACGGAGCTGGTTGATGGCTTGTTTTTTGCGGGACATGTTGTACTTTGCACCAGTATCATGTCGGAGTACACATGGTTTTTTGATCGCATTTTATAGCATTTTTTGTGGGATTGAATAGCTAAAAATCATAATTTTTGGAAGGTTTAGAGCAGTTTTTTTTTACGGCGTTTATCGTGGGGGTTCAATAATGATTTACTTTTATTCTACGGGTTGTTACGGACGCGGTGATACTATATATGTGGGGTTTGTGTTATGATTTAGACTTTTTTTTTTAGTTATATGTCTCTTTATATGTTTTGGGGGTTTTGGGCATTTTTAGTGATTTATTACTTTATTTTTTTATTGAATAACATTTTTTTTTTTTACTTTTTCACTTTTATACCATGGGACATGAAGAAGCAATCTTCTGATTGCTTCTTCATGATAATATTCTGCAATACTCATGTATTGCAGAGTATTATCAGTGTCAGCCTATACACTTGCATAGGCTGGCACTGTGCCAGTAAGATGACGTCACAGACGCCATCTTACTGGCAATTCTTGCAGGTAACTCTGGGGTCCAGATCGGACCCCAGAGTTACTATAGCAACGATCGGCGCACCCCGAAAACGGTTCGGGGGGGCCGATCGTGGGGGAAAGACCCCCCAGATACATGTTAGATGCTGCGGTCGCGCTGACCGCGGCATTTAACGGGTTAAGCACCCGCGATCGGAGACAACTCCGATCGCGGGTGTTACACTGGGGTGCCGGCTATCAGTCACAGCCGGCACCCCGTCTTTCCCGATGCCGGTTCGGCTCAGATCTTGAGCCAAACCGGCATCAGCTCAGCGTCCGATATATCGGACGCTGAGCGCTAAGTCACTGAGCTCAGCGTCCGATATATCGGACGCTGAGCGGGAAGAGGTTAAGTAAACACCAATAAAAACATTTAAAAATTGCACGTGTCAGAATACGTGCCACAACAGGGAAATTGGTTATGATGCAACCAGCGATTTTCCCCTCCACACTATCCCCTATATAAATATGTGCAAGTGCATCATAGATACATACAATCTTAGAGGTACAAACTGGCTCAGAATCAGGATAACACAATCAACAATGCATAAGAGCTAAAATAGCCTCTATATATCCATATAACAGTTGCCAGAAATGTCCAATATTACCTAATTCAGACTTGCATAGGGGAGTAGTGTGGGCTAGTGCCCCACGCGTATCGCCACCTCCGTGGCTTCCTCAGGGGTAACCAGGTGTTAATAGATCAGTAGTATATATACAAGTTTTTTTAGCCCATTGACCAATGGGATGTCCCATGCAATGTCTGCACCTGTAATTGATGATGCCTCAGCCGCGAACCTCCCACAACGCCAGGCGCCGCCCGCGCATGCGCAGCCACCTCGGACCTCCACCTCCATACCGAGGGGCCGCGCACGCATCGCGAGAGTTGTGCCGCGGCTACTGCATAACAAGTTAAAGTGGTGCGGATACGTATCCAGGTGATGAAGAAGATGCTGGACTACTTGAATAAATGTGGGAGGAGATTTGAAACATTGAAATACGGTAAGTATCTATCTCAGTCTGTGAAGGAGGGGATTTATGATTAAACATTATACAACATACAGTACAATATAGTATAAGTTTGGCCCCACATAATGAGCCTGGTGCAGTACACAATTCAATTTACAATTTGATAATACAAAATATATCTTAGTTGGTGGTATGACTTGGCAAGCAAGAATGTGTCTGAAGTGACTAGTGCTAATAAATAATAAAGTGCATTAAAATTTCTTCTTTAGTTTCTTGTGTTGATAGTCGAACTGTGGATGTATAAAGTGCCATTGTGCAAGATCCCCACGAGTGTTTAAGATGCCTGTAAAATAAACCAAAATAGCAATACACATTAAGAGGCAAAGAAAAAAAGAAAAAGACATTGATACCCATTAAACAGGACTACCAATTGATGTGTGTCATTTTTAATAGTGCTGTCTGTGTGTTTTATAAGTATTCATACCATCATGCAGGTGCAGTACCCAACAGCCACATTGCATGGTAAGCATCATACTTACAAGTTGTATATGCAATTATTTTATTTACTTTTTATAAAATCCCGTAAAGAGGAACTCCTCATTAAGTCCTCTTGGTGTCATAGACTGGGTTTGGAATATCCATTTGGTTTCCTTCTGTAGTAATTGAGAAGTTGTACTCCCCCCTCTGATGTTCAGTAGAACTTTCTCCAGTCCCACTATCTGGATCTCCCGGCACTTACCTCCATGGTAGTGATGAAAGTGTGAGGCCACGGACGTGAGGCTTTTGTCCCTGTTGAAATCTCGTCTTGCCGTGGAGATTGTTGACAGATGCTTCTGAATTCTCTTCCTTAGTTCCTGTGATGTTTGACCTATATAGATCTTGGGACAAGAACATGTAATTGCATATATCACGTCTTTTGAACGACAGTTTATATAGTTCTTGAGTGGATATTCCTTACCATCAACCGGATCTTTGAAATGATCAGTTGGAGTCATGAATTGGCAAATGTTGCAGTTTCCACAGGCGTATGAGCCCTTTAGTCTATTTCCTCCCGTCGTGCTCACCGATCGTTTAAAATGGCTCTTAACCAAGATGTCCTTCAAATTTCGTGCCCTTTTTGATGTGACTTTGGGACGAGGGTCAATGTATGTTTCCAATTTAGGTTCACTCAACAGGATATTCCAGTTTTTCCCCAAAATTTTGTATAAATCTTGCCATTGATTATTATATGTTGTGACAAATCTGACTTTGTCATCCATTGTCTTGGGCCTGGGTTTTAGAATATTCTCTCTGTTTGAATTTTTCGCTCTCATGTATGCTCTAGAGATTATTTTTTTAGGGTATCCCCTTGCTCGTAGCCTTGCGGTCAGTTCAAGGGAGTTCTTTCTGAATTCAGTATCGTCGCTGCAGTTCCGACGTATCCTCATGAATTGGCCTGTCGGGATGCCGTCTTTTTGGTGTTTGGGGTGAAAACTCGTATAATGTAGCAGGTTGTTGGTAGCTGTCTTTTTCCTAAAAAGTGTTGTCCTGATGTTGCCATCCTGGATTATTAACTTTAGATCCAGGAACTCAACCATGTGATCAGAATACTGTGGGACCAAGTAGATATTAAACAGGTTAGTATTAAGTTCTGCCACGAATTCGGAGCATTCCTGCTGTGTTCCCTGCCAGAAAAAGACTATGTCGTCTATAAAACGATACCAGTGCAATACCTTGGTCTGAAAGGCCTGCGATGGGCGCACCCTGGTCTCCTCCCACCAACCTAAAAATAGGTTGGCGTAGGAAGGAGCACAGCGCGCGCCCATCGCAGTCCCCGACACCTGGCGGTAGAATGCCCTGTCAAAGGTAAAATAGTTATGTTTGAGTACAAAGTCTAGTAATTCTAGCAGGAAGGAGTCATGTCCCCTGTCTGAGTTTGTCTGTTTATCGAGGAAGTAGGCTACTGCCCCCACACCAACATCATGAGCGATGTTGGTGTAGAGGGATTCCACGTCCATTGTAACAATTAATGTACCTGATGGTATCTGTATGGTGTTTAGGCGCTCAATGAGATGCATCGAGTCACGTAGATACGAGTCCAATGTCAGTACGAAGGGCTGCAAGAAATGATCCAGGTAAGTACAGGCTTTTTCACTCAGACTACCTATTCCCGCCACTATAGGTCTTCCGGGTGGGGTAACAAGGGACTTGTGTACCTTGGGGACAAGATAGAACGTTGGTGTTATTGGGTGATCCACCGTCAGGTACTTAGCTTCCTGTTTAGTGATTATGTTTTGCATACGTGTTTGTTCAATCAAGCGGTCCAATTTCCTTTTGAAGATGTCGGTCGGATCTGTAGGTAAAATAGAATAATAGCTTTGATTACCTAGTTGTCGCTTTGCTTCTGTTAGGTACATGTCCATAGGCCAAAGGACGATATTCCCCCCTTTGTCTGCCTCCTTCACTAGGAAGGTCTGATTTTCTTGTAATGAGCGAATCGCTCTTTGTTCTTGTTTATTTAGATTATTACCCTGACATCTGTCAATGGGCAATGTTTGGATGTCCTTGTAGGTGTTCTGAAAGAAAATATTAATGGCTGGACATAGACTAAAAGGAGGTGTGTACTGGGAGGGTGCACGAATGGGGAACCTATTCGTCTTACCCGTGTTGTCTTCATTTTCTTGTAGCAGGTCCAGTAGATCTCTGAAGACTCTGCGTTCATCTTCTGGGAAAGTATCCGCTAATGAAGGCTGATGAAAAATTGTTTTAAAAGTTAGTTTTCTGCAAAACAAATATAAATCCTTCACCAGTTCAAATTTGTCTAGTTTGTTTGTGGGTGTAAAGGTCAGCCCCCTCTGTAACACTGATATCTCAGTTTCAGATAGTGTATAGTTAGAGAGATTGATAACCTGCAATTGATGTTCGGTCTCAGTAGGTTTCCTAACTTCTTGTGCCTTTAGTGGCGTTTGTAGCTCCTTTTGTACTTCCGATTGATCGGGGAGTGCTCTCCTTGTTTGAAACCCCTTTTTCGTGTATTGGCCCTTTCTTGTCCAGTGTCCTGGTCGCTTGTGTCCGTGGACAAAAAATCACTGGTGGCTGATTCCGAGAAATTGGGGTTATTCTGATTTTGTCTCTGTTGCTGAATTTGTTTGTCCCCTCCATTGTATGGGAGTCGTTTATTGCCATGATGTGTCCATTTATAGGCTCTGTTTAGACGATAGTCTTCCCTGTCTCTTGCAAATTTTCGTTTCTTGCCATCGATAATTTCTTTTTCATACTTTTCAATCATGGTGTTGAGTTTGGCCTGGAATGTGTTAACCATACCTACTTCAAACTTGTTGAGTGAATCCTCCAGTGTTCTAATTCTGTTTTTTATTTCAGTCAAAATAGTGCGGTCCTGTTCCAACAACATGTTGGTCAGAATGACTGAACATTGCCCTAATCCCTTTTCCCATTTATTTTTCAAAGTTTCATCCAGCTCCCATGACGGGAATATTTTTACTCGTAGTCCACGTGGAAAGATTCCCAGTCGAAGATATTCTTCTAGGGATTTTATATTCCACCAGGTTCTTGTAAATGTTTTGTGGCCATCTATCAATTCGTCTGTGGTTCGTTTAAAGTCACTATTGCCACTTTCCCCAGCTGTATCAGAGAAAACAGTTGCTAACTGACTGCTCCATAGAGCCTCTTTTGCATTGATGTCCATCGCCATTGGGACAAGGGGCTAACAAAGTAAAAGAAAAATAAATATATTGAATATACCTGTCTCGCCTAGAAAAGGGACCTTACAGGTAAAGCCAAAGGCCCCCAAAATATAATAGAACATGCCAAACTCAGAGAAGGCTCAACAAATTTGGTCTATTAACAATAGGACCCACACCATGAACAATCCACATACTTTCAAAACAACAGGGTGGTGTGTAAAGAAATGGTCCATGTCATAAATGCATGTCAAAATAATCAAAAGTTTATTAAGTAAACACCAATAAAAACATTTAAAAATTGCACGTGTCAGAATACGTGCCACAACAGGGAAATTGGTTATGATGCAACCAGCGATTTTCCCCTCCACACTATCCCCTATATAAATATGTGCAAGTGCATCATAGATACATACAATCTTAGAGGTACAAACTGGCTCAGAATCAGGATAACACAATCAACAATGCATAAGAGCTAAAATAGCCTCTATATATCCATATAACAGTTGCCAGAAATGTCCAATATTACCTAATTCAGACTTGCATAGGGGAGTAGTGTGGGCTAGTGCCCCACGCGTATCACCACCTCCGTGGCTTCCTCAGGGGTAACCAGGTGTTAATAGATCAGTAGTATATATACAAGTTTTTTTAGCCCATTGACCAATGGGATGTCCCATGCAATGTCTGCACCTGTAATTGATGATGCCTCAGCCGCGAACCTCCCACAACGCCAGGCGCCGCCCGCACAATTTTTCATCAGCCTTCATTAGCGGATACTTTCCCAGAAGATGAACGCAGAGTCTTCAGAGATCTACTGGACCTGCTACAAGAAAATGAAGACAACACGGGTAAGACGAATAGGTTCCCCATTCGTGCACCCTCCCAGTACACACCTCCTTTTAGTCTATGTCCAGCCATTAATATTTTCTTTCAGAACACCTACAAGGACATCCAAACATTGCCCATTGACAGATGTCAGGGTAATAATCTAAATAAACAAGAACAAAGAGCGATTCGCTCATTACAAGAAAATCAGACCTTCCTAGTGAAGGAGGCAGACAAAGGGGGGAATATCGTCCTTTGGCCTATGGACATGTACCTAACAGAAGCAAAGCGACAACTAGGTAATCAAAGCTATTATTCTATTTTACCTACAGATCCGACCGACATCTTCAAAAGGAAATTGGACCGCTTGATTGAACAAACACGTATGCAAAACATAATCACTAAACAGGAAGCTAAGTACCTGACGGTGGATCACCCAATAACACCAACGTTCTATCTTGTCCCCAAGGTACACAAGTCCCTCGTTACCCCACCCGGAAGACCTATAGTGGCGGGAATAGGTAGTCTGAGTGAAAAAGCCTGTACTTACCTGGATCATTTCTTGCAGCCCTTCGTACTGACATTGGACTCGTATCTACGTGACTCGATGCATCTCATTGAGCGCCTAAACACCATACAGATACCATCAGGTACGTTAATTGTTACAATGGACGTGGAATCCCTCTACACCAACATCGCTCATGATGTTGGTGTGGGGGCAGTAGCCTACTTCCTCGATAAACAGACAAACTCAGACAGGGGACATGACTCCTTCCTGCTAGAATTACTAGACTTTGTACTCAAACATAACTATTTTACCTTTGACAGGGCATTCTACCGCCAGGTGTCGGGGACTGCGATGGGCGCGCGCTGTGCTCCTTCCTACGCCAACCTATTTTTAGGTTGGTGGGAGGAGACCAGGGTGCGCCCATCGCAGGCCTTTCAGACCAAGGTATTGCACTGGTATCGTTTTATAGACGACATAGTCTTTTTCTGGCAGGGAACACAGCAGGAATGCGCCGAATTCGTGGCAGAACTTAATACTAACCTGTTTAATATCTACTAGGTCCCACAGTATTCTGATCACATGGTTGAGTTCCTGGATCTAAAGTTAATAATCCAGGATGGCAACATCAGGACAACACTTTTTAGGAAAAAGACAGCTACCAACAACCTGCTACATTATACGAGTTTTCACCCCAAACACCAAAAAGACGGCATCCCGACAGGCCAATTCATGAGGATACGTCGGAACTGCAGCGACGATACTGAATTCAGAAAGAACTCCCTTGAACTGAACGCAAGGCTACGAGCAAGGGGATACCCTAAAAAAATAATCTCTAGAGCATACATGAGAGCGAAAAATTCAAACAGAGAGAATATTCTAAAACCCAGGCCCAAGACAATGGATGACAAAGTCAGATTTGTCACAACATATAATAATCAATGGCAAGATTTATACAAAATTTTGGGGAAAAACTGGAATATCCTGTTGAGTGAACCTAAATTGGAAACATACATTGACCCTCGTCCCAAAGTCACATCAAAAAGGGCACGAAATTTGAAGGACATCTTGGTTAAGAGCCATTTTAAACGATCGGTGAGCACGACGGGAGGAAATAGACTAAAGGGCTCATACGCCTGTGGAAACTGCAACATTTGCCAATTCATGACTCCAACTGATCATTTCAAAGATCCGGTTGATGGTAAGGAATATCCACTCAAGAACTATATAAACTGTCGTTCAAAAGACGTGATATATGCAATTACATGTTCTTGTCCCAAGATCTATATAGGTCAAACATCACAGGAACTAAGGAAGAGAATTCAGAAGCATCTGTCAACAATCTCCACGGCAAGACGAGATTTCAACAGGGACAAAAGCCTCACGTCCGTGGCCTCACACTTTCATCACTACCATGGAGGTAAGTGCCGGGAGATCCAGATAGTGGGACTGGAGAAAGTTCTACTGAACATCAGAGGGGGGAGTACAACTTCTCAATTACTACAGAAGGAAACCAAATGGATATTCCAAACCCAGTCTATGACACCAAGAGGACTTAATGAGGAGTTCCTCTTTACGGGATTTTATAAAAAGTAAATAAAATAATTGCATATACAACTTGTAAGTATGATGCTTACCATGCAATGTGGCTGTTGGGTACTGCACCTGCATGATGGTATGAATACTTATAAAACACACAGACAGCACTATTAAAAATGACACACATCAATTGGTAGTCCTGTTTAATGGGTATCAATGTCTTTTTCTTTTTTTCTTTGCCTCTTAATGTGTATTGCTATTTTGGTTTATTTTACAGGCATCTTAAACACTCGTGGGGATCTTGCACAATGGCACTTTATACATCCACAGTTCGACTATCAACACAAGAAACTAAAGAAGAAATTTTAATGCACTTTATTATTTATTAGCACTAGTCACTTCAGACACATTCTTGCTTGCCAAGTCATACCACCAACTAAGATATATTTTGTATTATCAAATTGTAAATTGAATTGTGTACTGCACCAGGCTCATTATGTGGGGCCAAACTTATACTATATTGTACTGTATGTTGTATAATGTTTAATCATAAATCCCCTCCTTCACAGACTGAGATAGATACTTACCGTATTTCAATGTTTCAAATCTCCTCCCACATTTATTCAAGTAGTCCAGCATCTTCTTCATCACCTGGATACGTATCCGCACCACTTTAACTTGTTATGCAGTAGCCGCGGCACAACTCTCGCGATGCCGGCGCGGCTCGCGTGTGCGCGGCCCCTCGGTATGGAGGTGGAGGTCCGAGGTGGCTGCGCATGCGCGGGCGGCGCCTGGCGTTGTGGGAGGTTCGCGGCTGAGGCATCATCAATTACAGGTGCAGACATTGCATGGGACATCCCATTGGTCAATGGGCTAAAAAAACTTGTATATATACTACTGATCTATTAACACCTGGTTACCCCTGAGGAAGCCACGGAGGTGGCGATACGCGTGGGGCACTAGCCCACACTACTCCCCTATGCAAGTCTGAATTAGGTAATATTGGACATTTCTGGCAACTGTTATATGGATATATAGAGGCTATTTTAGCTCTTATGCATTGTTGATTGTGTTATCCTGATTCTGAGCCAGTTTGTACCTCTAAGATTGTATGTATCTATGATGCACTTGCACATATTTATATAGGGGATAGTGTGGAGGGGAAAATCGCTGGTTGCATCATAACCAATTTCCCTGTTGTGGCACGTATTCTGACACGTGCAATTTTTAAATGTTTTTATTGGTGTTTACTTAATAAACTTTTGATTATTTTGACATGCATTTATGACATGGACCATTTCTTTACACACCACCCTGTTGTTTTGAAAGTATATAACTAGGAAATATGTCCCCAAGCCCACATCTTGCTACAGGTGTAGCCACGCCCTCTCACATGACAAAGGGGGCAGGTTTTGGTAGAGATTTCAAAAAGAACCTCAGCATTTTTGGAGGGCCCCTAGAGCGAGATTTGCAGAGTGCAAAGCAGAGCAAGAGCATGAGCTGCAGATGGCCTAGATACAGCTCCAAAAACAACAAACGACCTTCAACATCACCGCAGGGTGTGTCAATGGACAGTGTTTGCTTTAGGCTCAGTCTGAATCGTTTTCCTGTCCCAGAGAATGATAGAGACCTGTATGTCTTTCTACAAGGATTTAAAAGGGCAATTTCAACTGCCACCTGCAGAATGGGCCGGACTTAAACAAAGTTGTGTTTGTAGTCCACCCGCCTCTGTGGAGCATGATTATAAGGCTATTAAAAAGGCTCTGATACAGCATTTTAATCTCACCCCAGAATTATACAAGGTGCGTTTCCAGACTGTCAGGAAGGTGGGTACTGATAGTCATGCAGAATTTTCCAGGAAATTGCTGAACCTAGTGAAACAGTGGTCCAGAGGATGGGGTGTGACTACCCTAGAAGATATGTATTACCTGATTGCAATGGACAAATTCATTCACCTGTTCTGTGGCCGTGCAAAAGGAGAACAAAAGCCCAATGCCCTGGAAAAGGCTGCCCAGCTGGCAGATGTGTTTCTTGTAAGTAGAGTGCCCAAGGCATGGAAGCGTGCAGCTTTAGGATGGAGAGGGGGAATCCCCCTATCAATTCTTCTACTCTTCTCTTGTCCATAAAGTTTACAGGGTGACACCTGCCCCATCACCCCAGCATATCAGCCCTAAATGCCCAGAAAAGAAGAAGACCGCACCTTTGCCAACAGTATCTTCACCTTCTGTTTTGTTTGTGGGTGGGAATAAGAGTTTGGCTGGTAAAAACCCAAAGGAGGTTACTGTGGGTCACAATGTCACAATGGGTTTGAGGGATACAGTTGCAGAGATGACCCTTGTGCACTCATCACTTGTCATCACAGCCAGAAGATTTCATCCCAGGAAACAATCTGTAGCTAGAATTGGAGGCCTCACTGCAGCCTTGCCCATGGCACTTGTATGGAAGTAACAGATACAATTCCCACTAATGTGTTGCTAGGGACTGATCTGGGACACATATGTTCCCACGGATGCCAACAAAGACACTGGCACACTCATAGTTAAATGCTGTGGAACTTGATATTGAGACTTTGCCTGCAATGGACTGTTTTAGACCCTATATGTCTGATAATATAATAGAACTGTCTACTACTTTTGTCCCTAACTCTAACTTAAAGGTGTATTCTTATTTCAGCAAATTACTGTTATTTTCTGCATGATAAAAAGTTATGCAGTTTTCCAATATACTATCTGTATCAATTCCTCATGGTTTTCTGGATCTCTACTTGCTGCTGTTCTATAGAAAGCTTCTATGCTTATAGTGGACAGAAATCTGACCATGGTAACATAGGTGCACTGCTCGTTCTATCACAGAGAGTAATAAGAGCTGTGTGTTGTAATGAGCTGTGCACCTGTGTGATCATGATCAGATTTTTGTCAACTGGAAGTAAACAATGAAGCTTTCTAAAGAATGACAGCAAGCAGAGATCTTGAGGAATTGATACACAAAGTATATTGTAAAATTGTATAACTTTCCATTTTACAAACAATAGCATGTATTTGCTGAAATAGCAATACCCCTTTAAGTGTATTGCTACAGATGACTCGGCATAGATAATGTTTGTATGCCTAGAGGTAGTGTTGAAACTAGTGACTGTCTAGTGTGAGACAATGTTTTGAATATGCATGAAAATTGTGGTAGGCATATACGCAAGGCTCTGTCCCAACATGGAGAGCATGGAGTGTCAGTTTCCTGTGTAACCAGCAGCCAGACCTTCCCAGAAACTCACTTTGAGGCTGGGGCTTTCTGCTGTTTTGGTTACAGATAAAAAAGGGAGAAGAATGACAGCACCCGGTTGTGCATGTGGACATGATCAAGGCTCATCATAGCCCTGTCTAATTTAGTGGTGTCAGCAAAGGAAGGAGGTGCCACAGTGGATGCCATAGTTAGCGTTTAGCTGTCTGGATTCCAGAAATCCTAACTGACGGAGGTCCTGGACCCCCCTTGCCACTGCTATAGGGAGATCAGGAGGGACTCCACCAGTCAGGCCGATGCCCATGTCTGCTGAGGTCCGGTACAAATTAGTCATCACTCCCGTTGGAATCTACAAGTCCAAAGTCAAGCCCTGTGGGGTAGAGTAAACACCTGTCACATTCCCTTGCTGGATAAACAAACTGCTAAGCAAGTCTGATGGGTTTGCTGTTGCCTTCCCGGATGAGGACAAGCAGTGGTAGATATATCAATAACACATAACTTTTACTTAATACATTGAAATTGGACACCAATGAACAATGAGAGTTGCTGGGACCGGCTGCAGAGTAAAAGGAGGGGGGGCAGTTACCCCTGCCCTCATTATGTACTGCGCAGAACTTGGTATTCAAAGGAGCAGCCATAGTAAGAGACAACAAGAACAAGATACAGATATATAAGACACAGATAAAAATAAAGTATACACTGGAAATCTAGAGCACCAAAATTAAAGGGGCATTGTTAGATTATATTAGAACAGAAGTGGTATAGATGCAACTAAACATCAGAATGATATGTATTAGTCAATAAAGCAAGCAAAGCTCAGCATCTCATTAAAGCTTACCTTGATGACGGTGCCATGTTCAGTCAGACATAGGTGGGGCACTTGATACACCTGTGACAAGTGCATTCAAGAAGCCATTCTGTCAATAAAACTAGGAAAGTGTCAGAAAAGCATTACTGAGGTGCAATACCTGGGATACCCAGCAGGTAGGGGGGCACTGAAGCCAGAGATAGTGCACCTGAGTAGGAAGCTTGTACCAAAGGAGGTGGCCTATTCCACTATAGGAAAGCAATGTCTGGTCATTATGTGACCCATACATAAATTACAGCTGCTGAGATGGTGGGGCCCAACAGCATTAGGACTTCAACGTCCAGCGCAAGGTTGGAAGTAAACACAACAACAAGGATAGGTTGCCGTACTAGGAAGAAATGGCTGAAGATGGCTTGGGTTATTAATTAGCCATATCTAATCAGAGAGGTGTTTTAAAAGTATGAAATATGACCATGATTTATTGAGTGAAGCCCCATCTAGTCATAATTCATAGATTTCAACTCCTTGTCAATTAATATATGATCAGGATCTTTGGATATCTTTTGAGTGTTAAGTGCCAAGGATTTCAGAGTCAGGAAGCCAACAAAATATGTATTAGACAATTGGCCCAATATATCATAATGATGTCTGGTATTGTTGGATTTGTAAATTCATGCTGGGGAATGTGCTGGGAATATGTTCTCTTTAAGAGACCCCTGGAAGAAGATATGGCCATAACTAGGAAATATGTTCCCAAGCCTACACCTTCTTACAGGATAAGTTAGAGATTTCAAAAAGAGCATGCAAGTTGTCAGTCTTTTGGGGAATTCATTCATCACATGGATAGGCAGCAGCAGAAACAACACTCAAATAACTGGTGCTCTTCATTTTAATTCCCTTTTATTTTTATAACTGTTTGTTGTTTATATCATTTGTATCGTGTTTTATAAATTTTTATTATTTTTTGACGATTGTATATTTTTGTATATAATTGTATATGTTCGCACTGCACTTTATGTATAAAATTTTAACACTTAAGTACATTTTTAGTTACCATATAGATAATTGGTTTCTGTAGACAGGTGCTTATTTGCCTTTTCATTTATAATATTAATGGGGAAATAAGGCGGTGGTAGCAAGGAAAGTGGGGGATGGATTGAGTGCCAGGGAAGAGAGTAAAAACTTAGAGTAAAGTCTCATAGACTGTAAGATCTTGCGAGCAGGGCCCTTAGTTTTATTGTTCCATATGACTATGTTTGTGCTCTAAAATGTATTAATTTAATGTAAAGCATTATACAATATGATAGTGATGTATAAAAAATGGTTATTAATTTGTAAAGGGGCCATCTTGTGTGGGTGGGTGGGGCTTTTGTGCTAACTTTTGTACTTGTGTAGGTGTACCCTGTGATGTAACTCAAAGTGGAGCTTTGTGTATTTAATTACAGAATATTTTAGGTGAAGCTTTTTTAGTCTGAGGAACTTATCTTTAGATGTGCACTTAGACTTCCTTGTCCTCAAAGGTGTGTTTGTTGGGCACTATTAATGACCTAGTCCCAGGTTTTTACAGCAAAGCCTTTTGCCTTCATCATAAATGCCCATATAAATTTGAGAAGATCTGGTCTAGGTGGGTCAACACTGCATCGATTGCCCTTGAAGGTTATGTGTTCATCGATTAGGAACAGGCAGTTAGTTGTGTTGAGGACTGTTGGGTGGTATGTGTATGTGTGGCGACTCTATAACCCTAGATGTTGGGCTATTTCCTGTTATGAATGCTGATACTTTTGTACAGTTTGATTAAACATTGTACTAATACTTTTGTACAGTTTGATTGAACATTGTACTACTTGCCACTATTTGAAATTTTTTATAAAACCTTTTTTAAAAAAAAAAATACAGGAGAGAATAAGGGACAGCTTACACCAGTTGAGCTTTTGAGTTTTAAGATCAGGTTTAAATTGTCCGGTGTATGTGATGGGAACTAGGAGGGTTCCTATGGGGCAGATGGGGTTGTGGAGATTGTTCCCATGGGGAATCCTCCACCTCTCAGTTACCTCATGCCAGCACATCTCCACTGTATCTGTAAAAGGAGGAAGGAAAGGTGATGGCAAGGAGTGACTCACAGATGAGCATTTTCCAAAGGAAGGAGGGGGGATCAGATAAGCTTTATTGTCTGTGGGAATATGGAGGAGGCTCAAAAGGGTGCCTGATGACAGGTTTCCTTTGAGGTCCCCCTAATTTCTATAAACTGCTAATAACAGTAAAGCAGCAACAGACTGAGATTACTGGGGTGTGAGAGCCCACTCTTTTTGAGCATGTACACCTCAATAATACCAGACTGTAATTGTAATCGCCTTAGTACATGATGGTTGGGGACTGGGATATACCTGACTCTTCCTGGCAACCATGACTAAGGCCTACTTTTCACAAAGGAGTTTTAGGCGTGCAACTCGCTTGCAGGAATGCCCAGCCCGAGTGCTCTTAAACCGGAAATAAAGTCTTGTCAGTTTTAGCAGTGTTGCAAGTTGGTGCAAGTTGGACACAAACTTGCTTGTAGGTAATAAGCCTAAGGCTATATATGCACTCTGCTTATACTAATCTGCTGTCTGTATTTGTGATCTGCATGTTCCAATTTATTTAAACGTTTTTCATGCCTATGAACGTATTTGTGTCCATATGTCATCCATAAAAATACAAACAGGGAGGCCACTGCCAGAATATTTGAGGCCGTGCATCTATTCAATGTCATAACAAAAGGGAGAAAATTGATGCACACAAAGACCATGTCGACGGCTCAATATAAATCTTTATTAGATGACACAATACCATTAGAAACACACACCAAGAATAAAAACACTTAAAAGGATGCAAAATGATGCACATCCAGAAGGGGCAAGGAATGCCCCAGCAAAAAACCTCACTAATTCCTATAAATGTAAAGCTCATCTAAAATAACAGAGAGGTACCAATGAGCGTCCACCTGTCCTCTAGAAAACAAAAGTACTAAAGTGACAAGTGTGGCTAGAAGTATCATACAATATCGATATCAAGCTGAGGAGCCAAGATGGCAGGTGAACAGTGAGTGGAAGAACACAGGAGTGCGAGAGGATCCCACGTGTTTCATCACAAACTGTGACTTCCTCAGCAGTAAGTGACAGTCAGACTGAATGTGTATAGTTATATAGTATTACAGCCGCCCTCTGCAATTACATTCAAAGAATTACGTTTGACATGGGGGAATTGGCCTGTTGGTAGGCCCTTATGTAGATGTTAAAATGTAACAAGCTATTGGTAGCCGTTTCCTTCCTAAATAGTGTGGTGAAGACCTTTTCATCTTGAATACAAATCCTCAGGTCCATAAATTCCACAGAATCATGTGAAATATGGGAAGTAAGAAAAATGTTCAAAGGGTTATTGTTAAGTTGTTGAATGAATTTGTGGCATAGAGTAATAGGTCCAATTCTACAAAGCAATATATTGTTGATATATTGAAACCAACCAGCCACAAAGTGGTGAGGGCTAGACGCGCGTCTTTTCCCACCAACCTAAAAATAAGTTGGCGTAGCCAAAATTTTGGCCTCATTCAATTGGTGATTGGATAGGTTGGCTATCTGTAGATTGCCTACGTTGTTCAAACTTAATGTTTCCTGCCGCGTGAGGTATTCCTCTCGTATGGCTGGGACCAATCCCTGTGGCGAGAACCACATTTTTTGGTGATTCCTTTGTGGATCGATACCTCCCCCGTCTGATTTTTTCCTCCACATTGCTGAATTCGGTAGATAAAAAATCACCAGAGTTGGTCTCATTGTGGTTGGTGGCTCTAATGTGTACCCTAGTGTGTCTCCTATTTCCTTTATGTATCGAACTGTAGGTGTATAGTCTATTTTGTATAGTCTATTTTCTCTCAGTATTTTTTCTTTTTTACCATGCATACAATCTATCGATTGTATGGTTCAACCGCACCTGTAGGTTGAACTAGGGTAAATCATAGCTTAACAATTTAGTCTTGATTTGACCCTTAAGGCCAACAATAAAGGCCAAATACACGTAAGTGCTTTATGCAAATCTAAATGCTCATCCGTAACACAACAAAAGTCAGTATAATTCGAATGGGATCCAGTGATTCCCTCAAAGACTAAACTGGACTGGCTTAACCAGGCCGACTCCCGAGTCTGTAAATCCACGTTGCAAAAAATCACAGTAATTAAAGAGAAACACATATAAAAAAAGAAATAAGCATACATGCTGAAGAGAAAGAATACATTAAAGGCCTATAGCCGATGCAATGATTTTTCACAGAAAGGCGCCGTAAGTATTATAAAAAAACATACAATACCCATCATCTATTTTAACGCAATATGTGAGTGACATCAATTCATACAAAAAAAACAACAAATTGCAATTTCGAATAAGCAATGGTGCATTTTTCATCCCTATGAAAGTATCTGTGTCTATATGTCACCCATATGTATATATACCCATATATTTTTTGCAATCTGTATAAAATAAAGAAGGCTTGGACTGTAAATCAGAAATTTCAGGCCTGAGGTCATGTGATTGCATTTTCGTTTAGTTGTCAAGAAACAGACAGTATGGGGGTCATTTACTAAGGGTCCGTCGGACGCATTTTCGTCGGGTTTCCCCTGATTTTGCCGCACATGATCGGATTGTGGCGCACAGGTGCCGGCTTGCACGCAACAGAAATCGGGGGGCGTGGCTGTCGGACAACCCGACGGATTCGGACAACAGCGGGATTTAAAAAAGGATTAGTGTCACAAGATCAAGCACTCACATGCACCAGGAAGAAGCAGGTGAACTCCGACAGACCTTGGGGCAGAAGCGACAGATGCAGGAACTCGGGCGCACGAGCTACGTGAATCGCGCCAGACCCGAATCCTCGTCGGACAACGCACTGCGGGATCGCGACAGGACCGGGTAAGTAAATCTGCCCCAATATGTTGGAAATGCATTGCTATCTGTTTGCAATATGCATTTTTTACAGGCCCATAGTCTATGGAAAACAGAGCTGCAAAAAAACTCAGATACTGACAGGAAAAGGACATGCCTAAATAAAAAAAAAATGTTTCAGACATAAAACAGAGATATTGACCTGTGAGCACACAGCGAGAGTGACAACAATAAATAACAGTGAAACGTGAGACTGCTGTATAAAACACAGTTGGGAGGCCCGACCATCCTCTGCAGAAATAGTGTGAGAACGCCTTCTACCTCTGCACTCTTCATTGACCCGGATTCTATGCCACCCCGATTTTTTTCCAGGATGTCAGTACATTGGGGCACATTTACTAATTGTCCGCACGGCACAATTTCATCGGGTTTCCGAACTATTTCTGGGAAATTGGGAGGGGCTGCTGACGGACACCGGACTGTTTCGGACTAAGTGCAGGATTTACAATTCTAATTGTGTCGCAAGACATGCACTCACAAATACCGGGAAAAGAAGGTGAACTCCGGCGGACCTGAGCGGGGAAGCGACACATGCAGGAAAATGGACGCACGATCTTGAAGAATCGTGCTGGACTTCATCCTTGTCGGAGAACGCACCTTCGGGGATCGCGACAGGACCGGGCAAGTAAATCTGCCCCATTGTCTTCAAACAGTGGAGAGGAGCTGGAAAACTCAGAGCGGAACATCTCATTAGAGACTCTGCTTGGTCATCAGCTCAATTCCTTATTGAGCTTACAGACCCCTGCCCATTGGGCAAGTGGAAGGCTCAACAACTACCACATTACTTAACCTCCTTACCTTCTTGTTCTCAATTCTTTTGAAGTAAGACTTTAAGCCTTTAAGACTTGAATGCCTTTGCTCCAGTAAGGGGACCCTTCGCTACACATTCTCCTTTGCATATTTGTGCCCTATGTTCACCCCTGATGACCCTAGGCCCCAATACTTAACACAGTGGAAAACTGACTTGAACATTTCTCTAACAGATGAACAAAAGACTCAGATCTTTGAGTTAGGTCACAGTGCTGCACTTAGTTCTTGTTACCAGGAAGCGGGATATAAACCCATGGCTAGATGGTGTAGAAGCGTAACCGGGCAGCGTACCATCTTCCCAAAAGTCCCCACTAAATGTTGGAGATGAGGAGAGGATGAGTCGATCTACCTTCACATGTTCTGGTCCTTCCGAGTTCTCACCCCATTTTGGCAGGAGCTACAATGTCTAATCTCCTTTATTTGTAGAGACTCAATAAGGCTGGATCCTCCCTTGCTCATTCTCCACCACTGTGAAATATCAGCACCGACATACAAACGTATGCAAAAGTATATAAAATGTTCTAGAAAACCTGGCAACTGTTGCTTCTTTTTCAGCAGTCTGCTTAGTATAAGATATTGAGATATTGAAAGTGCCTTTCCAATGTTACACTGGGGATCTGTGATCCCCAAAAGCGTGAAGAAAGGGGTAAAATTGTAAAGCAAGTGATTAAAAGTATCTTTATCATGTTAGGGTTACTAGGGTATTAAGATTTGAGGACTTTCTTTCATGGGCAATTTAGTTTAATAATGGAACTAATTACTACTATTATACAATGGATATACACATATATGCACACTTTGCTGACTTATTGGGGCAGATTTATCAAGCTGTCTGAAAGTCAGACATAAAATATTCATGAGCACAGGTAAAATGAAATCTGAGCTGTGATTGGTTGTCATGGGAAACTAGGAATATTCTGACTTTCAGACAGCTTGATAAATCTGCCCCATATTGTTGTATAATGCTGTATACTGGATATTAATATATATTATATTTATTGTAGTATTATGTGCGGTATTATATACATGTGTGGCATTGGATTTGTGCAGTATTTATACTGTCATGTACCAGGGCTTATGTGCGTTGTGCCATGTACCAGGACCTATATGTGTTATGTCATGTACCAGGGCCTATATGTGTTATGTCATGTACCAGGGCCTATATGTGTTGTGTCATGTACCAGGGCCTATATGAGTTATGTCATGTACCAGGGCCTATATGTGTTGTGTCATGTACTAGGGCCTATATGTCTTGTGTCATGTAACAGGGCATATATGTGTTGTGTCATGTACCAGGGCCTATATGTGTTGTGTCATGTACCAGGGCCTATATGTGTTGTGTCATGTACCAGGGCCTATATGTGTTGTGTCATGTACCAGGTCCTATATGTGTTGTGTCATGTACCAGGGCCTATATGCGTTGTGCCATGTACCAGGGCCTATATGTGTTGTGTCATGTACCAGGGCCTATATGCGTTGTGCCATGTACCAGGGCCTATATGTGTTGTGTCATGTACCAGGGCCTATATGCGTTGTGTCGTGTACCAGGGCCTATATGTGTTGTGTCATGTACCAGGGCCTATATGCGTTTTGTCGTGTACCAGGGCATATATGCGTTGTGCCGTGTACCAGGGCCTATATGCGTTGTGCCGTGTACCAGGGCCTATATGCGTTGTGTCGTGTACCAGGGCCTATATGTGTTGTGTCATGTACCAGGGCCTGTATGTGTTGTGTCGTGTACCAGGGCCTATGTGTGTTGTGTCGTGTACCAGGGCCTATATGTGTTGTGTGGCCACTACCACAAGTGTCGTTTATTCCTGGTTTTAAGTCCAAGTGACAATCATTTTATGTGCATAGTGGATAAAATTTGGATGAATTGGTTAAGATTTACTTTTGTACAGTACTTATATTGGTATAATACTTACGGTATTTGAGTTAGTCTACCTGTAAGTTAATTTAATGTATAAAATGACCCAGATTCATACAAATTATGTACATACAAAAAAATAGTTTCATTTGAAAGAGAGAATTAATCGAACTATTCACCTGCATTTAACAGCAGATTTGCAGTTTAAGAAAAAAACAAGGTGGGGTCACAACGCAATATTTTATCAGGAGAAATCACCTGATGACCTTTTCATATTAGTTTATGACAAGGGTAAATCCTTTTTACAACACTTTGACTCATCACAGAAGCTTTTATCACCCAACAGACTTTAGCCTTTACTTATTGTTGTGCTGAAGTTTCATAACGTAGAACACTGTTTATTCTCCTAATTTCTTCCATTTCAAATGTCTAGTTACTTGAATTGTTTTACTTAAGAAAAGATTAAACGGTTTGCTTAGACTGGTCATAAATTCCTTCCCAGTTAATCATTTTCCAAAAATTGAAACCTGTCTCACAAATACATTGATTTGTCTTAACAATCTGTTTCATATATGAGGATTTTTAAAGTACCCATATGAGACCGGAATGCAAATATATCACAAACATCATTGCATTTCACAGCTATGAAAAAAGTGACTCAACCAAAAAAGTGTGTGCGAATATATATATATATATATGTGTGTTCATATGTGTTTTCATGGGATATGTGTTTTCATGGACTCTGAGCGCTAGGTGGAGGGAAGTGGCAAGATATTTTACCTTATATGATATGATACAGGGCTTGTCCCGTGAACTGATATATATCATATCATATAAGGTAAAATATCTTGCCACTTCCCTCCACCTAGCTCTCCACACCCTTGTAACCCATTCTGCCCTGCCCTCCTCTACCATGCAATTTGAGTTTGCCATATCCCTGTAGATGAGGTATATATAAAACGTTTGTTCCTCGTTGCTGTGTACATATCATATAACTGAAATGCATTTACTGATAGTAATGGACCCTTTTTATTACAGTCATTAATTTATTACATTGATCCTCACAGATAAAAGCTATTACATCAGATCCGTTTGGCTTTTACAACATCCCTCCCTTTTTTTTTCTTTTCCTGCGTCTTGTTCTGCTTTCACATACAGCAGGAAAAAGTCTGCAGTATCTGGCCAGCAGCCACCTCTGGGAAATATACAGCTGTCACTGTGCTACCACAGCCCCAGGAAACTACCAGGGTAAGGCTCATTACAGTTTACTTTGAGAAAAATGCTAAGTTAATGTAAGAAAATACTGTTCACAACTTGTTAGATCTGAGTAACTAAGCAGCTTCCTCTTAGTCTCATGTTTGTGTATAGCTCTGCCTTTGCAAAATTATATTTAGTCTGCCAGAGAAGCGTAAAATGCGAGGCAGAATACAAGATGTGTTTTATATATACTGTAGAACAAGTACTGTACACACCTGATTAAAACCTACAAGGTATAGTCCATTTTTGACAGCTTCTCCTACATTTGTGTCATATATTACCTTTTACCTAATACTCAAATCTATGAGTAACCTCTCTATAAATTGTGATCAAGATAATTAGAGATGGACGAATCGATTCGAATGAAGTGGAATTTCACTGAAAATTCCATTTGTCACGAATCCGAAGTTTACGCTGAGTGGTGGGAACGAAGTTTTTTTTCCCCCTTTTTTGTAGCTAAATAGGCGCAAGCACAATGTGTTACATGGGGCAGAGAACTCTGGGAAGGATAAAGGAACACCCCCGATGACATCTGCAGACCTGTAAGCCAATCGGCGACCGGCAAGTTTATGTGATGTCACACAGCCCTATAAAAACAGCCATTTGCATTCTTGGCATTTCACAATGCATGTGCTGTCTGTAGCGTGTAGCTGCTTTTACTGTACTGTACTGTAGTGATTTCTGCCAGGGTGTGCATTGAGGGGGATCTGTACACCCCAAATAGCAGTTCTTCTTTGTTACTGAAGCGAATAGGAAGAAATCTGTTTCATATCCACACAGCTGCTATAGTGATTTCTGGACCTCTCCCAGGGTGTGTGTTTAGGGGCATCTGTATACCCCAAATAGCAGTTCTTTTTTGTTACTGAAGCGAATAGGAAGAAATCTGTTTCATATCCACACAGCTGCTATAGTGATTTCTGTACCTCTACCAGGGTGTGCGTCTTGGAGGATCTGTATACCCCAATTAGCAGTTCTTTTTTGTTACTGAAGCTAATAGGAAGAAATCTGTGTCATATTCACACAGCTGCTGTAGTGATTTCTGCACCTCTCCCACGGTGTCCGTTTTAGGGGCATCTGTATTACACAAATTTCAATAGTTTTTTGTTGCTAAAGTTGAGAGCAAGAAATATGTGTCACATCCACGTAGTTTATACAGTGATTTTTGCTCCAATTACAGGGAGTCCATTTTGAGGTATCTGTATAACGCAAATTTCAATAGTTTTTGTTGCTAAAGTTGAGAGCAAGAAATATGTGTCACATCCACTTAGTTTATATAGTGATTTTTGCTCCAATTACAGGGAGTCCATTTTGAGCTATCTGTATAACGCAAATTTCAATAGTTTTTTGTTGCTAAAGTTGAGAGCAAGAAATATGTGTCACATCCACGTATTTTATACAGTGATTTTTGCTCCAATTACAGGGAGTCCATTTTGAGGTATCTGTATAACGCAAATTTCAATAGTTTTTTGTTGCTAAAGTTGAGAGCAAGAAATATGTGTCAAATCCACTTAGTTGATTGACCACTATGTCAGACAGAAAGGTGGGAGGTGGAGCAGGCAGAGGTTGCAGCACAGTAAGTAGGGGTGACTCTATGAGTGGCAGTGTGTTGATCAACAACCCAAAGGTTCTTGATTGGTTTACTAGGTCATCCAATACCTCAAATATACCATCTGACAACCCCAGCCAAGAGTCCGTGGGTTTGTCAGATACAACAATTAGTTGGCATGGCCCAGGAGCAGGTCAGCGGCCCTCACCTGATCTCAACCAGCCTCTGTCCTGTTCATTTCCCTCAGCCAGAGATCTACTAGGATCCACTATACAGCGAGAACAAAGACTTTGAGGACAGTCAGCAGCTGCTTGGCAGTGAAGAGGTGGGGCAGACATCTGCTGCTTTGTGCAGTAGGCAGGCTGTACATACTGACACCATTGAGAAGAATAGCAGTGACAGGGAGCTGGGTGTAGCAAGGGATTCATCACCGTCAGGCGAAGAGAGTGTCAGATTGCATGTCAGGCAGTGGGGCAGGCAGTAAGTCGCTACCGTGGCCGTGAGTCAGCAGAGTGGCAGCAATGCGAGGACGGGAGCAAAATGGCCACGGGGTACAAATCCCGATTCGCAGGTCCAAGTAAGCAGTGGCACAGGGGCTCAGCAAGGCAGCGGTGGTAGTAGTCATTCAGTGCAGAGTGTTGGTGGTAAAATCACCATCTCGGCGGTGTGGCATTTATTTGTTAAGACACCAGAGGAGCCGAGCATGTGTATACATGTAGAATCTGCAGGCAGAAAGTAAAGCGTGGCCAGGGAGCTAACGTTGGCACCACAGCCCTGAGTCAACACATGCAGCATCACCATCCAATGGCCTGGGAGAAACTGGTCTCATATGTGGTCCTGCCAGTGTAGCAACAGCAGCAGCACCTAGTGGCACACATGATGTTTCAGCCAGTTAAGGCTGTTTGTCTTTGACATCATTTCCTGGTCCAGATGCTCCTGCTACTCGCTACGCATGGCGCCAGTCATTGAGTAAGGCGATTACCAAGAGACAACCAGCTATCCTAAGGTGCAGAAGCTGGCTGTGCTCCTGTCCAAGTTGTTGGTACTGCAGTCCCTCCCTTTCCAAGTCGTGGACTCTGCACCCTTCAGAGAACTAATGGCTTGTGCCGAACCAAGGTTCCAACCCTAAATTTCTTTTCCAAAAAGGCAGTACTAGCCCTTCACAAATATGTAGAACAGAAGGTGGGCTAATCCTTGAGCTTATCGGTTTCTTCCAAGGTGCACGGCATTGCGGACGTGTGGAGCTGTAACTACAGTCAGGGCCAATACACATCCTTTACGGACACCTGGGTGAATGTGCTTAACGCCCAGCCACAACTTGAACATGAGACGCCACTTTCTCCTCCACGTTGTCAAACTGCTGCTCCTGAGCCAATGTCCACCTTCTCCTTCTCCACCACCACCTCAGCCTCCACAAGTCTCCTCAAGTGCTGCTCCATAATACCACTCGATTATCAACAGGTTCCTGAAGTCTTCTACCCATCTGCAAGACATTCTAAAAATGGCCAGGAAACTGTGCATGCACTTCAGCCATTCTTACAAAGCCAAGCACACCCTCCTCAAGTTGCAGCGGCAAAACAGCCTCCCCCAGCATAGGCTGATATGCGATGTTTTCACCCGTTGGAATTCCAGCCTCCCTATTTTAGACCGTATGTATGAACAGAGAAAAGCCATTAATGATTTTTTGATGATGCAAGCGGACCGTAGTGCTGTCCTGTGTAACCTTGATGTCAGCCACTGGCAGCTCATGCGTGACACCTGCTGTTTGCTCAGGCCCTTTGAAGAGTCCACATTATTTGTCAGTCGCCAGGACTGTGGGATGAATAACGTCATTCCACTGTTTCATGTCCTGGAACAGATGCTGCAAAATCTGTCTGGTCAGGGCACTGGAGAAGCGGCGACTACACCTCATGGCCACATGAGTCCGGTGGGGGCTGAACTGGAGGAGGAGGAGTAGGACATTGGAGCACAAGCAGAGTCTGGTGAAATGAGTGGTTTTTGTACTCAGGTGACAGGAGAGGAGGAGCAGGAGCATCCAGAGGAGGTAGAAGACTAGGCAGATGACCCAGAAGCACTGTGGCAGTATACAGTGGAGATGGAGGCCGGGAGTCCCTCGGAGTCACTTGCGCAAATGGTCCACTGCATGCTGCTTTGCCTAACTAGTGACAGCCGAATAGTCAACATCCGGCATAGGGATGACTTTTGGTTCTCCACCCTCTTGGACCCTCCCTACAAGTCAAAAATGGGTGCCTATTTTCCAGCTGCCGAGAGGGAGGAACAACTGGCATACTATAGAGATATGCTATGCAGACCTGGCCGCTGCTTATGTGTGCCATTGTCCATCCTCTGTCAGGTCTGACCAGGGGATTCCTGGCAGTCATCACTCACGTACTACTGCTACAGCTTAAGTCTGGAGTCCTTAATGAGCAGCTTCCTTTACCCATTTAGTGAGGAGGGTAGCCTCCACCAGCAGCAGGACATGGAGCCACCTAAAGAATTTGACATCGTTCCACTCTCTAACCTCATGCTGGTGCTGCCACTGCCACCTTTGAAGTTCTTTTTTGGCAAAGACATAATATTTTCAGGGAAATTGTAATGGATGATGGATGTGGCGTCTCTAATCTTCAAATTTAAATTAAAAATTTCAACTTCAAATTCATTTCAAACTTCAAATTTATTTCTCCTTGTTCTTTGACAACTTTCAATTGTTCAGCCTCCTAAAGACACCAACACAGTTGAAAGGAGGAGGGCAAAATCGCCTATCATTGTAGGAAGATTCTGTAGGAAGATTCTTTGAGTCCTGTCTGGTGAACTTCATGCTGGGGTGATGGCCTGGGTGCCCACAGAGAGGGCCTCCAGTGCCGCCTCTGGCACCAGTGCCATAGGTTCGCCACCACTGCCCTACAGGCTCTCTGCAGCCAGGAAATACCTGTTTTTTTAACATAATACGTCATGGTTCGATTTGGGTCGAATCGAATATTTTTGAAAAAAAAATTGCCCCCTGGCAATTTTGCGTATTGCCCCCAGGGATTTTGGTGCACGCGATCTGATTTTGGCGCATCGGCACCGGTTTGCAGGCAACAGAAATGGGGGGGCGTGGCCGCCAGACAACCCGACGGATTCAGACAATGCGCGGGATTTAACATTTAGAATTGTGTCGCAAGAAGAAGAAGAAGGTGAACTCTGCCGGACCTCAGCGCAGAAGTGACGGATGCAGGAACTCGGGCGCACGATCTTATTGAATCGTGGCAGACCAGAATCCTCGTCGGACAACGCACCGCGGGATCGCGACAGGACTGGGTAAGTAAATCTGCCGCAATATATTGTTTTGCATTCGGCTGCTTGTTAATTAGTGATCTGTTTCCCATGTAATAGCGAATAAAGTATTCCATGTGCACACATTATTATGCTCAAAACTTTGAAATAGACATTGTTAAAGGGAACCTGTCATCAAGAACCATTTTTCTGGCTACCCCTTGTCCCCATAGAGACTAGTATGCACATTGCCAAAGAGTTTTATGTCCCCCTAATCCCATGGGAGTGGCCAGTGAGGAGCAGTTTCCACCCCCCCCCCCCAAAACCGATCATGCGTCAATTTCAAATATTATAAAAAAACTCCCATGTCCCTCATGTCTCCTTCCCCATCAATTCCCCCCCTCAGGATGTCATACATGTCTGCCCACCCCTGGCTCCTGTTCTCGCTAACCGCGCCAGGCAATTCTCACGCCTGAACTGTCAACTCTCCGGGTATCTGCAGGTGGATATGCACAGATGAAGCAGAGCCATCCTCACTACGCTTGGTGTTGCTAAGCAGTGCGGCGACAGGAGGTATGCAAACTCCGTAGCGAGATGTGTACCTGCCTCACAGCCTAGCAACACCAAGCATAGTGAGGCACATGCGCAGATGGATGCAGAGACCAGGTGGCCTAGCCAGCGAGAAGAGGAGCCAAGGACCAGCAGAGATGTATGATGTCCTGAGGAGGGAAGCGATGAGGGGAGATATGGGGGACATGGGAGGTTTTTGTTTACTTGAAATTCGGGGTAGTGGGAAACCGATGTTTCGGCCTTTAGCAGCCTTTGTCATACACTGTGACACATGATTTAAAAGTATATATTGTATGAGAGCAAACACACATCTCCGTTTTGTAGATTAGATTTTTCAGCAAGGAAATCCCAGATCATGAGCCTCATGATGAGGCAAAACATATGGAGGTAAATAGTATATACATAGCTCTTCAAAGTGATAAATTACAGCAGTAATACTTGTTTGACGTTTCGGCCATAAGGGCCTTTTTCAAACACAAAGCTGTATACAATAGTATGTCTGGACGCTGGTGCTAGGTGTTGTGCTTTCTGCACGCAGGAGAATGTGCTCTCTCCTGCATGCAGCATGCACAATACCTAGGAATTTGGGGGTGCGGACCAAATATATTGTCTACAGTATATACATACCTGTATACATACTGAGGACTAAAACTCCAAGCAAGATTGGAGAATCAATTATATACATTTCAGTTTGTAAATATCGAATCAACAAGGAAATCACTGATCATGTACCGTGTGATGAGGCAAAACATATAAGTGTAAGTAGTATATACAGTACATACAGCCGTCCTACAACTGAACTGAATACCAAGTATAACTTACAAGAAACTTAAAGACATGATTAATTCGAACCAGTATATCTATTCCAGAAGGAACAGATTCCCAACTGTAGACATCAATGTTTCGGCATGGTTGGGTCACTTCAGTACATCTGAATTTATTCATTTTTAAAAAATATTATATGTTTATTTTTTATGTTATCTTATTATTTTAAGTACTTTCCATAGCCCATTTTGAGCAGAAATGACAACTGGTTAATTCAGCCTGCTAATTTGCCAATCAATTCATTGCCTATCCCATTTCTTATCTCATTCTGGTCAATGTTTCTGCAATTACAGGTAGAATTGCATAAAGTGACTCACTAGATGGTGCCACATAAGGGAAATATTTTCCATAAAGATAGAGGGGTGGGGGTTCTATTATCTCTGTCATATGATTCTAGTATTAAGACAGCACAGCACATTGAATTCTCTCTGAATTCTTTTTCAGGTCCTAAGATGGAAGCATTGAGTTCTGCGTGCACAAATTTTTCACTTGATTTATTTAAGACATTATGTAAAAAAAACCCAAATGAAAATATTTTCTACTCTCCACTAAGTATCTCAGCGGCATTGGCCATGGTTTTCTTAGGTGCTAAAGGTAAAACAGCTGAACAAGTATCTAGGGTAGGTAATGTATAGTCAACTTTATATTCTGAAAATCTCAAATATAATCACAAAGGGCACATTAAATGTAAGATCATTCTATGCAGTACACAGAATATTGTAAGGTTCTGAGCTAAGTACATGTATTGGACTGGATGCTTCTAAGCTGTTGCTCTGTTATGCAATATCATAGGTCATTGTCACATAAAACTGTAGCAATATCTTATCTAGTAATCATTGTCTCAGCATAATAACCTGTAGATAGAACAACACTCGCTGTACATATAATTAGATTGTAAATATGACTCATTGAACTGGTGAACTTTATTCAGGGGAGAAGAATCCTTTTTGTATGCTCACATAAAAAGACGAAACACATATATTAGACATGGAGAGGCCTGCTTTGTGTAGTCTAAATGGATCACCTTCATAAAACCAATCAATACACTAATATATGATTACAAAGGAAGCCACAATCCCTAGCAAGCGATAAGTAAAGAGAAACCCTCAAAAACTCCTATTGTTCTTTATGACTGTATGTACTCTGTAACATAGTGTTTTATTTGTATATGTCCCTTATGATTTGTAAATTGCTGCGCTATATAAATAAAGATGATGATTATTATTATTATTATTATTATTAAGCAATGTTAAATGTATAAGATAATGGAATAGGGAAAACAAATTGGGAGACAAAAAGCTCCCAATATAATATACCTTATGGTATATTATGACCCGGTTAAGAAGTAGGAGATAAGGAGAGTTGGAGCAAACAGCTTGCACAGTTTTTCTCACCGAAATATAAGCTGTTGGTTGCTGGATCTTTCCCTGTACTGGCAGTGAGATAATGACCAGGATAATTCACAGAGGGAGTAGTTCAGTAGTGAGTGATGGTGAGAGTTCAAAAGGCAGGGATGTGAAAGAACGTTAATAGACATAGGTCAGATATTAAACGCATAAATGTTTATCAGCAACATCTTCATTTCGGGTATTTAGAGCAATGTGCTGCTAATCCGGCATCAAAACGCATTGCCCCTAAGAAATAAATTGCTCCTAAATATTCACATATTTTGTGTCTGACCTTTCTCTGGTACCGCTCCTTGCACATCCCTGCCTTTTGAACTCCTACTCCCACAATGTTATGACTAAGAGGGACTAAGTAAATTACATAATGAAGTATAGCTTTAGATAGAGCTAAGTCAATAAAGTTCTGAGATACATAATTAACTGCAACTGTCTGAATGTGTTCACAGATAAAACTGTCTGTGTGGAGTGAATCAAAGTAGAGAGGCAGAAAGCATAGAGAACTCAGTGTTATGAGAAGTGGTGGGCAAAGAGGGAAGTTTGGAAGGTGCAGCATCAGCCACATGCTACAAATATTAGGAGTAAGAAGTGATGCCAGCAAAGAGGGCAAAATGTCCCCAACATGTAATTTATTAATTATGAACATTTCTATCTAGAAAGTTTTACATACAAAACAAAGACAAAAACAATTATGAAACATTCATACATACATGCTGCTGTATTCTAGTAATATTTTAGGCAAATTTTTAATCCAAACTGCAGTAAACAAATCCCAAAAACCTGAAGCAACTACTCTGTCACATATGTAAGAAAGACAACTGGACCGGGAAACAGGGAAAGTAAAGACATAAAAATATGAAAAGAGTAGACGGGATGAAAACCAACGAAGTAGAACCTCCATTTGCCAACAACAGAAAAGCCCCAGATTTTATTGAAGCATCCAAAAAAAATCCTTTAATAAAGTCCATTTAGGAAACAGAGAAGATTGTGCTGTTGGTAATCAGAAATCTACATCCCCTGTACTTTTAAGGCTAACAGGATTGATAGGGTCCATTTTAATTTAATGACCCAGTTTCAGCTAAGCTTTAGCTGTTGTATAGATGACGGTGGGTTGCAGCATGATTCCTATAGAAGCAATAAGGATGGGCTTAATTGTTTTTATTGTGGTCAAGCGTGTTAAAAATATTAATGACAGGATGTAATTTGTCTGTTCAGATTATGTTATATAAGCAAGTGAAAAAAATGTAAATGGAAAAACATTTACTAAAAATTTTAATAATTCTTAAAACTAAAGCAAAAATGAGCCTTTCAGGTTTTATTTCAGAAGTAAAATAATACAATGTTAAACATGTACTTATGGTTGTAAATGTACATGGTATGTATTTTTTTTTAGGTGCTGCATTTTGATAGTGTTAAAGATGTTCATTCAAATTTCCAAGCCCTGAATGCTCAGATTAATAAAAGATCAAACTTCTTTACCCTGAATCTGGCTAACCGCTTATATGGCGAGCAGACCTTCAACTTTCTTCCTGTAAGTCTATAAGTCCATTATTAATATGTTCATATTTTTTGTAATAACTAATATACTGTTTTATGACTTTGTTGGCCTTCAATTCATGACAAATATTTTCTTATTAATTGTCTTGATCTGCAGCATACATTAAATCTTGACAGATCTGAAGATAGATCATAAATAAGTCTTTCTGTAGCAAACCACCTGTTGTATACACTTGTCACCATGGCCTAGTCAGCTGATAGGTGGAGCAGATCATGGGTACTTGAGCTTCAGCTGTTGTGAACGAAAGCTACAACTGTTCCCTCAAAAATAACCCTTTACACGGCTCCATATCCAAATTAGTCATATTAGTAATATGGGATGTAAAAATGTATATATATATTTTTTATAAATTATTCAGTTTTAGTTCAACAAAAGCAAAAGTAGAAAAATTCTTTATCCTTGTGATAGTGCTGATCCAAAGCATTAAGGGGTATGTTATTTGGACAGCATAGTGAGAGCCATAAAAAAACATGTAAGAAAATGATGCAACTGTGTTTTTGTCACTTCCAGCAGAGTTTTTACTATGTTTCTTAGTATACTGCATGGAATATTAAATGGTGACACTAGGAAGTAAACTTTACACTCTGTTGATCGATTTTATTTTATTTGTTCCCCGTTTTGTCTGTCCTACATCAAACCTATTCTGGGACATGTCTTGTCCATTCATCTGTGATAGTTTTGGTTTATCCCTAGACTTTTTTTTATCTGCCTTGTCACCTGTTTTGTCTATCCTCGCTTTCAACTATATGTTAATCTTTATCTGTATAACCAACCCAGACCTTTGTCTGCTATCTTGCAATGTACTTTTATCATGTACTTAGTGCAAGGCATCATTGTTCCCTATCCCACTCAGGTTAGGTGATAGGTTAGTTTGAAAATACTGAGGAACTCCCAGAAACTCCCCACACTTTCCCCAAATAATGTTGTTAAACACTGAATCATGAGATGGATGACAGGTAACAAGATGGCGTCTGGAGAGAAATATGATATCCATTACATTTCCCCCCTTTTGAGTCTTGCATGACCTGTAACCTCCTCAAACGCCAGGTACTTCAGGTGGGCTAAACCCTCACCTGCTGGACTTTTGAAGGTTTCACCTGATTCCCAGGAGGCCAGTTACTCAAGGGTTACAGGTCTGCATACTCACATCACATAACTGATTTCCATAGTTCACTGGTTTACTATCTGGTAAGCTGGTTCTTCAACAAGGCAGTTGTTGAAGACAATCCTCCACTTCGGGAACCTCCATTTATGACGGAGCATAACAAAAATACACATACAGGTCATGACCTGCACTTAATCACAATTTATTCACAAACAAAAATGCTTTGCATAGAGCGTGGAAAGGTGAAAGGATACTGATTGCTATAGGTTTGTTTGAATATACTTTGAGCAACTTCCAGAAACTCCCCTTAGGCTACATTCCCAAAATAATGTTCTTGAACTCTGAGTATCATTTCTTTTAAAAAGCAATGTTCTCAAGGGGACAGGATGTTATCACTAAATGTACTGTGAAGACTCCCCACTAGTCAAAACAAGACCTTCAGGCAGGAGCTGCAGATTAAAGTAGAAAACAGCAGCAAGGACAAAACTATCTCTAGACAGATTACACAAAATGGTGTCTGAATCATGAGTTGAACGACAGGGAACAAGGTGGCGTCTGAAGAGAAATATGATATCCATCACAGGTTTCATAAGATTGTATTTGCAACTGCGTATATAGTACTCTGAACGCCAAAAAATAAATCATAAAGAACATGTGATCTTGAGATTAAAATCTAGAATTTTCACTTTCAATGATACCAGACTCAATATTTCAATATACAGGCAGTCCCCGATTACGTACAAGTTAAGTTCTTTAAGTTTGTACTTAAGTTGAAATTGTATGTCGGAACAGATATATTATATAATTTTAACTGCAGACAAATTTTCTTTGTCTCAGTTACATTTGGAGTTTCAACATTTTTTGCTTTCATGGGAACAAGGATTATCAATAAAACTTCATTACAGACACTTTACAGCTGATCATTGCAGCCTGGGGCTAAAGTAAATTGTCTAAAAGCACTTCACCAGAGGTCATAGTGGTCAGACAGGTCTGTCTGTAACTAGGGGTCAGGTAGGTCAGGTGTTCTTAAGATGGGGACTGTCTGTACTTGGGTCAGTATATCAGAAATCTGCTTTATCTGAAACATTGCATGAAGGCATCCATGGGTGGCATTTTCACATTAATAAAATATGTGGGAATGGGAAAAGTGTAAATATTCTGGCAAAGAAACTATGAAAGACTAACAATGGCTTATTTATTTAAGAACAGGAAATGGCTTGGAATACAAGTTCATGTGAGGCAACTCGCACACAAATAATTTCAATCGCATCAATGGATTAAGATCAGTTACTACTGCAAATAATGTGTAATCTACTAAGTGTTTGAATTGTGCAACTGGATGCATAATGTAATGTATGACTTGGAGATGGTTGGCTGTAAATCATTACTGCATCAAATTCATCAATTTCACAAATACTTTATTTAGTAATGCAACAAATACGATTGTGGGCTTTAAAGAGAACCCGTCATGCAAAATAACCCCCTAATCTAAATAGATTTTCATAAACTGCCATTAGAAAGCATTGCCTCTATACCTTTATTGTCCCTCTACATGCCTGTAAACCTAAGCAATGAGGTCCTAAAGCTGTATGCAAATGTACTGTGAGATGTCCAATGAGTCATTAGCATATTCAAGCTGTCCAGCTTATTCATGAGTGGGAGGTACAGCCACTTTCCCAGTGCTTGACTGACAGTCTGTATAATGGTGTGAGGCTGTATAATGATGTGCTTCCTGGTGCTGGTGCCTCCTGCAGCCAGTGTGTGTATAGGAGAGATACAACAGCTCCTGGATGCAGCCATGTTATAGCAGAACATGTCAGGTACTTGTGTAGCTGATGTCTGTGTCTCTGTGTATTAGGAGAATGCAGCATGTCAGCAGATGCACCAACTATGCTTTACTATATATTACACACAGACATGAGCAGGGGGAGGAGAGGGGAGGGGTGACATCACTGCCTCTACCATGTGACCAGCCTCATTTACATAATAATGAAAAGATGATTTTATAATGATTAATGTATGAAATAACTAGATAAATGCTGGGATGGGATCCTTGTGAGCTGCTCCAACAGGTAGAGGTGATAGAAATAGTGATACAGACCTGATGACAGGTGTCCTTTAATAGCAAGATCATGTGATGACTGGTTATAACTGGTGCAGGGCAAATTGTGGACACTTTTCTTGATTTCGGCACTGATTACTACAAAAATGTGGCCCGATTCTTATCTGAGTCAATCTAATTGACAAACACAAACATACTTGCCTTATCACACAAACATTTGTACAGGATTGTGTATTATTGAGCCCACAGGTGTGGACCCACTTTCTCACCAAACTAGTTATACTTTAAAGTGTAACCATCATTCTAAACAAAAAAAACTAAAATACATAATTCTGCTCCAGGTGTCCCTGGGAATCATTCCTCAAAGTATTTTGCCCCTCGGTCCTCATTTAGTACCTTTTTTGGCCCATAGCATCCAGGGTTTCCAGCTCTCAAAAAAAGCTACAAGCAAGATGGAGGGGCGGAACCTGCCTCCTGCACCTCATCACAAGCACCTGCTGCTGACCAGTGACACCAGAGCTATCTATGTAATATCTATCTAGTATTTATCTGTCTGTCTATCTATCTCCTATCTAAGTATCTATCTAATATCTCTCATCTATCTCTCATCTATCTCTCATATATCTATCTATATATCTAACACTCCAGTACAGCACATGAGGACACAGCATGAAGACTTGTAGAGTGTCTCCTGCCACTTCCTTGTGTGAGGTGAAGGGGGGGCTGCAGTTTCTGTCAGTGTGGATTATAAGCTTATACACAAGTGAAGGGGAAGCTGAGGGAGAGAGTTTAGGTTTAGGTGTTTGGTTACTACATTAGTGAGGGCTTCTTCCTGCACATGACTGCTGCAGCACTGAGCCATGAGGTAATCAGCTGTGGGCAGTGAGACATGAGGTAATCAGCTGTGTGCAGTGAGACATGAGGTAATCAGCTGTGAGCAGGGAGGACATGAGGTAATCGTCTGTGAGCAGGGAGAGAGATGGGGGCGTGTCTCCTGTTCCGTAGTCTCAAGCTTCTTTATGAAGACGGAATGTCCATAGTAACGGCCATATGAGAGATCACTGCCATCTAGGGGAAGTCTACATTCAGTTAATGGGAGGCAAAGAAGGATTTTCTCTGGCCCAGAAGCGTAATGATCGCCGGGTGCCAGATACTAGACTAGAGGGTCAATGAGCGACGCAGGTAAAGACACATATGCTTGGTCTCAGGGCCGAATTAAAGGAGGGGCTCCTGGGGCTCGAGCCCCGGGGCCCCCACCAATTTCCGACGACTGTCTCCCGGTGCAATGCACAGCGGTCCGGGGCCACCCGCGACGCACATAGGGGTCTAAGATGTTAGCTGCCTTCACTGGGGGAGATCGCTGAGATCAACATTTTCTACAGGGGACTGGCAGCTAAATTCTACAGGAGGCTGGTGGCTGTATACTACAGGGGTCTGGCAGGCTATATACTACAGGGGTCTGGCAGGCTACATACTACAGGGGGCTGGCAGGCTATATACCTCCAAAAACATTGTTGAAGGGGCCCCCCTAGTTTGCGCCCAGGGGCCCCCACCACCCTTAATCCGGCCCTGCTTGGTCTGCCTATGCACACTCCATGATGTCATCAGGCGGCACCTCTGCCACATGATACAATGTGTGTGGACAGTAGCACACGGACATATGTCTGCATGCGCTGCTGGAGCACGGAAGGTAAGTACTGTGTTTAATTTTTTTAGAACATGACAAGGGGGCCTGTGGGTATATTTCATTACTGAGGAGAGACCGCTGTTAGACATTTCATTACTGAAGGTAGGCCGCTGCTGGACATGTCATTACTGAGGGCAGGCTGCTCCTGGGTATGTCATTATTGAGGGAAGGCTGCTCATGGACATGGTATTACTGAGTGGAGGCTGCTGCTGAACATCTCATTATTGAGCAGAGGCTGCTGGTGGACATGTCATTACTGAGGGGAGGCTGCTGGTGGACATGTCATTACAGATGGGGAGGCTGCTCCTTGACACAAAGTAGATTTGCACAAAATATATGGAGAACTAGATGTGAAAGACAAAGCCAGCCCTGTTTCTCCAAAGACAAACAAAATTTATTGTTGATCATCAGGGCAGTTATTGGGAACAAGCAATATGTATATATGCATTTATTACAAGTTCTTCTTGGTCACACAAAAACTTGGAAGCACGACTGTTTATGTTGATGGGTGTATACAGATTGGCAATAATCTGATCGATATGTAGAGAAGAGGAGAAAATAATGGGGGAGGGCAACAGAGACAAAAAAGCGCTACCAAGAGCAAGGTTATCTTTGGTTGGTTTAGGGGTGCTTCCTGGTGAGAAATGTACTCACCCTTTCTGGTTGTGCTATACACAGGCACAACACTGGTTTAGGCATTTATGGTGAGCAACTGCTGCCGTATCTCCACCCTCTACCTGGGGTAGAAAGGCTGTGTGACGGATGGACAGAAGGGGAGATTGCTGGTTGTAACTCCCTATGTAGGAAAAAGAGACTTTGTTTTTGTTTGTTTTTAATTGTTTTTTTAAGTAATATTTTCAATTATTTATCAGCTACGTGTACACCCAACAGTAGAATAGTGTATGTATCCATAAACCTCATATCTTACTAAACCCCTGTCACCTTTCCTCTTCATGTATGTACCCCACTCCCCTTTGCACTGACACATTAATCCCCCTGGCACCTAGAGCGCATGTAGCAGCTCATAGGGACACAAGAATTTTTATACATATCATGTGGTATTATTCTAATGAAGTTTACTTTTTAGAATATTGATTTGTGTATTCATTTATTTTATTGTCATTTGTTCTGCATTTTATCTAATTTTTAAACTTATTACAAACATAATTGTGTATTGTATTAGACCTGATGAAGCACTTTGCATAGTGCGAAACCCGTTGTCTCCCAAAAATTCCCTTCCGAATTAAAGAAAACCTTTATCTTCGAGCATCAGTGCCATCCAGATGTCTCTTTTTCCTACATAGGGAGTTACAACCAGCAATCTCCCCTTCTATCCAATAATCTGATTGATATACAGACCAAAGGTTTGGACACACCGTCTCATTCAAAGAGTTTTTTGTATTTTCATGACTTTCATGAAAATTGTAGATTAACACTGAAGGCATCAAAACATGTGGAATTATATACTTCACAGAAAAGTGTGAAGCAACTGAAAATATGTCTTATATTCTAGATTCTTCAAAGTAGACTACTTTTGATTACTGCTATGCACACTCTTGGCATTCTCTTAATGAGCTACAAGGGGTAGTCACCAGAAATGGTCTTGATGGAGTTCCCAAAGATGTTCAGCACTTGTTGGCCCTTTTGCCTTCACTCTGCAGTACAGCTCACCCCAAATCATTTCGCCTGGGTTCAGGTCTGGTGACTGTGCAGGCCAGGTCATCTTGTGTATCACCCCATCACTATCCTTATTGGTCAAATAGCCCTTACACAGCCTGGAGGTGTTTATGGGGTGATTATCCTGTTGAAAAATAAATGATGGTCCAACTAAACACAAACTGGATGGAATAGCATGCCGCTGCAAGATGCTGTGGTAACCACGCTGGTTCAGTATACCTTCAATTTTTAATAAATCCCCAACAGTGTCACCAGCAAAGCACCCCCACACCATCACACCTCCTCCTCCATGTTTCATGGTGGGAACCAGGCATGTAGAGTCCATTTGTTCACCTTTTCTGAGTCGCATAAAAGATGCGGTGGTTGGAACCAAAGATCTCAAATTTTGCTCATCAGACCAAAGAACAGAATTCCACTGGTTTAATGTCCATTCCATGTGTTCTTTAGCTCAAACAAGTTTCTTCTGCTTGTTGCCTGTCCTTAGCAGTGGTTTCCTAGCAGCTATTTTACCATGAAGGCTGCTGTACACAGTCTCCTCTTTACTGTTGTTGTAGACATGTGTCTGCTGCTAGAACTCTGTGTGGCATTGACCTGGTCTCTAATGTGAGTTGCTGTCCTGCGATATCTGAGGCTGGTGACTCGGATGAACTTATCCTCCACAGCAGAGGTGACTCTTGGTCTTCTTTTCATAGGACGCTCCTCATGTGAGCCAGTTTTTTTGTAGCGCTTGATGGTTTTTGAAACTGCACTTGGGGACATTTTCAAAGTTTACCCAATTTGTCGGACTGACTGACCTTCATTTCTTAAAGTAATGATGGCCACTCATTTTTCTTTACTTAGAATTTGTATTGTGGCTAGAAAAAAACAGCTAACAGTCTATTCAGAGGACTATCAACTGTGTATCTACCTGACTTCTACACAACACAACTACAAGAAATCCAATTTATTAAACCATTCAGGGCACCTGTGATGTGAAAACCTTTTCTGGTGACTACCTCTTGAAGCTCATCAAGAGAAGTCATAGTTTTTATGCCTTATGTGTGAATCTACAATTTTTATAGTCATGAAAATACAGATCTTTGAATGAGAAGGTGTGTCCAAACTTTTGGTCTGTACTGTATATGCATAAATTATTAACTTTTGTATAGGGACATCATAGGATGAACTTGATTGTTTTACAACTAAAGTACTCTTTACTGTGAAGAAGCAGTGGCACGGTAAAAGGACTAATTGGGGCACATTTCCTTACCCGTCCCATCGCGATCCCAGCTGTGCGTTGTTCAACGAGGATTTGGGTCTGCCGCAATTCATTAAGATTGTGCGTACAATTTCCTGCATGTGGCGCTTCCCCCACTGAGGTCCGCTAGAGTTCACCTTCTTCTTCCCGGTGCATGTGAGTGCTGATCTTGCGACACAATTTTGTTTATAAATTCAGCGGTGCATCCGAATCAGTAGGGTTGTCCGACATCCACGCCCCCCAATTTGTGTCGCATGCAAGTCGGTGCCAATGCGCCACAATCCGATCGTGTGCACCAAAAACTCGGGGCAATTCAGGGCAAAACTGAAAATGCGCTGTTCGGATCCTTAGTAAATGTGCCCCATTGTCTTCTTCACTTCTGTATGGTAAATGGAAGGGACCACAAAAAGGAAACCAAGAAATGAGATGGCATATTTATTAGAATACATGAAACCTGAGACTTGTACCTATAATTTACAACCTACTACCCTACCATTTACCAATGTAATGCATATAGCATGAAGTGACAGCTCAGTCTTTTGCTGAAGTGGCTTACACCTCCAGCTATTGACTGAGCAGCCATTTTCTGTGTGTCAACAGAGAGACCATGGAAGATCCAGTGGAAGGGGAAACCGGAGGTATTTTTTACGTTTTGACAATACAAGCTGTAAACTCAAACGTAATGGTGCATACATACTATATAAGAGCAGCCTACTATCTACCTCAAGCATAGTAAAACAGCTCCCTTAGCATGACAAAGCACATGCCAGTGATGAAGAATATCCCTGTTTTATGTTTGTGTGCATCATACTACATAACTACTTTGATGCTGTATGTGCTGTACTGTACAGAAGCAGATTTGTACTTGTAGGATGTACCTCTCTCACTCCCAGAGACTTTTCCTCTGTCCTGTAAATAAAATGGTCAGACTTTATATGACATATCAAATATTGTGTTTTTGGCAGGAATTTTTAGCATCTATCCAGACTTTATACCAAGCTACACTGGGCTCAGTTGACTTTATATCTGCACATGAAGCTGCGAGGAAAGAAATCAATAAATGGGTTTCAGAACAGACAAAAGGTCAGTACTTATTTGATTTGATTTGGCAGACAGTAAACTGCTACTACACACAGGAAAGTATCAATTGAGCACTTTACTCAGTATAGCTTTCATGTACTGGCCTCAAATGCCCTCATAGGCTGATAGGCATGGACTCAACAATATGCTACAACATTCCTTAAAGTGAACCTGCCTCAATTAAAATAATGTTTTTGTATTTTGCAAGAAAGCAGCAGCTAAAGCCCAGTTCACACAGAAACTAAAAACATAAGGTGAACAGAAGGTATTCCTATCACCTTCCATTCCCTATAGACTGCAATGTATATTCTGTAGTAACAGAACCTGCTTGACCATAGGTGTGAAGTGCCTCAGCAGATTGCTAAAAAAAAATATTAAGGTCACTATTGAGTTAGGTAGAATGGGGTAAAACAAGGTCAAATAGTTTGCACTACAGATTTTGACTCAATTAATTCTGTGGATTCAAGTATGAACTTCAACCTTTGCAACATGGGCTTGCTGCGAGCAGCAGATATATCACTCAATTACATTATGTGTGTCCCTGACCTAAGAAGACCATCTCATCACATTTATGACATATTGATAGTATATGCCATAAATATCCGATGGATGCAACACTGATAGTGGTATCTTAATGGCTTTGATGTTTGGCCAACTCTCCATTCTCAGCAGCCATAAGGTCAGAGAAACTGTGTTCATGAGATTGGTCCCCAATTTAGGACCTCCATCTATCAGCCATTTATACTGTAGCAACAGATTTGGAATAAAAAGTAAAATAACCTCCAATTGATCATCTGCTTAAGTTCACCGTGTTTTATAGGAAAAATTCCAGAAGTGTTATCTGAGGGTTCAGTGGACGGAACAACCCAATTGGTGCTGGTGAATGCCATATATTTTAAAGGTGACTGGGCTGAAAAATTTAACCCTGAACACACAACAGAGGTTCCTTTTAGATTAAACAAGGTAATATTTTACTGTAATTGGACATCATCGGTAACTGGTTTGTCACTAAAATTGCATGTGTATATTTTTGCGCATCTTCAGCATACTTCACAACTCCACAAAAGAACTCCATATTAATTATAAAATAATATATATCTTAATTCTTACTAAGCAACCATTTTGTATGTAGCTGTACTTGCTGCTGTTGAGATAAATAGAAATATGTGGATCAGAAACTAAACTACTGTGGTAGGGCCATTGCACATGGTCAAGTTGGGTTCATCTAGATTCTGGCTAACACTTGGACTGAGTTTGTTAGACCAAGTCTAAAATATTAAGGCGTAAGCCACACAGAGCCTGGAGAACACTGTGAGCCCCAGTCTTAGATATCTAAGTTCTTAGAAAAAAACACCTAGTCAAAGTAGGTACACTTTAATGACATAATAGCTAAAAACTTAAATGTTTGTTTTTTTAGAATGAGCAAAAGCCTGTTAAAATGATGTATCAAATGAAAAACCTCCCATTCAACTACATCCAAGAACTTGGTTGTCGGATCCTGGAGCTCCCATATAAAGGCAATGAACTCAGTATGATAATTCTATTACCGGACAATATTGAAGATGAAACAACTGGTTTAGAAAAGGTACATTAAATGTTATTACAATGAAAGAGAATATTGGGGAAAATTTACCACGGTGACTGATGCTAGATGATAAATCTGGCATATTTTTAGGCCTCACCGTTCAATTTTTTCAATCCTACTTATTTCTGGACATGTGTTGCCATGGTTGATCCTCTATTTTACATCAGTGAAAAAATAATTAACTATTTTCATGGGATATTTTTTATGCAATGTGTTGTGGGGACCAACAGACTTTAATGGAAGTCCCTCTTGTATAAAACATTCGTTTTATACAAGAGAGATTTTATACAAAATTTTTATGCAGGGCCCCAACAGCCCTCTTGACTTTTGTAAGGCGAGTCCTAATTAACCCTTTCATGATTGAACATAAAGACCAAGACATACGTCAATCTCTTAGTCAAGATCTTCTACCCTTTAATAATCAAAATGCATAATATATAACAGACTGAAGAATCATCAAAGGGGCGTGAATAGTATACTCCAAAACTATTGGTCATCAGCACATTCTGGGAAAAAAGTTAATTACTTGTGCTCAGTTCTCAGAGACCTTGTACACAGATATTGTTTATACGAATGCTGAGAAGAATAAGATAAGTGGCTCCAGAATCCTAATATAATCAAGGACAGACTGGATTCTCATTAAATGTCAAAGGGTATTAGCTGACAGGCAAGCAAACAGGTTACATAAAATGAAGTTTGAATCATGACATTAACTTGACAATGGTCAGGGAACATGGCCGCTGTATCTAAGATGGCGGACAGTAGTCAAGATGGCGTCCGAAACCAGTGTGACCTCCTTAACAGTCACTATGTATTTTCAGGGACCCATGGTCATGAAAATACATGGACATTCATTTAAATCAATGGACTTGTGTGCTATCCTTGGTGTCCACAAATAGCATACATCTGTGAGATACTGAACCCTTAGTCTAAAAACACATGGCTGCAGTCAGCCTGTGAATCTAGTACCATGTGGATTTCAAGGACTGAACAAAGTGCAGAGGCTCTGGGCATCTAAGTGATGACTTTTCAGCGTTGTTTTCTGCAGGGAATAAGGGGCTCCTTGCATCATATATCACTATGGTGCTAAGAATTCTGTCCTCCACGCAGAGATTGGTGCTTGAAATCGACCAAACACAAGGGTTCAAGGACAGAGCATGGCTCTGTCTTTTTAGCTTTAACCTTAGATGCAGGTGGTGTAAGGTTAAACTGTTGGATTAGTTTACACCTACAAAATGCACCAAATGTTAGCGTATAAATGTCTAGTTGTTGTGAAATGCACAATAAGTTTTTGTTTTAGATACTTCTGTCAATTTTCTGTCATTAATTATGGCAATACCAAAAAGAAGCCCCACCGGCCCCTCATATATTGGGCTCCATAGGTGACCATTACACATCAGAGGTATCCATTCTTATATCAACACAGCATAATATGCAAAAAAAACAAAAAAAAAACAGAAACAATGAAACGTGTATGAATGTAAATTCCTCTTATTTGGAATTGCAATAAGCTGGTGTTATAAAAATGAAACTTTATGACAAACTACATCCAAATTATTTTGTTTCAGCTTGAAAACGAGATTTCCTTAGAAAAGCTTCAGGAATGGACGCGACCTGACCACATGTTTCCAGTTGATGTACGCGTACACCTGCCAAAATTCAAACTAGAAGAAAGTTACAAGATGAAATCCATACTATCTGCTCTGGGAATGGTTGATATTTTTGACTCGGCTCGCGCAGATCTGTCAGGGATATCAGGATCACAGAATCTTTACTTATCAGAAGTAATTCACAAGTCTTTTGTGGAGGTGAATGAAGAAGGCACAGAGGCAGCAGCTGCCACAGCAGGCATTGCAATGATGTGTTTGTCCCGTGAAGAGGAATTCAACGCAGATCATCCATTTCTATTCTACATTCGGCACAATGAAACTAAGAACATCCTCTTTTTTGGCAAATATAGCTCGCCATAAAAAACCTAACAGCCTGATATTATACAAAACGGGTCTGACTCAACTAGGTTAAGAGTCTATCTTGCTTCATTTTGTTTTATACATGAAACTATACAGCAGGATATTAAACAATAAAAGAACCACTGTTCCAACATTAAGATCTTCTTTTCCTTTTTGTGCATTATTAGTGTATTTTTATCTATTACCTTAGATGGATATATGCTGGATTATAATTTCAGGAAACAACCAGGAAATGCAGATCAGCTATTGTTCATGAAAATAAGAGCTGCAACTACACAGAGAATATTGTACTTTTGCTCCATTCTCTGCATGTTGTTATTAGCATTATTGGTCAAGTATAGGACCTCCACTTATCTGGCTTGTCACCTATGTTGTGAATAGGTCTTTAATATCTGAGTGATGGAAGACCCTTTTTAAGGCTAATAAAGACGGCGCAATGCTGGTAAAATAAAGGTGGTGTTTTGGAGTGATGGTTTTAGGGGACTTTCTATAAAAAAAGAAGAACCCCCTGTATGTGGCACTTCAAATATATTTTTATATAAATATATTAAAGGCAGGTATTCTATGAGTAGGCTTCAGAAAGCGCCATATCGATGCAAAACGGCCCGTCGCTTGCCGCGGTCTGACTTGTCTGTCCATGTCACTACTTTGCTGGTCTAAATAAACTTCTGCACACGTATTCGGTGAGTGCCGCTTCATATTTTATCTTTGTGAAGTATTATATCATCTACGTTGCATCTGGAAGCTGAGCACCACCGATGTGCAGCCCAGGTTCCATACAGGAGAAGCACGCATGAAGAAGACAATCCTCAAGGGGTAGTGCAGGGTGCTTATTCTATATACTGAATTATATGAGTAGCCCAATTCATACAAATGTGAAAAACCACTGAAATAATAAATATTTGTATACCCGCGCTGACTATTGGAGAAAACGTGTGGAAATCAGTAGACACACGGATGTATACGGGATGTATGAGTAGATCAGAACTAACCTGACTTATCTCGTTGGATGATTAAGTGTTCTGGTCCTGCATACGGCAAAGTAGATTTCCTTTGTATGTATAAAATCCTCTCGATTTATCCCATATTATGCAACTGATATCCAATGGAAAGGAGCAGTTCGTGTGGGAGCCCCGGACGGTGGCTGCAACACACGCTGAGTATGACGTTGATAGTGACGTCACTATGGAGTACGAATGGAGCAAAAGGGACAAGGTGAACTTGCATCAAACGGCTCTCTTCCTCTTGCCTACTGCCGTATCCAGTTCCAAAGATCGGTAAGTAAAGTGTTGCAACTAAATTAGTTGTTAATGTGTTTCTTAGTTCCCTACTAGCTGTCTTGATCTAGCAGTGTATATAATCTATCCTAATTTTTTGTGTTTCTCATAAGGCTAAAAAAGACCTATAGTAATACTCGTGCTTCTTATACTTCAAGATCCGTCTAATCTATTTAATATCATTTTCTGCTAAAAAATATGTCCTTTATTCACATGAAATAAAATGGAATAAAACATTTTTTTAAAATATAAAATATGAAGTTATAAATGTCTCAATAAATAAATAAACAATGATTTCATAGTTTGTATCAATTAAAACCGAATATTTCGATTTGATTATTCAGTCCCCAAGGGGCCATTCCACCGGCTTTCCGCTCTGGACATTTGTTTGATAAAATCACGCCCCCTCCAATTGCATTTTACTTTTTCTATCCCTGTAGTGTTTTGATAAGGGGCGCCCATCATAGTTCCTTTCTATGTTTGCCAGATGTTCTTCCTTTTTAAGGCTAGCATTACATTGGAACCAATCTCAGCTAACCTCTGCACTCCTATTCTCAGCCTATTTTCACATGACACGAGTCACAGTTAGTGGCTGCAGGGGTAGTGTCATGTCCAAAGCCCCTATCATCTATATTACCATCTTTAAGCAAACCTCAACCAAATTCTGCAACCGAGGCCTCATACACACAACCATATATTTGGGACTATTTTATGCAAAGACCATTGTTCAGTTTGCAACTAGATAAAATATTAAAAAGTCATGGCTGAATCCAAACTACACTTCTAACCACTATCCACTCTGCATTGTTTGGCATGATAACTAAGCTTCAGTTTAGACATGATATAGTCAGATATATTTTGAGCTGTCATTATAGACAATGGCTTCTTTCATACACATCAGATGTCAGCAGTTTGTCAGGGCTTACAGAGATCACAATACCAGACAAATAAACGGCTGAGCATTAGACACTACTGTCTTTATTCTATTAGGTGCCTCATCAGCTTTCATTAACTGTGTTTATTTGTTTTTTTAATCTGTAGGAGAGAATGAAGTTTGGCCACATTTCTTCCCTTAGGTACTGGCTATTTTCTCTTCAACAAAGGGACTACTCACAATGCTATATCGGGGCTTTATTTTATGGCAAATTGCTAATGTTATCAAAACCTCTTAACATGTCTGGAATTTTTACATAGTGAACAAGTAATGTATAATTTAATTACACGGTCAGGGAAATCATGGGAACCTAGAGATATTGCTGTATGATTTATTTATTTTTTTATATCTGAACCATTACTTAGAGCAAGTAAATGTTTATAGTAATTGAAACCACCCTATAGCCAATGTGAAACCACCCTAAGTTGCAATTGACATTACTGACAAATATTGGATAGCCAGGTAAGATACATCTAATCACCTTGATCCTCCATACTGTTTTCTTGTTTTATCTCCAATTCATAAAGATTTAACAAAGGGAAATTACACATTATGATGGGATTATGAAAGGATGTTTGTCATCATCATAATGCTTTTTCAACTACTTACAGCAACCTACAGGTCACAGAACCTTTAATTTAAATCAAAACTATAGTATTAACTTGACCCTAGATTTTGTGGAAATTCAATTTTATACATTATGCTAATGAGTTTCACTGTGCAGCCAAGGCATGGCCATTTGCCCCTGAGTCCAACTTGGTCAAACCTCTCCCATCCCCTGCTGGCTTAGCCTTGACCCATGTCCCCACGTCAGTGGCTCTATGAATCAAATCCAACTCAAGCGCAGATCTCTGCTGATCTACACTTGTGCCATTAGCTTCCACTCCCATCTCCGGCTCCATCCAGGAGGACTGTATTCAATGAAGCCCATCTGGAGAGATGTCAGCCACTGATGGCAAACACGGAGTTGTAGTCGGGTCACTCTTCTACACTACGGACATGGAATGGCCACTTAAGAGACGCTGATGTTGAGGAAGGTGGTGGGAGGGAAAATTGTGCAAGCCTGAAAGGTGATGGGAGAGACATTACACAGCCCTTGTCAGCTGGTGTAAGTAGTAGCAAATGCATTATGGGGAGGACCCAAAATCGCATCCTCACACATTAGGGAAAAGAGGCTCCCACGGGTTATAGAAAGCTTAACATATTTATAGCAGCCCTGTATCCTTGGCATTAAAATATTAGCGCAATTCAAAAATCCCTCCCTATAAGGTGTCCAGGTCCCAGCATAATTGCATTTCACTTACAAACTCACTTGCCAATGGAAACCTGAATGACTTTCATGCGGGGAGCAGTCAAAAGCTGCATTGTAAAGTTTAAAACTGCTGTGAAAAGTAGACTATCAATGGGTAGTATTTAAAAAAAAAAAAAAAAATTATAACAGGATGAACAATATATAGTCAGTGAAAATATCAAGTGTCAAAAGATTAGTGGTCTGGAAGCTTGACTTTAACATTTTTTTCCCCCAACCACACAAATTGAAAACAGAACTCAATCATAAATTCACCAAGTTTTACATGATAATAAGGTGTTGCTTTTATTTAGCAAAATGTTCAAATTAGCATAACATTTTACATGCATGACTTTAATTGGTCAAAAGTAAAATTTTCAAAAACATGAACACAGGAGTCAACAAACCTCTTTTCATCACACTAAAAAAACAAATATAAAACTCAAACCCAGTATCAAAAATTGTATTTACAAAAAATATACACGTGTATTCAATGAAATCTTAAGATACACTTATGAAATCAATCAAATCATACAGATACTGCAAAAAATACATTACAAACCATTAAAGGGGTATGGAACATTGGGTCACCTGCAAGAGTATTTATCTCTACGGTATTCATTACATATCCATAGGATATCCCAGATGTAGGACCTCCAACCCTTGTTGGAGTAGGAGCGTTTTGACTTTCCTTTCACTTAGTTTCCTAAATGGATTGGTGTTTGTGCATTGTCCACTCTAGTCAGCTGGATCGCCAAGTCCAGTTATTCCAACCAAAGATCCATGCTGGAAACTGAGTGAAACAAAGGTCTAGGGCTATGTCATAAATACCAGAGATGAGAATATGCCTTTAAGGTCTTCATTGGCTAGGTTGTTTAGTAGGATTTTGAAACAGTATGCCGCCTCAAAATCCCTTCACTTCTCTAAATAGTTTGCCATGGGTGGCAGAAAGGACACTTATTTCAGCAGTATCGTGCACTTTGTTAAATCCTTTTTCTTAACCACTGCAGGATACCTCAGGTAGGTATACCCCATTACCGGTTTACAAACTAACCGCAGAACCTCAAAGGCTCATATTTAGCCACAGGTACAGTTTTTCTGAAGCAGACATGAGGTGGAAGACCACAGGGATAACATACCCTTATATTACTCTATATAGTGAGTATATACAATGCAAACTTACAATCTTCAGATGTATAGTAAAGTTAAAGGCATGTAACCTCTTTCATTACATAGATTATAACATGTTACATAAACACTAATGTTGTCTTTTCTTTACATATCTTATAGCAACTTTAGTACATGCATTAAGTGCACAATACAGAGCCTTTAGGCCTATTCACCAGGTCACGTGCATGTGTTTTTGGTCAGCATACTTGGCTTCCAGATTTATCAAACCCTTTGCAAAAAAAATCATCACTCTAGTTTTCTGGCCCAAATGAAAAATAAAATCTATTTTTTGACATGGGCCGATGTAGTTTAAATTCTAGATGCGCAACAAGCTCCTCATCATAAATTAAGCATTTCCTATTCAACTACCACAAATCAAAGCCATCATAGAAAATGGCAGACTTTATAAATTGTCTAAAGAAAACCATACAAAAACAACATAATTCTAGGAAAACAACTGTTAAAAAATATACCTGGACAAGATCAAATCTGTTCCCTGAAAATCCTTTTAAAAGGAAATAAAGGAAATATTAAAGCTCGACTTAAAAGGCTGTAATTTTGCTTGCTTCCCGCACTCCACTTAAATAGGCTCCGGTGACAGTCTGAGGGAAATGACGATTTGTGGCCTGTTAATATGACAAAAACAGAATAACATCACTTATTTATAAGCAAGCACTTTATACAAAATACAAAATAGTACCTCAGTTCCAAACAGCCAATATAGTGTTGCTTTAAAATAACGCCGAGAGCAGCATCTCATAAGTTGCCTGCATCTGCAGGAAGATTTGGTCCTGTTTGGTGAACTCTGTCCTGCAGTGATGGTCTGAGTGCCCACAGAAAGGGCTCTGAGTGCCACCTCTGGCACCTGTGCCATAGGTTTGCCACCACTGCTCTACAGTATGCATTAAAATCAAATATTAAACAGACAGTCCACCATTTTTACATTGAAACAGAGATATAAATGGATATTGTGGCTCTATAATTCTCACGTGCCACTCACAGTAATCAGCATTGTGGTATCCAAAAAGTCCAATATATAACATGCGTAGGTCACTCACCCCAGTCTCCCGGAGGAGTAAAATACAAAATATGCTTATTGCCGGTAGGATATAAAAAGGAGAATTATTCTCACCGTTAATTCGGTTTCCATTAGTCCACCATGACGGCCCCAACTGGAGGATGACCCTTGACCTCTGTAGGGACAGGAAGCAGAGAGGTTAAATACCCCACCCCGGCATCCGTACACCAGTGGCTACCAAATAACTACACCGGCCTTGGATGCAACCCATTTATTGTATGTTATTAATGCACACAGAACAAATAGGCAATTTTAACTTTTTCAAATTACAGGGTGGGAAATATATATGGGCCGTCATGGTGGACTAATGGAAACCGAATTAACGGTGAGAATAATTCTCCTTTTCCATAGCGTCCCCCATGACGGCCCCAACTGGAGATGTACCAGATAAATAATTAGGGTGGGACAACAGCTTGTAAGACCTTCCTTCCGAAGGACTGGTCTCTAGCACTTTGAACATCTAGCCTATAGTGTTTGGCAAAATTAGGTGAGTAGACCAGGAAGCTGCTCTACATATGTCCTCTAATGAGGCGCCCCGTTTTTCCGCCCAGGAGGCTGCCACTCCTCGGGTCGAGTGGGCCCTAATAGTCCCTGAAATGTCCAGGTTGTTGGCATCATAAGCTTCTTTGATGACTGTTCTTATCCACCTGGCGATGGATGCCTTTGAAGCTTTCCTGCCCTTGCACTTTCCTTTAAATTGTAGGAGAATGTTGTTGTCTTTTCTCCAGGATTTGGTAACTTCGAGATAATGTAGCAGGTATCTTCTGACATCTAGCGTATGCCACTCCTGTTCTTTGGCATGTTTTGGATTCTGACAGAAGGAAGGCAGAATAATCTTTTGGTTACGATGAAAAGATGAAGCTACTTTGGGAGTAAAGGCTTTATCTAACATTAGTACAATCTTATCTTCACATATTTTAAGATATGGTTCTTTAATAGACAAACTTTGGATCTCACCCAAACGCCTAGCTGTTGTTATGGCTATGAGAAAGGTAAGTTTTAGCGTTAATTCTCTAAGTTTAACCGTCTCTAGAGGTTCAAACGGTATTTTTGTGAGATAATCCAGTACTAATGAAAGATCCCAATTGGGGATATTCTGTTTTATATGAGGTCTTAGTCTAGCCGTAGCTCTGACAAACCTTTGGATCCATCTATTTTCGGCTAATGGAGTGTCGAATAAAGGCACTGAGGGCTGAAATTTGGACTTTTAAGGAATTCGTCTTTTAAGGCCCTTGTCAAACCCTGCTTGCAGGAAGTCTAGCACCTGTGAGACATTAGGGGACATTTGGTTAGGAGGAGTCCTGCCACAAAAAGACACAAATCTTCCCCATATCCTGGCATAGATTTTGTGGGTAACTGGTTTGCGGCTTGCTTTGAGTGTGGAAATTACCTTGTTTGATAGTCCCCTGGATATCAGCAATCTCCTTTCAGGATCCATGCCGAGAGCCGGAGAGCCTGTGGATCTGGATGGTAAACTGGACCCTGGAACAGAAGATTGTTTAGAGGTTCCAGCATGACAGGTTCTTCCAATGCCATCTTTCCTAGCCACGGAAACCAGTTCCTCTTTGGCCATAAGGGAACAATGAGTATAACCTTTGCTTGGTCTTCTCTGATCTTCTGAATTACTCTCGCTATGAGAGGTATAGGAGGAAAGGCATACATTAGAGGTCCGCTCCAGGACTGGCTGAAGGCATCCCTTTGGCAAACCGGAGTATTTGGATGCAGAGAGAAGAAATGAGGAACTTTTGTATTTTTGCTGGTGGCAAAAAGGTCTGTTACTGGTTGTCCCCATTTTTGTGTGAGACTTGAAAAGATGTTCTCGTTTAGACACCACTCGTTGTGGTCTATCGTCTGACGACTGAGATAGTCCGCTATTTGATTCATTTCTCCCTTTAGATGGGTGGCTGAGAGGGAGCGGATGTTGGTTTCTGCCCAGATGAATATCTTGTCTGAAAGACTGAGGAGATCGGGGTTCCTGGTACCCCCCTGATGACGGAGATAAGCCACCGTGGTGGTGTTGTCTGAATAAATTCTTACATGCTTTCCCCTCAGGCTTTGAGCACTTGCTCTTAAAGTCTCTAGAACAGCTCTCAGTTCTCGGAAGTTCGAGGAACGGGATCTGATTGAGGACGGCCATAGACCTTGAACGGGAAGGCCTGCTATGTCCGCTCCCCATCCTGACTGACTTGCGTCCGTCCGGATATTTATCACTGGCCAGGGATGCCATGATATTCCTCTTCCCAGGTTGGAAGTATCTATCCACCACTCCAGGGATTGCTTGATCGCTTCCGGAATCTGGATCTTTTGATTTAGATGTTGGGGATCTTTGTCCCAGGCGGCCAATATCCAACTTTGAAGGACTCTGGTGTGACTTTGGCTCCACTGTACACTTTGTATGGAAGATGTCATAAGGCCCAGTATCCTCATGGCTTCCCTTATCGTGCAATGACTTCTTTTTTGAAACATTATAACATGTTGCATTAGTCTTGTTGCTTTCTCTGGTGGTAAGAAGGACATCTGCTGGATCGAATCCAATAATGTTCCTAGAAACACAACTTCTGTACTTGGGTTTAGTTTGGACTTTTCCAGGTTTATTATCCATCCTAACTGCTGTAGGATCCTCATTGTGAAATCTCGGTGGTGTATAAGCTCTTGTTTCGAACCGGCCACCAGTAACAGATCGTCCAGGTAGGGGATGACTAGAATCCCTTTCCGCCTCAGGAAAGCTATCACCTCGATCATGATTTTTGTGAATGTCCTTGGGGCCGAAGAAATCCCAAAAGGCAGCGCCTTGTACTGATAGTGGACCTCTTCTCCCCAAGGTGATCGTACTGCGAATCTGAGGAATTTTTGAGATTTTTGATGTATTGGCACATGGTAATACGCATCTCTCAAATCTATCGTACACATAGATGCTCCTGGTTGGATCAGAACGGCTGCCGAGCTCACCGTTTCCATCTTGAACTTCCGATATCGTATGTACCTGTTCAGATTCTTCAGGTTGCAAATCATCCTGAAAGAGCCATTCGGTTTTTTTATCAAGAAGAGGGGAGAGTAGTGTCCCTCTTTTAATTGTGTCTGAGCTACCGGGATGATGACATCCAACTGAATGAGTTTTTGTATCACTGCCCACAGTGAGTTTGAGAGGCTTTCTGAGGGCTGCTCTGTCAAAACAAATTTTCTGGGGGGAAGAGAGGTTAGTTCTAGGTGGTAACCTTCCCGAAGAATACTTAGTATCCAGGGATTTGATGTTATTTGAGTCCATTGGAAGTGGAACTTCAATAGTCTTCCCCCCAACCTGGCGTCATTGTTTTCGGAACACTGGGGCCGAGTTGCTGGCACTGAGAAGGAAGCCCCTTCCTCTCCCTCCTTTAGGGTAGCTCCATCTGCCCTGTTTGCCTTTCCCTCTAAAGGACTGTTTTCTGTCCTTAGAGTCTCGAAAGGGTTGCTTTCTTTGGTTACTTCTGGATTCCGGAAACCCTTTCTTCCTGTCCGCTGCTTTTTCCAAAAGCGTGTCAAGTTCAGAACCGAATAGGTATTCCCCTTCAAATGGAATACCACATAACTTTGACTTCTATCTGAAATCACCAGTCCACTGGCGAAGCCAAAGTGATCTTCTAACTGAATTAGATAGTGCCCCTTCCTTGGCACTTATTCTAACTCCTTCCGCTGAGGCATCTGCGATGAAGGCTGTGGCTGCTCTCAACGTTGAAAATGTACTCAATAGCATCTCCCTAGGAGTACCGTCTCTAACATGACCTTCCAATTCGGTAATCCAATGAAAGAGATTTCGCGCCATGGATGTTGTGGCAATATTTGATTTTAGATTCAACATGGCACACTCCCATGTCTTCTTTAGAAGGCTGTCCGCCTTTCTATCCAGGGGATCTCTTAACTGGATTGCATCCTCAAACGGGAGGTCCGTCTTCTTGGTCATTTTTGTGACCTGGATGTCTACTTTAGGGGTAGCGTTCCAAATTTTGGCTTCTGTTTCATCAAAAGAGAGACGATTTTTAAATTCTCCAGATATGGAGATTTTGTTCTCCGGTTCTCTCCATTCTTCTAGTATTAGTTCTTTAAGAGTGTCATTTATGGGAAACACTCGCCTTTTCTTAACCTTAAGAAGTCCGAATAATTCATCCTGAATAGATTTGGTCTCTTCTATTTCCTCAATTTTGAGGGTATCCCTCATAGCTTTTAGTAAGGGTTCCAGATCTTCGGATGCTAACAAATATCTCGACTCCATTTTACTTGCTGAATTTGAGGGACCTGGCTCCATATCCATAGATTCCTTGGTCCCTTCTGAGTCTGATGTATAATCCGACATGGATTCTATAACTCTTTGTTTTTTATGTGGAGGCTCCTGAGGTATGAAGGCTGTTATGGACGATGCTATAGATGTTTTAACTTCTTCCCTGATAAAACTATGCATTTCATCCACAAATGAGGTTCTCTCTTCTCTGAGTAGATTATCCACGCAGGTTTTACAGACCGGCTTTTTATAGTCTGTAGGGAGTTTCTCTAAGCACATATTACACTTTTTTGAAGTGGTTTTCTTTGTGCCGGACTGATCTTTAGCTCTCCCTTTATCCTTCTCCTTTTCCCTGGGCTCCTACCAAGGAGAAGGAGAAGTAATTAGTCCTTAACCGGACACCTCATGTGATAATATAGGGACATGTGGGTGACCCACCACCCTATCCCCAATTGACCCTACTTACAGGGTTCAAGGATATGAGGTCCAGACTTGAAGCCTCCATGCCATGTGTCTCCATATTCCCAATTGTGGGACCACTGATATCAGCAAGCCTAAACATTTATAGAAACGTGAGATAGACTGTGACATTTAACCAAGTGGAATATAGCAAGGGAGTACCTGAGGTATCTTGAAATGAGGGTTACACAGCCCAAGCGCCTAAGAGAGATATACACATGTCTATATAGACCTGAATTGTATATAACACATATGACACAAATGAGGCAACCATACAGCATGTTAACCGACCTTGTTGGCTGGAAAATGCTCAGAATAGCGTCCGATCTTAGCGACTACTCTCGTCAGGACCAGAGTGTGACTATTAGACCTCAGATCAACGTGAATACCTGCTTTTTCAAGCTTACCGCTCCACGCTCCTGCTTCCGGGTCGCGCCATCGTGACGTCACATCCGGTCCCGTCATTTCCGGCGGAAGTCGTCACCAGAGTCTGACGGTGGCCGGTCCACGTGACTTCCGCGATGGACAAGCTCCGGGTGTCCTTAGCTGCGCAGAGCCGCGGGCAGAGCCGGAGAGGAAGGCATCTCTGTCTTGTGGCAGAGGAAAGGACCGAAGTCCGATCGAGGCCGAGACTGCCTTAAGGTAAGGGACGATTCCCTGCGCCACTCTGGTCCCCCCTCACCGTCCCAACTACTGGGGATGAGGAGAGACTTCTCTCTACTCCCTGCCCTGTGTAGGGACAGGAAGCCACTGGTGTACGGATGCCGGGGTGGGGTATTTAACCTCTCTGCTTCCTGTCCCTACAGAGGTCAAGGGTCATCCTCCAGTTGGGGCCATCATGGGGGACGCTATGGAAATCAATGTATTCCGTATATTCAATCCAGCACATGCGTATAATACGCCACAAGTCCAATGGAGCAAGAGATGGTCACACAGCCGATATGGCAAGTCTCAGACTCTCAAGGGGTTAACCTTGCTTTTAAACATACTTCTGATAATCCAAACAGCTGGTGATCTTATATTGTGCTTTTGTGGCACATTTGGCGGCATACACGCCTCATTCTTCCACCACGTGCTGCAGATTAGTTTAGAAAGATTTGAGCAGTATATAAGGCATGAATGTTCAACTGCTTTATGGAGAATTGTCTCCTTATTTTTTGCTTTGGATCGGTCGATAACAAGGTTAGCTAGACGTGTTTCAAAGGCACCGGCTCCTTCCTTAGTAGCACAGGGTTGTCATCTGTGAATTCCTCTTTTTATGTGTGTTTGATTGGAAAACATGGATAACTTTTCCAAAGATGTAAAACATGGAGTGGAATCTCTCAATTTCTTTAACCCCTTAACGCTCTGCGCCGTAGCTCTACGGCGCAGAGATATAAGGGATGTATGAAGAGGGCTCACGGGCTGAGTCCTCTTCATACAGAGGTGGGGGTTTTTGCATTTTGCACAAAACCCCCACCGCTAATAACCGCGGTCGGTGCTTGCACCGATCGCGGCTATTAACCCTCTAAACGCGGGCGCCGCCATCTTTTTTTCGATCGCCACGCCCCCGAACGTCATCGGGGGGCGGCGATCGGTTACCATGGTAGCCTCGGGTCTTCTCTTGACACGAGGCTACATGGTTTATGCAGGTTCGTTACAATGAGCCAGTGGCTCATTGTAATGTAAGACCTGCAAAAACGCCATATATTGCAATACTGTAGTATTGCAGTATATGGTAGGAGCGATCTGATCATCTAGGGTTATTGTACCCTAGATGGTCTAAAAAATAGTGAAAAAAAAAAGAAAAAAAAAGTTTAAAAAATAAAAAAAATTAATAAAATATTAAAAGTTCAAATCACCCCCCTTTCCCTAGAACGGATATAAAACATAACAAACAGTAAAAATCACAGACATATTAGGTATCGCCGCGTCCCAAAATGCCCGATCTATCAAAATATAAAAACGGTTACGGCCGGCGGTGACCTCCGAGGCGGGAAATGGCGCCCAAATGTCCGAAATGCGACTTTTACACCTTTTTACATAACATAAAAAATGAAATAAAAAATGATCAAAATGTCGCACAGACCTCAAAATGGTAGCAATGAAAACGTCGCCTCATTTCGCAAAAAATGACCCCTCACACATTTCCGTGCGCCAAAGTATGAAAAAGTTATTAGCGTCAGAAGATGGCAAAAATTTTTTTTTCTTTTTTGTACACATTCGTTTAATTTTTGAAAATGTATTAAAACACAATAAAACCTATATAAATTTGGTATCACCGCGATCGCACCGAACCAAAGAATAAAGTAGGCGTGTTATTTGGAGCGAAGAGTGAAAGTCGTAAAAACTGAGCCCACAAGAACGTGACGCACGTGCGTTTTTTTTTCAATTTTTCCACATTTGGAATTTTTTTTCAGCTTCGCAGTACACGGCATGTTAAAATAAATAACATTATGGGAAAGTAAAATTTGTTACGCACAAAATAAGCCCTCACACAGGTCTGTACACGTAAAAATGAAAAAGTTATGGATTTTTGAAGTTGGAGAGCGAGAAATGAGCCGGAAAACCCTCCGTCCTTAAGGGGTTAAAATACTGTTGGAAGCTTTAAATGAAATGAATACTGATAAATAATATACAAGTTTATAAATACAGAAAAAGATATTATGTGTAACAATATCTCAAATAGTAACATAAAAATAATTATAAAATAAACTGTATACTGACTGAATGTGAGTGCTGACTAATCGTTCTACTCACATGCTGCAAATGACATGTATACTCCACCTATACAATATAGAAGAGTTTCTTACATGCTCCACTGAAGGAGTAATATATCTAGTGGAGTGTACATGTCATTTGCAGCATGTGGGTAGAACGATCAGGAGCCTCAAAGAAAGGATTGATATACAGGCGGTCCCCGACTTGACACCAGACTTACATACGACCCCTAGTTACAAATGGACCTCTGGATATTGGTAATTTATTGTACTTTAGTCCTAGGCTGCAATGATCAGCTGTAACAGTTATCACAGATGTCTGTAATGAAGCTTTATTGTTAATCCTGGTTCTTATGACAATCCAACATTTTTATAATCCAATTGTCACAGAAACCAAAAAACTTATGGCTGCGGTTACAATTATAAAATATACAGTTCCGACTTACAAATTCATCTTAAGAATCTTGTACATAACCCAGGGACCACCTGTACTCAATAACTCGCATCTGAAGTTTGGCTGATTACCAGCACTAGGACAAGTACTACTATAGGAGACATTCAGTTAATATGCAGTTTATTTTATTATTATAATTATATTTATGTAACTATTTTTATTTATGTAACTATTTGAGATATTGTTATATACAATAGGTTCTTTCTATATTTATAACTTGTATATCATTTAGCAGTTATATTTAATATCTAAAGTTTCCACCAGTGTTTTATAGAAATTGGGAGATTCCACTCCATGTTTTACATCTTTGGAAAAGTTATCCATGTTTTTCAAAAAAACACACATAATTCAGTCTTGTGCTACTGAGGAAGGGGGCGGAGCCTTTGAAACATGTCTAGCTAGCATTATGATCGGCCAATCCAAAGCAACAGCTTTACGGAGAATCATCTCCTTATTTTATGAACATTCAAGTCTGTTATACTGCTCATATCTTTATCAATGAATCTGCAGTTCGTGGTGGAAGATTGAGCAGTGTATGCCGTCTAACATGCCATCAAAAGCACAATATAAGATCACCAGCTCCTTGGATTATCAGGACTTTTAAAATCAAGGTTAAACCCTTATGAGAGTCCGAGGCTTACAATATCGCCATCAGTCTGCACCTATCGACTGTGTTTCCTTCTCTTGCGGCTTGCCAACTCTTGCTTCATCGGACTTGTGCTCTGCCGGCAGTATATTATACGCATATGCTGGATTGAATACCTGTAATCCAATGATTATATATACTGCGGGTGATAAGCATATTTTGTATTTTACTGCCCGGAACACTGGGGTGAGTAATCTATGCGTGTTATACACTCACCGGCCACTTTATTAGGTACACCTGTCCAACTGCTCGTTAACACTTAATTTCTAATCAGCCAATCACATGGCGGCAACTCAGTGCATTTAGGCATGTAGACATGGTCAAGACAATCTCCTGCAGTTCAAACCGAGCATCAGTATGGGGAAGAAAGGTGATTTGAGTGCCTTTGAACGTGGCATGGTTGTTGGTGCCAGAAGGGCTGGTCTGAGTATTTCAGAAACTGCTGATCTACTGGGATTTTCACGCACAACCATCTCTAGTGTTTACAGAGAATGGTCCGAAAAACAAAAAACATCCAGTGAGCGGCAGTTCTGTGGGCGGAAATGCCTTGTTTATGCCAGAGGTCAGAGGAGAATGGGCAGACTGGTTCGAGCTGATAGAAAGGCAACAGTGACTCAAATCGCCACCCGTTACAACCAAGGTTGGCAGAAGAGCATCTCTGAACACACAGTACGTCGAACTTTGAGGCAGATGGGCTACAGCAGCAGAAGACCACACCGGGTGCCACTGCTTTCAGCTAAGAACAGGAAACTGAGTCTACAATTTGCACAAGCTCATCGAAATTGGACAGTAGAAGATTGGAAAAACGTTGTCTGTTCTGATGAGTCTCGATTTCTGCTGCGACATTCGGATGGTAGGGTCAGAATTTGGCGTCAACAACATGAAAGCATGGATCCATCCTGCCTTGTATCAACGGTTCAGGCTGGTGGTGGTGTCATGGTGTGGGGAATATTTTCTTGGCACTCTTTGGGCCCCTTAGTACCAATTGAGCATCGTTGCAACGCCACAGCCTACCTGAGTATTGTTGCTGACCATGTCCATCCCTTTATGACCACAATGTACCCAACATCTGATGGCTACTTTCAGCAGGATAATGCGCCATGTCATAAAGCTGGAATAATCTCAGACTGGTTTCTTGAACATGACAAGGAGTTCACTGCACTCAAATGGCCTCCACAGTCACCAGATCTCAATCCAATAGAGCATCTTTGGGATGTGGTGGAACGGGAGATTCGCATTATGGATGTGCAGCCGACAAATCTGCGGCAACTGTGTGATGCCATCATGTCAATATGGACCAAAATCTCTGAGGAATGCTTCCAGCACCTTGTTGAATCTATGCCACGAAGAATTGAGGCAGTTCTGAAGGCAAAAGGGGGTCCAACCCGTTACTAGCATGGTGTACCTAATAAAGTGGCCGGTGAGTGTATATATTGGACATTTTGAATACCATTATACTGGTTACTGTGAGTGGCAGTTGAGAATTAAAGAGACACACTATCCATCTATATCTCTGTTTCAATATAACATTTTGGACTGTTTAATATTTGATTTTAATGCATACTGTAGAGCAGTGGTGGCGAACCTATGGCACAGGTGCCAGAGGTGGCACTCTGAGCCCTTTCTGTGGGCACCCAGGCCTTCACCCTAACACAGAGTTTGCCAGATAGGACTCAAGGCTTTCTCCTGTGATCCAAGACAGCCCAGGATGTGCCATGCTCAGCTATTTTAAAGTGACATCTTTGCCTGCCAGGACTACAGGAGGAGCGGGAAGGTGTGGATAGAGATGGATTGTCATTGGAGCTCCTGCCCTGGGTCCCGTGATTCTTCCTCTTCAAGGGACCCTGGAGGGAAATTTCTCCATATTTCTATTGTATTGGTGAACTAAGGACACCAATACGATTAAAACCTGTGATATAGCAGGGATCAAAAAGTTACTGCTTAAATTGTCATGTTGGCACTTTGCAACATACAAGTGGGTTTTGGTTGTAGCTTGGGCACTCGGTCTCCATAAGGTTGGCCATCACTGCTGTAGAGTATAATTGATATCTATAGACGCCTATTATATTTTATTGGAATATAGTTTACATTTAGGATATAGATATAAAATTCTGTGCATGGGTCCAGCACTAATGTTGTAATTGTATTTATATACAGGTGGTCCCCTACTGAAGGACACCCGACTTACAGACAACCCATAGTTACAGACAGACCCCTCTGACCTTTGGTGAAGCTATAAGGTGTCTGTAATGAAGCTTCATTGATAATCCGTGGTCCCATTACAGCAAAAAAATGTTTAAACTCCAATTGTCACTGGAGCCAAATTTTTTTTGTCTGAATCTACAATTATAAAATATACAGTTTCGACTTACATACAAATTCAACTTAAGAACAAACCTCTGGACCCTATCTTGTACGTAACCCGGAGACTGCCTGTATTGTAAGATATCTGAGTATTGGTAGACACCAATTGGTGCATGTACACTCTACTTTTTCTATATTAGATTTTGTCTATCCTAAAATACCCAGGAGTTTGTTTTACAAGAATAATTTAGCTGTAGTTGATCATGGCAGCCAGCCAGTTTTTAGCATTCATTTTATAAACTGCTGTGGGAAAATGTGGTGTTGCAGGTGCACATTGGCTCCAATGACTCCAGGCGCCTGCCAGCACCTCCCTTCTTTTAGCTCCGGCGTTAACACTGAACAGCTGTAGCATATAGCTACTGGAGTCAAATACTTGATCTACCAATACTTGATCTTTATGTATTGCCTTTATTCTGTTAGTGCCGATTGTCCACCCAACATAATATTGGCACCTTGGTAAGCTATATACCTTATGTACCTTTTACGTCACCTTTTATGAACCATACACTATACTGAACTACACCTACCCCACTAATGCCTGCACCTTATGTACTGCTTTTATTCCAGAAGTGCCGATTAAGCCTAGTGAGCTCCATACCTCTTAGCTATTGTACTTCAGGTGCTACAAAACATGAACTATAATGTATTTTACTTGTTACAATACATGCGTTATAATTTATACTAAAACTACAGACCTCCACTGCCATCTACTGTCTGTCCCCATCAACTGCATTCATCTTGTGTCTTACATCTTTTTATTTTTATATGTTCATACAAGTTCAATTAGAAATCACTATACAGTTCCTGTATAAATTACCATTTATTTTACAAATTGGTAACCAGTGTGCCTTTACATATTATGTAATATTTATTAATAGGGGTCATTTACTAAGGACCTGAATCAGGTTTTTCCGGTGGTTTACCCAAATTTTTCCGTTTTTGCACAGATTTTCCCTGAATTGCACTTTGAATTGGGTTTTGGCGCAAGCGATCGGATTGTGACGTATCGGCGCCAGTATGCACGCGACGGAAATCGGGCGTGGCCGTACAAAAACCCGACGGATTCGGAATAACTGCCACATTTTTTTAAAAAAAAGTGTCGCTTGACACGCTCTTACCTGCACCCACGATAGGACGGTGAACTCCACTGCGTTCCGATGAACTTCAGCGCAGCAGCGACACCTGATGGACGTCGGAGGAACTACCTTAGTGAATCCCGGCCGGACCCGAATCCTCCGCAGAGAACGCGCCGCTGGATCGCGAATGGACTGGGTAAGTAAATTTGCCCCATTGTGTTTTCATGTATAAAATATTTATCACTATTTACCTCCACTCACACTACTGCGACTGATCCTACTTGTTACTAATATGTACACGAGTTTTATGTTAATCCGTACTCCTATTTTTTCTGTTACATGTACATTTGTATGGTTACATTTTATATTTTTACCATTTACTATTTGTCATGTGCAAAATAGTTTCCCTAAATTTTATTCATTTTATGGACAGGGAATGTTCTGTTCCTGAAACATGTACGTGTACAAAATTTGTGCTCAAAAACCCTAACTCGGCTTATACTCGAGTCAACTAAAAACATAAAGACAAAACTCACCTTTCTGACGTCACCCATAGGTCCTCTTCTGTCTGAGACAGTCTGAGACAGAAGAGGACCTATGGGGGACGTCGGAAAGATGAGTACAGTGTTATTTTTTTTCCTACTACAGGGGCTGGGCAGGCTGTATCCTACAGGGGTTGGGCAGGCTGTATGCTACAGGGGCTGGCAGACTATATACTGGGAGGCTGTAACCAAAGCATTTCCCACCCTCGGCTTATACTCGAGTCAATAGGTTTTCCCAGTTTTTTGTGCTGAAATTAGGGGTCTCGGCTTATACTCGGGTCGGCTTATACTGGAGTATATACGGTATTTCCTTTCCGTTTTATCAATAAAAGCTTTATTGTTACATCTGAACTTTGATCTCAGCAACGTGTCAATGTACACATGAATTTTTGTTCTAATTTCTGTCTGTGATAATTGTCAGCACCCACTACTCTCTGAAGTCTCAATATCACTTGTTCAGATGATGCCTGCACCTGCAGGGAGTGAGAAAACCCAACAGAGAGAAAGAAAGGAAATAATAGAAGTGTTTATATATGAAGTACAGAATGCAAGGTTATATCAATGCTTTGGAGTTTCAGCTAAGAATCACTGCTATTCACTGAATGTGTGGAAAATTATGATCAATCACTTCTGGAAATGATGAGCAATACTTATTATAGCATAAAAATAATGCAATACAATTTTAGTATGAAGAATGGATGAACTGATGCAGTTCTCTGATCAAAAAATAAAGTGGACCTGTCACCCTAAAGTAAGCAGCGCTACCTAGTGCTACCCCATTTTTAGCAGCGATAAACTGCTAGCTCTATCGGAAACCTCCGATACGCCATAGCCGCTGTAAGCTTGGTCCGGCGTATTCATGAGGGGGAAGTCCGAGGTGCTTCTTCCCTGGACTGCACCTCCCATGCCATAGGCCGGCGGTGACTGACGGGCTTCATGTGGCAGTCACCCCCTTATGAATACATGGGACCGCTGTAAGCTTGGTCCGGTGTTCTGAGGCTATGGCTAGCAGTTTAACAGTGCCAAGAATGAAGTAGCACTAGGAGATGCTTACTTAGTGTGTTTTTTTGGGGTGGTTTAGATCAACTAGTTAAAAGTTGCCCAAAACTTTAACAGGCTAAATACTGTATATACTCATGTATAAGCCGAGTTTTTCAGCAAGAAAAAAATTTGCTGAAAAACCTCACCTCGGCTTATACACGAGTCAATTAAAAAAACCCGTAATACTCACCCTCTGGTGTCCCCGATGTTCGTTGCGGCCCCCGATCCCCATCACGGCTCCCGTGTCTTCTCTTCTCTCTTCTATCAATTATGCAAATGAGGCTGAGGGGCTTTGGGTTCCATAGGAGTTACATGAGCCTGAAACCCTTCCAGCTCATTTGCATAATTTGATTTTTTTTTTTTTATTATAAAAACAAGGGCATAAGAAAAGCGTATCCTGCCAAAAGATGGGAACACCAGAATGTAAGCGTTCGAGATCTACAACCATTCATCCCGGTGGTAGATTTCCTTTAACAGGGCAAGTCTGATATGGGTGACCCTGTGAGTGTCTAATGCTTACCCTGTTGAGGTTTAATACATGTGTTAGGGTATAACCAACACACTGGTTTTCCTGAAAATGTTGTTTGCTTAAAAAAAAAAAAAGGATGGGCAAGGTATTTTTCTATTTTTTTTCTAATCTCTTAAAGTTTTTAAAAGAATAGAAAATGACTGACAAAGTGTCTAGTATAGTTAGGACGCAACCTTTGTTTTTACCTAAACTGTAGTCCTATAAGATTTGCAGTGTTAAGCCGCTTGCATGTTCATTCAGAGATGCTACAGTCGGTAGACAAGAATGCATATGGATGTGTGGATCTAGAGGCGTACTAATAAACCATCTGCCTGTAAGTAATAGATATTAATATTTCCTATATTAAGTATATCACAGGAAAAGAAGCAATGGGTGGAAAGGGGAATGCACTTCATGAAGTTGGTAGAGGGAATAAAGTAGTGAGTACCAGTATTCTAAAAGGTCAGAGACTTGTTCCTGACCTTCTGTACTTTGAACTGCAGGGGGAAGGACACAGTAAAATAGCACAATTTCTAAAATTAGTTTTCTTACCTCGCCTGCAAAAAATACTTTTCCTTGAATATCTTCTGCTAGTATATCATAGGCTTCACCACTGCCTCCAGTTTTCACATAACTGTAAGCCATCTGTGCCCAAGGGTCTTTGGACCAGCGGGTGACAAAGTATTTCACTGGGGATGGCACATCCTGCATCAGTAAAGAGGTTAACACAGTAAGGTCCAATTCACACTTACGTGAGGGGGGACGTATGGAGTGTGGCTGTACTTACAACCCCCCCCCCCCCCCCTCCCCAATAGACGGCATAGGGGCACTGAGCAATTTGCTCAAACGCCGCTCACAAAACAATTTAGAATTTTTACATTTTTCCGTTTACAGAGCTGTGCTAGTATTTATTATTATATGCCGTGTACTGGGAAGCTGGAAAAATTTGAAATGTGGTGAAATTATCGAAAAAAGCATTTGCATCACATTCTTGTGGGCTCAGTTTTTACAACTTTCATTGTGCGCTCCAAGTAATACATCTACTTTATTCTTTGCTTTGGTACGATCATGGTGATACCAAATTTATAAAGGTTTTATTGTGTTTTACTACAATTAAACAAATGAAGACAATAGGGCACATTTTCTAAAAGCAGTGCAAATTGCACTAAAAGTGTGTTTGCCTGTGTATAATACAGGGTGCGCCAGAGGTATGTCTCGGGCACTTTAAATACCTGTGCAAGCAGTTTGCACTGAAAAGAACAGGCAAAGTCTGACAGAAAACTGGTGCACGGCCCTTAGTATATATGGGCCAATGTGTACAAAAAAATTAAAAAAACTGTGTAAGATGTAAAATTTGCGTGATAAGCTGTTGTTTTCATTTCTAACATTTTGAGTGCCATGGTGTAAAATGCAGTAAAATCTGAGTTTTGGGAGCTATTTTCCATTATAGGGCTCACCGCTGGGAGTAACCGGTTTTATATTTTGATACACCGGGTATTCTGGGACACGGCGATACCTAGCATGTTTGTTATTTTTACTGTTTATTCTTAGATTAGTTCTAGGTAAAGAGGGGTGATTTGAATTTTTATATTTTTTTTTTACTATTTTTTAGACCCTCTACAGTACTTGAACCCTAGACATTCTGATGGTTCCTACCATATACTGCAATATTACAGTATATGGCGTTTTTTCCACTGGCACATTGTAACGAATCTGCAGAAACCATACAGCCTTGGGTCTAACAAAGACCCAGTCACGATAACATCACAGGGATCTACGTTCACAAAGATGGTGGCACCCGTGCAGTGCCAGACTGACTGCTGCTGGCAAGCGGTGGGTGTCTGCAGCAATATACTGGGCTTAACCAGTGAGTCCTCTTCATACATCATCAGCAGCTCTGTGCCATGATAGTGCAGAGGTAGTGCATAGGTTAAAAAGACCTAACCACAAGCATTGTTTATCTTACAAGTCCTCCCTATATCACCTAAAATTAGCTGCCAGTGAGGCTCTGTACCTTAATTGCAGCCATTTTTCTAATTTGCTCTGCCCGTGAGCCCTCTTCATACTTCCTTAATGCATTATGGCATACATGTACGTCACAATACGTTAAGGATTTAATAAGATTTTCACACAAAATTGACAATACATTAGATACTAATTTTTAGGTAGATCTGAGCACATATTACACGATAGAGAGGTACTGTACTTACCAGTTCTTTAAACAGCTCCTTGAGAACCACCATGCAATGCTTTACCACTTGTTTGTCATCTATGCCTTCAATAAAAGTGACAGCATCTCCAGTAATGACAGACATTAGTACTGCATGTTTACCCTACAACAATCACGTTTGAATGTAATTAGAAAAAGTACAACACAAAAAAGTCATACTGTAGCATTCCCTCTATTACATATCTATTACATATGAACAAATTACAACAGCATATGGTTATTTATCAAAATAAAGCTAAAATTCAGAAGACACACTCCCTTCTGCTTCTATAACAATTAGAAAAGCAAGTAGCAGCCAATGCTGAATGCCCCAACTTAACTGATCATTAACAAATGTGACCACCTCTGTAGTGGAGAAGTTTTTGCAGGAGGCGGATGTAGAGGATTCAGTGGTATGTAATACAATGTTAGAGTAAAGACCGCATCAATGATCTTAAAGAAGCAATTGTTGCTTCCCAAAAACTGTGAAGTTCATTGTTCTACAGTGAGAAACATTTCCACTTACAAGTGGAAAACATTAAAACTGTTGACAATCTTCCCAGGAGTCAATGCATTACCAATAAAAGAATCAAAAAGTGTCACAATCCAGACCTCAACCCAATTAAATGCTTTGGCTTGACGCTGTACATATTCTTAACATATTTTTGTATAGTGCACTTGCCAGTATCAAACATGACTAAGAAAGTAGTGTGACAATGGTTCTTTCTTTGTGAACCTGGTTTACTTATTTTGGACAAATATGTCTCAAAAAATATTTGCCCAAGGCCAAAACATACACATGCATGCCACAAAAAGTCTCAAGCAATTTGGGGAGGTGATGTTTTATTTTTCGTATATATCTATAGCAACAAGCTAAATCATCACTGCAGATAAAGTGTAGATACCTGTGGATCCATGTCATAAAATACACCAAAAAGACCACGTTTACTGGGGTCTGGAGGAATGTGACCAAAAAAATCGGCACCGTGAATCTTACTGTCCCAAAATCTATAAGCAAACTGCAAGCCAATCTGAAAAAACAACACAAATACATGTTACATTAGTTTTAATTTTTTTTTTTTGTTCAAATAAGGTTTATAATCTCCAGTAAAACGGTAAGAAAATCAGTAGCAAAACACACATATAGAAAAAAGCATAAAGAAAGGAAGCTCAGACAGCTACATCAGAATCTCCTACAGTCCCCCATCAGTAACCCAATGTCTAACAATAACAAAGTATCTCTAAGGCTACATTCACATCACGTTTTTTGGATATGTTCAGTGTGTACATCATAAAATCTCTCAGCGTATGTGCTGAACGTAACCATAGACATATACAGGCAGACAGAGGTATCATTTTTGGCTCTGTCTGTACAGTATACGTCGCATCCAGCAGGAAACACTGGATGGAAACACATACTGTAGCATCTCTCTTTACATGAGGACATTTTCTGCTGACTAACAGTTATTTTTTGTGGTGCATATAACATGTAAACCCTTAATACATGTTGTATGCTTGATAACACTTTTACATGGGCCAACTATTAGGTATGGTTGTTCCTAAAAGCTGGTCTATGTAGAGGGCCTTTCTAAAACACTTTTTCAAGACATACTTGTTTGTCCAGCCTAAAACAGACAATTTTAACCTTTAACAAACTGTGCAGAAATCAGGAGTAAAGTGTTTGCACATGAAGGATAACAAGGTTTCTGGTCATTATGGGAAGTGCAATAAGAATTTCTAGCAGCCACCACATTTGCAGATACTCAATTTCCCCTTTGGCTAATGGACGGAGAAAGTCGCTCTTCCTTCCCTTCTGCATAGAGTTTCTATGTAATATGGCAACTCATTGAGTTTCTGTCTTGTTGCTTGGAAGGTTGAGTTCAGCAGTAATTTCAGAGAGTGACGAGAAAATAATAAAGGAGGGGAATGATAAAAGCCAAAAGGTATGGATGAAGACATATTAGTTACTTGTACTATTAGTAACATATTAGTTACTTGTACTATTGAGTTTTGCAAAGTTAGCTGTAAGTCAGATGTCATCTGCTCCATTCTCCTATACAAGCTTGGCCAAGTAAAACAAACTGGTCCTCACTGGTAGATTTTTTTCCCACACTTAAAGGGGTTGGCCACTTTACCTTATGTAATGTGTGGTGGCAGGATATTAGATAATTTACCGTTACACATCTATTAAAAGTTCTACTCTGCTCTCTGCATATGTGAAGTGAAGCCTCCTGTCGTTTACCTCATCAGCCAGACATTCCTGACCATAAAATGGCTGCAAATGGAGGGTCATGTGATCTCTATCTGTCCATGAACAATCGCCAGATCACATGACCCACCATCAGCAGCCATTTAATGGACAGGAATGTCTGGCCAATGAGGTAAAAGACAGGAGGCTTCACTTTACATATCAAGAATGCAGAGCAGAACGATTAATAGATGTATATTGGAAATCTACCTAATATTCTGCCCCCCACACTTATACAGACATTAGAAAAAACATGAGGTAAAAGTGGCCAACCCCTTTAAAAACTGTCCAATTAACCAGTTCTTTGAGGGTCAACCCATTTAATATAACGGCTTTTTCAAACTTTTGAACTTAGAAATAGTAAACAAACAAGATGGTGCTCAGGTAAGGGCATTCACTTTGAATGACATCCAACCCACCTTTTCAATTGTTCCAGCGCCAAGACTATTGATAGCTTTAACCTTTTTCTCTGGGAGAGGAGGACTAAATTGAATAATATTTTGCTGAAGTAGTGCGAGGGGCACTGTAACCAGAACCTGCAGAAAAGGGGCATTAGGTAAAAATACAATTTTAGAATATTTGCGATACATTTTTGCAGGGATGTTAAGAAGGTAGTACCTAGCAACAGTATTTTATATTCCATGACATGTAATGAGAAGCTGCAATACAGGGAAATTGAAAAAAAATAAAAATAAATGAACATTTGCAACATTTTCTACTGGGCTCTCTTTTTTATGGCTATGTTCTCCAAATGACACCTCCACTTAATTCTATTGGTCGGTAAAATCCCATGGATACCAAATGTGTATACAAATGTGTATATGTTTTAATAGATTATTTAAAATGAAAACTACAAAATATATATATATATATCTTATATACTCAAGTATAAGCCTAGTTTTTCAACACAAAATTTGTGCTCAAAAACCCTAACTCGGGTTATACTCGAGTCAACTAAAAAAATCAAGTCAAAACTCACCCTTCTGACATCATAGGTCCTCTTCTGTCTGAGACAGTCTGAGACAGAAGAGGACCTATGAGGGACGTCAGAAAGATGAGTACAGTGTTATTTTTTTTTCCTACTACAGGGGCTGGGCAGGCTGTATGCTACAGGGGCTGGGCAGGCTGTATGCTACAGGGGCTGGGCAGGCTGTATGCTACAGGGGCTGGGCAGGCTGTATGCTACAGGGGCTGGGCAGGCTGTATGCTACAGGGGCTGGGCAGGCTGTATGCTACAGGGGCTGGGCAGGCTGTATGCTACAGGGGCTGGGCAGGCTGTATGCTACAGGGGCTGGGCAGGCTGTATGCTACAGGGGCTGGGCAGGCTGTATGCTACAGGGGCTGGGCAGGCTGTATGCTACAGGGGCTGGGCAGGCTGTATGCTACAGGGGCTGGGCAGGCTGTATGCTACAGGGGCTGGGCAGGCTGTATGCTACAGGGGCTGGGCAGGCTGTATGCTACAGGGGCTGGGCAGGCTGTATGCTACAGGGGCTGGGCAGGCTGTATGCTACAGGGGCTGGGCAGGCTGTATGCTACAGGGGCTGGGCAGGCTGTATGCTACAGGGGTTGGGCAGGCTGTATGCTACAGGGGTTGGGCAGTCTGTATGCTACAGGGGCTGGGCAGGCTGTATGCTACAGGGGCTGGGCAGGCTGTATGCTACAGGGGCTGGGCAGGCTGTATGCTACAGGGGTTGGGCAGGCTGTATGCTACAGGGGCTGGGCAGGCTGTATGCTACAGGGGCTGGGCAGGCTGTATGCTACAGGGGCTGGGCAGGCTGTATGCTACAGGGGTTGGGCAGGCTGTATGCTACAGGGGTTGGGCAGGCTGTATGCTACAGGGGTTGGGCAGGCTGTATGCTACAGGGGCTGGGCAGGCTGTATGCTACAGGGGTTGGACAGGCTGTATGCTACAGGGGCTGGGCAGGCTGTATGCTACAGGGGCTGGGCAGGCTGTATGCTACAGGGGCTGGGCAGGCTGTATGCTACAGGGGCTGGGCAGGCTGTATGCTACAGGGGCTGGGCAGGCTGTATGCTACAGGGGTTGGGCAGGCTGTATGCTACAGGGGTTGGGCAGGCTGTATGCTACAGGGGTTGGGCAGGCTGTATGCTACAGGGGTTGGGCAGGCTGTATGCTACAGGGGTTGGGCAGGCTATATGCTACAGGGGTTGGACAGGCTGTATGCTACAGGGGTTGGACAGGCTGTATGCTACAGGGGTTGGGCAGGCTGTATGCTACAGGGGCTGGGCAGGCTGTATGCTACAGGGGCTGGCAGACTATATACTGGGAGGCTGTAACCAATGCATTTCCCACCCTCGGCTTATACTGGAGTCAATAGGTTTTCCCAGTTTTTATGTTGAAATTAGGCGTTTTGGCTTATACTCGGGTCGGCTTATACTTGAGTATATACAGTATATATATATATATATATATATATATATATATATATATATATATATATATATATTTCCTTGTTTACCATCTTCAGCCGTTAATAACTTTTTCATAATTTGGTTTACGGACATGTGTAAGATGTCATTTTTTCTTGTGTCATGTTTTCATTGCTGGGAACTGTATGACCAAAATGGCCAAATCACCATAAAATGTGGTGTTTCGAGATTCGCCGCTATGAATAACAGTTTTTATATTTTCTATGGCACGCAGGGATACCAGCCATGTTTATGATTTTATTTCAATTCTAGGAAAAAAGGGGGATAATTTGAACTTTTTTTCTATTTCAATATGCAGCAAACACCCAGTTCAGCCCATGAGCCCTCTCCATACTCCCCTTATCGCATGCCAACATAATAGTACATTGATTTGGTCGGAAGTATTTGAACCAAACAAACAGTAATCCTAGGAAACAAAACTGTACCTTTTGTGCTCTGTACAACTTTCCATCTGATGTTGTTAAAGAAATATCATGTCCACTGTAATCAATCCTGTTAACCTGTATCAAAAAAGAAAAAATTAATCTGCCAGTTTTAAAATATTAACAAGATTCTTATATTGAGGACCGTTCCTTATGTTAGGTAATGAAATATTGCATAGTTTGGAGGTGCAACTTCCAAAATCCTCTTTGTTGAAATAGGTATGGTAGTTGGGCAAGCGCTGACATGTACGCTGTATAGTGGCTGTGCCTGGTATCACAGACACCGACTGATGACCTAGGACAGTGATGGCGAACCTTTTAGAAACAGAGTGCCCAAAATCCATTTATTTACCGCAAAGTGCCAACATTGCATTTTAAGCAGTAAGTTATTGCTACCTGTTCTGCAACATCTTTCAATCGTATTGTCCCCCTGAGGCCACCAATACAGTTAAAAGAAGGAGGGCACATTCAGACTATCATTGTAGCTTCTCTCCAGGGTCTCTCTATACAGTAAGAATGACCTACAGTAGGATGACCTAGAAAGATAATGCAGTTCTATCAATCCCTTCTCACTTCCACAGTTCCATACAGCCGATGAAGTATCGCTTTAAAATAACACTGAAAGCAGCATCTCTTAAGTTGCCTGGGACTGCAGGAAGATTTGGAGAATTTGTTCCTGTTTGGTGAACTCTGTGAAGGGGTCCATGCCTACAGAAAGGGCTCTGAGTGCCACCTCTGGCGCCCGTGCCATAGGTTTGCCACCACTGACCTAGGACATCAACATAAAAATTTCAGACAGCCCCTTCAATTTTTTTTTTTTTTTTTTAAAGCTCAGGCTTTTGCCTCTCTGAACTGGATTACAGCGCTCCCTGTAAAAGCAACAAATGATTGTCCTGCTTTTCTGGGCAGCCACCTTTCTAAATACTGTAGCAAAAAATATACTGTCACACTTACTGGTGATTTGAATCGGATATCAAGTCCTTCTGCCATTTTGTCAGTGATTGCTGAATAACCGGCACTCAACATTGTGTGATCTCCCGCAAACTGAGCAAAGAATTCATTGTGATCCCAAGAACGAGCAGATACCTGTAGACGGTTAACATAAATCAGGAGGCCATAATGCAAATGTGAACAGGGTTTTATTCCATTATTCCATTCTCCCCACTGTTCATATGCAAAGCAGAAGAAATAGCTGCTGACAGAACAGCAGCCGTACATGTACTGGTCTACAAATACATGCTGCAACAGGAATAAAGTAAACCACGATGGTGCCGCATAAAAGAAAATATAAGGGTTTATTACAAATACACAAACGGGACTGGTATAGATCTCTGGGCCAAATATACTGGTAATATGGTATTTGGTCCGCATGCCTTATATCTCTAAAAGCAAGGGTGACAGGCAGCAATGACACAAGTGAAGGATTACAAGTAGTTACTTCTCTACCATGTGCCTTAACTCTTCAAGACTGGTTCACGTTATTATACGGCAGCTTTCAGTGTAACAGTTTGCAGAGCCACTGTATACTGACTCCCTTTCTTGCTCCTGTGATCTTAAAGGGGTATTCTCGTCTGAGCATTCACATTCAGTTTCATTAATTTGCCATTCATAAACATTTCTTCAATTAGATGTTTTTAAAAAAAATTTTCCTGTGTGAAGATAATTTCTCATAAATGTAGTCATATGGTCCCTTAGAAACGAGATAGCTTCCTCGGATACGGCCACCTCTGCTGGAGTGAGTGCACAAAGAAACAAAAGGTTATTGTATATAAAATGTCCTGGAGTTACTACATGTCGCACAGTCACCCTGTGGTAATGATCGCTGAATCCTGGTGGTCCAGCAGGACTCTATAGCACATGTCTGGCCACCGCTGCCAGAGTGTGACGGGGTCGTATCCGAGGAAGCTATGTCGTTTCTAAGGGACAACATGGCTACATTTATGAGAAATTATCTTCACACAGGAACATTTTTTTAATTAACATGCAATTGAAAAAATGTTTATATATGGCAAATGAATTTTATTAAATGTAAATGCCCAGATGGGAATACCCCTTTAAGGTCACTGCTAGGCAAAGGTGGAAGTTCAGGCTGTAATAAACAGCCTCTGGTCTAAGGGTCTAAATTATTTTAGATCTTGATAAGGGAATCCATAACAGAAGGTGTTATCTGGACAATGTAATATTTTCTCCTGTGCTGCAGAAACAGTAACACATGGGATCCCTGATCTCCTTATCGAGTGTCCAAACTTCAAGACAAAACGCACTTAGCTATCGCAAAGTGCCGACATTGTAATTTAGCCCTATATTATACACAATAACACTATTTAAAGGACACCTGTCATCAGGTCTCTGCCACTAGTCCTGTCACTACTACCTGTTAGAGCAGCTCACAAGGATCCCATCCCAGCCTTTATCTAGTTATTTCATACATTATTCATTGTAAAATCATCTATTCTTTATCATGTAAATGAGGCTGGTCACATGGTCAGAGGCAGTGATGTCACCTGTTACCCCTCCCCTTTCCTCCCCCTGCTCATGTCTGTGTGTAATGTATAGTAAAGCATTGCTAGTGTGTGCTGCATCTGCTGACATGCTGCATCCTCCTAATATACAGGTGAGAGACACAGACATGAGCTACACATGAATCTGACATGTTCTGCTGTAACATGGCTGCCTGGAGCTGCTGTATCTCTCCTATACACACACAGGCTGCAGGGGGCGTGGCCACCAGCACCAGGAAGCACATCATTATACAGCCTCACTCCATTACACAGGCTGTCAGTCATGCACTGGGGGTGTGGCTGTGCCTCCCACTCATGAATAGAGTGGACAGCTTGAATATGCTAATGCTTTATTGGACATTTCACAGGTCATTTGCATACAGCTTTAGGACCTCATTGCTTAGGTTTACAGGCATGTAGAGGGACAATGAAGGGATAGAGGCAATGCTCTCTAATGGCAGTTTATGAAAATATATTTAGTTTAGGGGGGTTATTTTGCATGACGGGTTCTCTTTAAAGGCCAAATAATACTCCACTATTACAACAACATAAATAGCAGCATGCTTATTACCACCATATTTGATTATTGCTTTTAATGCCAGTGATGAACTTTACCATCATATACGGTAGTGATGAATATTACTGCCATAAAGTGATTAAATCATCATGTAAAGGACACCAATGTTACTGCTAAATCATCCTTGTCTCTTATTAAATTAAGTACCGCCCTTCCATGCTCTCTAAAGTTAAGTTCCCCACTTCTTGCTTTTAGACAGACCCCCTTTTCCCCATGACCATTCTACCACATTACTCAGATAACATTCAGGTGATGGGATCTTCTGACTGATACATTTTTGGAGCTTCTTTTTTCATAAAACCCTATCATGTGGGCAGCAAATAATGTGATCTCAACGCATCCTAAAGCTAGAATAATAAAAATAATAATAAATATTCCTTTATTTATACAGCGCACACAGATTCTACAGCGCTTGACAGATTAGTCCTTTTCCCCAATGGGGATCACGATCAAATCAACCTAATAGTATGTTTTTGGAGTGTGAGAGGAAACCGTAGGACCCGGAGGAAACCCACGCAAAAACGGAGAGAACATACAAACTCTTTGCATATGTTGACCAGGATGGAACTCGAACCCAGCCCCCCAGTGCTGCAAGGCTGTAGTGCTAACCACTGAGTCACCGTGCTGCCCATATGCCATGTTCACATGATGCTTTTGCCTTTTATTTTGATATTCATTGTAAATGCACTGGGCAAAATACAATACCAAACGCAGTGAATCCTATTTGGCAAGAGGTCCATGGGGCAAAATGGGTGTTGTGGGGTGGAAAGCACAAAACACTAAAGTCAACTATTTAACACTTTGGCTGCTGCATGCCTACAGAGACAGAAGTCACAGCAGTTCTGACTTCCACTCTTGGTAGTGAAGGGCTACATTCCCCGATCTTCATTAAAGGGGTTTTCCCTCGAACATAAATTGCACCCTATCCGCAGGATAAGGCCTAAGTTGCTGATCGGTGGAGGTCTCAGCGATGAGACACCCACAGATCACGAAAAGGAGTGGTCTGATAAGGTCCAGGTACGTCCATCGGACCTATGGTCTCTCCGTCAGAGTAATGGAGCAGAACGTTCATGCGCGGCCCTCTGCTCCATTACTCTGACGGGATCCGACATAGGTACGTGGGGTCCATTGGACCCCTCGATTTCGTCTCATCATGGAGACCTCCACCCCGGCTGTCTGCCGAAACTCCTCCGTCTTCCCGGTTTGAAGTTCAGTGAGGAGAAGAGGGAGCAAAGAGGCAGGAAGCAACCTGTGCATACTACATACTGCCAGCTGGATTAGATTGTGAGCCCCATTGGGGAGAGGGACCGATTTGGCAAGCTCTGTGCAGCGCTGTGTAATCTGTAGGCGCTATATAAATAAAGGAATTATTATTGTAAAAACTTCTGTGGTGCTGCAGTGGTTAAAAATACTTGCATTGTGTAAATTGCTTCCACAGGCAAACTCCAGGTTGCTAAGGTGGAACTGTAAAACTTTTTCCTCCACATCTGTAAACTGGATACCAGATTCTTGAATAAAAGTCTTGTAAATCTCTTGTATTTTATCTGCAAAAAAAAAAAAAAAATGCAGCTACATACAAGACATCATTCCAGATGCCACAATGCCAAGTATAGATACATCCTTAGGGCAGCTTCACACTAAGGCCGGCGCCACACAGGGCGCTTTGTCTGCGCTTGCAAACGCAAACAAAGTCGCGCCCACCGGGGCGGGCCTCGGCCCGATCGCATCGGCGTTTCTATGGAAACGCCTGCGATCGGGAACGAGCCGCCGGTGTTTCGCGTTAAATTCCATAGAAATGCCGATGCGATCGAGCCGGTGGGCGCGACTTTGTCTGCGTTTGCAAGCGCAGACAAAGCGCCCTGTGTGGCGCCGGCCTTAGCGTGATCAGTCCATGATCATGGACTGTGCAGAGAGCTTTCCCTGCAGTGTGGTCAGCCCAAACTATATGAACAAGGAGGGGGGGACCGCGAGTGTGAAGTTGCCTTTACGGACATCTAACATCTCAGTTATTTCTTCAGTTACTGTGAGCCAAAAGCAGTGATGGAGAGAACACACTGATAACGTATAACAGAAAGTTTTGTGAAGTCTCTATACCTGGTTTTGGTTCACAATAACAGATGCAGAACACTGATAAATTAACACAGATGCGAACTGGTCCTTACATACACAGAAATGTTCATTTTCTAGAAGTACATGAAAAGCACTGACATGCAACAAGAGTATATAAATGCAGACACTAAACCCCAATCATCCATTTCCAATTAGAATGAACACCCACTTCAGCCAACTACAGATAATAACAAGATTGTATGTACAGAGACCCCCAGGACATAGGATACCTCCAAGTGGGACATCTTGCTGCTGACTTTTATCTTTCCTCCATTCTGCAACAACATCCAGTATAGCGTTAAAATGAAATTCCATGCGTTTATCTATAGATGGATCAGTGAATCGTCCTCCTTCCTGAATCAAATCACATTTTTCTCGAAGTTTCCGCATTTTTATGTCTATCTGTTATCATACAAATAAACAGGTGAATGGGGTGAAAAACAGGACTCAAGCAGATGGCTGTAAAAGTGGAAGCATGCAAGTAACGCACATTGCTGTTCGGCTTATATGGAAATGCAGTCTAGTGTTTTTACAATAAAATTTTAGGATCTTTCACCTTTTCAACCTACACATATGAATCCCTTCAGCATGCAATAACTTGGCTTAATCAATGTTGCAATCTAACAACTGTACAATATTTTTGACCAAATAAAAAACATTTGTGTATTTGTACGGCACAGTGTCGTTAAGCTGTAGGGAGCTGGTCGCTCTACATAAAGCATTTGTCTGCTTTATTATACAGGCGTATTATACAGGCACTGATCGCAAGTGTAGCAATCGTTGACCTGACTGGATTGTCGATGGGGAATTGTAATCAGCTGCACTTGGAGGCACCCAAGTGTCATTCAGCCATCTCTATTACACCCAGCTGGAGGCAGAGCGTAACAGAGAAGCACTATTTTTGGAATAAAGTGAACTACAGTTGTTTTAAAGTATAATGTTTAAACGATCAGGCTGAAAACACTTGAGCCTCTGTAATCATGACAGCCAGAACATAACCTGGCTGTGGAATTGGGGAGCTAAAGGAGGACATCTTTGTTTTTTTGCTTTGATCTAGTCCTGGCCTCAGATTTTCTAAAAACTGCCTTTACTGAGTATTCAGGTCCACACAAAAGAAATATTCCTTCTGGCTTTTCATTCTTCTGTATGACATCTATTATATTCTTTGAGTTCAGTTTTTTCAGAGCTTCATATTTAACTACTTTTCTTTACACTAACAATTAAATAGCAAATACCAAAGAAACCCACTTGCTCACACATTATTGCAATTGGATTGTTGATGCAACCATTTACAATCTGTGCTCCTTTTCCAACAGTGACTCCTTTAAATGATTTGTCATCCCAGACTCTACCACCAATTCGATCTCTTGCTTCAAGTATCATGACCTAAAATATGTGAAAGAATTGAATTATTACAATAATGCATATAAATATACATGCATCCCCAAGTAAATAGCTATGCTTTCTAAATGGGATAAAATATAACAAGTAAATACTTGTACATATTATATTTGAAAACTGTAAAACTTGTTTACGGTGTATTCCAGTAATTTTCTCCCTATTCACCCAAAATATGCAATTTTTTTTTTTACACCGACAGGCTGCCTCTTAGTCACTCCCCCAGACTGGGACCAACAAGCCTCCATAGAGTTCTCATATACCAATGCCAAGTGACATTGCAAGTATAAAGTCTATTAAAGAGAAATGAAATGTATAATTATCAACGCTCCATTTTACTGTAAACTCAGCATTACACAAAATGTTTACTTGAGTAGTGCAGGAAAAAGGTATGAGCAATGTGAGCGACGCTCACCCGCCCTTGCCAAAGAGGCCACAAACAAACAATCACATTCCCTTGTTTGCGCCCGCAAAGTGTATGTGGCACAAGACCGAAATATTTTCCTTGGTGCTGAATGTTTTTTGCCCATTTTGATTCATCTCACTGCATGAAATAAACTGTAATTTCAAAACTTTATAAATCTGTCCCTTACCTGGAGGCCAAAATTATGAAGCTGTCGTGCGGCAGCTAATCCTGCTGGGCCGGCTCCAACAACAATCACAGATTTCTAGAATGTAAATTTGTTACATTTTTATTCCCAACAGTGTACAGAGAAATGAAGAAAGCAGAAAATTTGAGTATGTCACTTACACTGTGGTATTCCTTTGGAAGGAGACACTGTCCAGGTGAAACAGACAAAACCCCAGTGTTAACTAGTCCTTTCCGTGTGATGAAATAGAGAATCCTTTCCACCTCCTGCACACAACGGATGCGCACTAGTCCCCTCACCATTATATGATGAGCACAGGTCTGTGGTGTAAGCACTTCCTACAAATCCCAAGAACGATTACAGATAAATACACCATATTGGACAATTTACTATTAGATTATGTTCATATTTCTGCCACAAAGTTCACTGTTCTGATCCACAAGAATCCGAATTGGATTTCTCTGGGACTACATTGACACCACCAGGAGTGAATCTCCGATTATAACCTTGCACAGCTGGAAACCGTTGCATAACTCAAGCTTCAAAGTTGTTGTACAAAGTTTGTATTTGACCTCAACACAACAAAAACAATATGATTAGTAGGATTAGCTGGAGAATGGAGCCTCGGTGATCCAGAGAACAGGGGTTTCATCCTTACAAATGGGTAGAGCTGCGTCCTTTTCATTCCATTAAATAGTATGGGAGTGTTGGAGTTTGGTAGAGTACAATACTTAGCCATTCACAACAGTCCCAACAGTCCTGAATGAAGTGCCAGGACGCATGCCCAACCTGCTGCTCCACCCATTAGTGAGAATGGGGTCACAGTTTTTCCAAATTGCAAGGTTCCCATCCTCTGGATTGCACTTAGATCCTCACAGATTATATTGACATCACCTATCCCATGGATTAACAATGGAAAATAAAGTCACAAGCCTCATCCTTACTGAAGCTTATCAAGGCATTCTAATGCTGGATGATTTCTTAGTATTTACACATTTGGAGGAGTAAATGGATGGAAATTTGTGAGATATTCAATGCCTGGCAATGGTTTAACAGTATCAAAAAACATATAAAATAAACTTTTGCTAAGGCAATGCAGGGGAAATGCAGTATATTCACATCCAAGTCAGAAAGTGAAGTTAATACACATGCAGCAGAAATAACCCTATTAAGATACTGCATATAAACAGTTTTGGAAGTCTGCAACATGTGTGTCACACACTGACAATATTAACTGTAACATACATATGAAAAAAATCCTAATTTCAAACTAAATGGCACTATACTAGACACTTACCTTACAATTTATGTGCCATAAGGCCAAAATAAGATTTCTCATGCCCAAATACATTGTGGGGTCTCTAGAGTACTCTGGAAACTCATAAAGCTCATCTAGTTCCATTACATCTGGCCTCACACAGAGAGCTTTCCCACATTCATTGGGTTGGTAGAATGGTTGAAAATATGGATTGATCCCTACAGCAAACAAAAGAAAATAAATAAAGTTCACATTGGCTGAACAAACGTTACAGAACTAAGAAGAAAGAGGGACAGTGGTGGCTGTATTGAGCCATACCAGAATTAGAAGACGCTCCTCTGCTCTGCTCTTGTTTGTTTTCTCCATGTAGACGGTTTGTGTTAGTACATGATGGGCTCATGCCTACACAGTCTGGGTAATAAGCTGCTAGCAATGGAGCAGCTGGACTGTCTTTCAGAAGTGGAGGTAGAATAAGCATCGCATACCACGGCTGAGTAGATACCTCCGAAACTCTCTGACAGACAAAAACAGAACATAAAGAAACAAAGAACTTAATTATTTCCATATATCTTCTCTTTAAAAATGCAAATCAACACAAACAAACAAAATCATTAAAAACTATGTTTAAAAATCATTGCCCTTATTGCTAAATGATTCTTTTCCATTTACAAAAAAAATGTAAAGATGAATATTATTTAATTACATTTTTTTTTTATTTGTTTTCTAATTCTGTAAAGAAGAAACATTTAAGAAGAAACAATTAACAGAATTATCCTAAAACTATCAGGCTAGAGTTTCACAAATAATTATGTAAAATTTGTTATGATATGTGAAAGATGTTCCAAAGATATTGTAATTTAAATAGCAGACGAGCATTTGACCCTCGGACACAAAAGGGCTAAATAAAATAGCATAGCTTGGACCTATATGAATTTGACAGCGTCTGAACAGGTGGAGCAGACGAAACTGAGAACAGTGTTTAAATCATTGTTGCATGACTCAACCAGTATGAAGCCCTCACCATAAAAAAAACAAATCTAAATATGAACTGGATTTCTATAGTGCAAGAACCCATCTGGTTTTGGTCTACTTGGTTGGGAGCCTTTTTTTAAGCTTTTATGCAGAATGAAGGAGTTTGGTTGATAACAGGGTCCCGTTGATCAAAGAAGCCAAAACACCTTAGTCTTTGAAACAACCTACAGCAATGAGCTTCATTTTAAAAACAGCATTATAATTATATAATTTTATATATAATTCTTTTTAAGTCATTCTAGGCCTCAAAATGGCTTTGCAATACTTCAAGGGGAGAGTAAGTTCAAAAAGTTGCCTGGCTCCATGATTACTACTTTATATTATAGATTTATAGTCCTTTTAGAAACACATATATGTATAAATGATATTAGTATCTTTGATTTATGCTATGCAATCTCTATTACTTAGCACTTGCACTTACCAGATCTTCTGGCATAGAGCAATGATCTGATCCTTCAGCCTAAAACAGAAAACAAAAATAAAACTGCAGCCATAAACTATATTTAAAAATAAAATACACAGATTTGAGTTGTATGTTCAATATATCAAGTTTTAAAGACAAAGGGGGGGGGGGCTGTTTATCAGTGCTTCTATGCCAGTTTCTGATGTAGATGCACTGAAATAGTCACAATTTCTTGCAGCTACGCCACCTTCGCGCCATGGTTATTTAACACCGACAGAGAGAGCTGCACGGGGTGTTCCTGCCCACTTTCTAAAAAAACAACAAAACTATGGACCTGGGGTAGTTTTGTCTGGGGGTGTGGCCACCTTACAGATACATCAAGAGACTTATGTCGTTTGTAATAAGTACATGAGATGTCTGTATGTGTTTTTCCTCATTGGAGTGAGATTTTTTGTTTTATTTTGTTTGTTTTTGAGTCTTAAGAGTTTGCCCTCTATATTCTTACTGCGTATGGTTGTGCTGACATTTTACACACGTACACTATAGATATTAGGTGCCCGTTTTATTTCAAAACGACACCTTCACAATTGTAGCTTTAATTTTATTGACTGTGCCCTGAAGCTTGCCACACATTTTTACAAACCAAGGCCAGTAAGATCCTCACCTTTAGAGCATTATTCAGCTTCATACCACATCTGTACGTCTTTGCCATTTGCATAGTTAACTGTATCTCCTTTGTTAACTGGCGCCATTTTCCACATTCAGGTTTTGTGCATTGTACCTTAAAATAATTAGAAAATATAAAACAACGAGAATAAAACATGAAATTCACATTAAAAACACATGTTAACATCAGTACACACATATCAGTACACACATCAGTACACACGAGCCATTTATGGTTCATAAAACATTTGGAAGCTTGGCTTACTGACTAGCATTCTAAATGTAATATTTGCCCTGTGGGGAGAGGAGCTCTATGTGAGAGAATGTGCATGTGTGTACAATTGTCTGTATTATCACGGTGCCTGAGTGGGTAGCACTTCTGCCTTGCAGCGCTGGGGTCCTGGGCTCGAATCCCACCCAGGTCAACATCTGCAAAGAGTTTGTATGTTCTCTACGTGTTTGCGTGGGTTTCCTCCAGTTTCCTCCCACACTCCAAAAAACATACTGTTAAGTTGTTTAAATTATGAGCCCCATGGGGACAGGGACCAATTTGACATGGTTTGTGCAGCGCTGCCTAATTTGTGTGTGCTATATAAATAAAGAATTATTATTATCTGCTACTTGAAAAGTCACACTGTGCATTCTTGTGCTAAATAGGGCAGTGACTTACATTCACAAGGTGCAGTGTTGTCTGTGTGGTGGTGGGCTACTATTACCGGTGTGACGATCTCTAGGACTGGCATTTTGGGAATGTAGGGCACTGTGTAGGTCCTTCATCACTGCATGGTTTCATGGTACTTTTAGTTAGCCTATACCACTTAACCTGATCCAAGAAGACATAACAAAGTTATGAGTCGACTAGTAAGGCAGTGTAAGAGTCTTTTTGTACCATGTTGTCAGACTATGTTAGCTGAATGTAGTGTAAAAAAAAACCTTTACATCTATGTTATGCTCGTAGTTATTGATACATGTCATGGTCAGTCCTATAGTCCACTAATGTAGTACATCACATTGCCATGTAATTATTTAGGGCGGAAATACTGCGATAGTATTTACAAATGTTAGTAATGTTGGCAATAATGGTAAGACAGCATTTCTGTTATCAATATGAGTGAAGGCCTATTCATCTTAAGCAAGGACCTAAGGATACGAAAATATTAGTTGTACAAGTTTCTCACCCAGTAGGGAAGCTGCTGGTCAGCCATATATGCCTTAGGACTTGGTTCACTTTTTCCATTACTAGTCCATATGCGCTTCCAGGAACAATATATTTCATAACCATCTTTGTGGCTGAAGAAAACAGGTAAAAATTTAAATCAACGGTTATACAAAATGAAAGGGACTCTTCACATTCTATCAAAAATCCCAGATGAAAAAGTTCTGAATGCAGCTCTTTTTCACATAACAAAATGATGAGCACATAACAAAAACCCAAATGATGCAGACGTTGGAGTCCAATGGCATCCATTTGTGTCCATCATACCATATGGCCGTGTAAGGGCACGTCCACATTTTATGTGATCAGTCCATAATCATGGAACTTGAAAAGTGTTGTATCACAGACTGATCACTTCCACACCAATATTCAGCAAAGCAGTCATTGTAATCAGTACAGTGTCGGCTCTTCTACATATCGGGAAGCAGGAACTCTGGGTATCATATATCAGTTCAGTCTACGACAAAGTGACTTTTCAAGTTTTATGATCACAGAAAATCACTGTAAAATGAATAGAACTACCTCCTATAATAGTGATCAAAGCATTCATTGCAGAAATGTTCCCCACAAGAGAGATGATACCATCTTGATGTGTAACCGTTCTTTGCACATCTGAAATACATAAACATTAAAAAAAAATTATATATATGTATATGATAATTAATAATTTATAGTATTATAATGATAATCATCATATATATTTTGAAAAAAATCACATCTTCATATTTGTTTCAGAGGATTTCTACCACCAGTTTACTGGTGGTAGCTTGTCCTAATTAGACTGCTTGTTCAGTCTAGGGGATGGTGGGGGGGACGTTTTGAACAGTCACACAGCTTTTAAAGGAAACCTACCACCACGGATCTACCAATAAAGGTACATCAGGTGCATCTATTGTTCGTGAGCATAGCCCTTTTAAGGGCTAATCCTCACGTCCTCGCAATCTTTTGATAACTTTTATTTCCCTAATATGCAGATTTTCTAAAGAGGCTACTGGGGCATGGAGTAGCCGGAGCTAAGGCTACATGGCGCTGCTACTCCACGCCCCAGTAACCTCTTTGATCCTTCTACCAGATATCTTTGACGTGCAACTATGAGAAGCCACGCCCCCTTGTCCGCGAAGCCTGACGTCCGCGCATCCGCAGTAGCTCCAGCTTCGGAGCAGTGACCGAAGATTTCTGGTAGGAAGATCAAAGAGTTTACTGGGGCGTGGGGCCTGCTCTCTCCACGCCCCTTCTCTGACGTCAGCGGCCGGATCACAACTCCCCAGCCGGCACCAGGAGAAGGCTTGCAGCAGGGGTGTGCATAAGCCAGGGCCTCTGGCACTTTTACAAAGTTGATATTTCTTTAATAAAAATGCCCGAAAATGTGCTCAAAATGGTTCCCCCATCCCCTAGACTGAATGAGCAGTCTAATTAGAACACTCTACCACCAGTAAAGGGGTTAATTCTATGGGAAACTTCATTGTTTACTTCCAGTGGATAGAAATCAATCCATGGTCCGTTGTTATCACAGAAAGTTATAAGAGCTGTGTAATATAAGGAGACATGCACCTATGTGACATCATGACCATGGACAGATTTTTATCCAAGAATGAAGATATGAAGAGAAAAAAACCCACAAGGAATTGATACTTTTACATATTTTATTTGATGAAAGTAAACAATTAAAGGACCAATACATGGATCCTTATACTTTATGAAAACTTGATTCACTGGAAAGATCAGTTACTAAACCAAGGATTCCAGACAGACTTTACAGTATACATATGCCTCTTCTGCCCCGTTACATACAATTATACAGAATCGCTCTGCTGTCTATCGATATAATGAAGTCTATAGGTCCATTAAGCTCACACTATAAACACACCAGATTTTCTCTTCACAAGGTTGTGGTCCACAATTAGAGATGCTGCAGAAATTACATAGAAAAAAAATCTTTCTGCTGCTCCAAAATATGCTCAGAATATTATTTTTTCCTGTAGTTTTTTTCAGGCAGTCCATAGTCTCTTAGTAGTTTTAGCCCCCTTTGAGATGCTGAAGTTTTATACACATTTTATAAATCGCAGTGGGTCACCATGTATTGATTCCATCCTAATCCAAGGTACAAAACAGTCAGAATTTCATTGTATAAGCAAAGCATACCTTTCAGCAGCACTGGCAAAGCAAACCGGACATGCTGCTGTACACCCTGCCTTTTCACATTTCCGGTATTTCTTCTCTAAGAAATCTTCTTCATCTTCTATCGCCTCACTCGCCTTTTTCCTCACCTAATCAAAGCCATAAGTAATTATAGAACTGTACATGTTACACTTTTGAAAAAAGGATTTGTGGGAAACAGTCTGTGTGTGGTGTGCCAGAATTCTCACTCTTCTTAGGCTACATTCACAGGAACGTATGCCCGCCAGGCCGCATCCCGGCGGGCATACGTTCAACACGCATGGTGCACAGCACATATACAGCCAGTGACAGGTTCCTATAGCCCTATTCACTTACTGACACCCTTCTTTTAGCTAAAAATAGTTTCGCTTAAATCCACATAAATAGCCTTTTATCTTATATTACCTGGCATCAGAGGGGGTGTGTCCTGCTCAGCAGCCCTTCCCATCTACTCCTCCCCATGCCTTGTGCTTCCTTACTGGTCACAGTTCATGTCATGTGACCAGAGCGACATCATCTGTCCTTTAGCCTCTCAACAATAGCAAACTGCATCCCATACATGTATCTGACCACATGAAGTCACAGCAGCTTCCATGGACTTCTACTCCTCTCCATCCTCCATGGAGGCTGCTGTGATTTCGTGTAATCACATGCATGGTGTACAGTTTGCTATTATTAGAAGGCTGAAGGACCTGCGATGATGTCACTCTGGTACATGTTATGATTGTAGCACAAGGCACAGTGTAAAAAAAATGGACACAATATTTCCCATCTGTACATAGAGCTTTATAGGTCTGTAGTTGAATATTAGTAGACAGTCCCGAAGTACAAGGAGGCAGAGCAGTGATATGAAGAGACAGAGCTGTCAGTCAGAATGTTGCGGCGTGGCTCACTGCCAGTCTGAGAGAGAGAAGAGTCACAAACACCAGACACGAGTCGGAAAAGCTAATTTGCATATCAGAAAACCGTTTGTAATTAAAGTACAGTGCCTCACAGGCAGCTATTTGTAGGTGATATGGGGAGGACTTGTAACCCTTTATCAGCTGGCATTGTTAGTCGGGGGGGGGGCAAAATTTGGTGAAAGGTCCTCTTTAAAGATGATAAACAAATTACCTGTCGTCCAGAAGATCGTAATGGAAGGTTGTCAGGAGAGGCGTCAGAAGGGGTGCTGGCCTTTTTCTTTGACCTGCCTTTAGAGCCAGACATGGTTGTACGTTACCAGATCACCTACAGACATGTAGATAAAGCAGAACAAGTTCCAGATCAGTGCAGACAACACATAGTTAGAATTTGCCTTAGAGATGCCTGCAATGGATAATGCACAGCACGGCTGGGCTGCTAGATCCATTAATGGATTAATATCTAGGAAAAAGAACACTAAGTGTGTAGCCACAATGACTTATTATACAGCTTTCTGAGGTGCTTATATAGCGAAGAATTTAGTGTGATATATAACAAGGGAAACAGCAGAGTGGACGTGGCCTAAACCTCTCCAGAAATCTGAGGGACGCATTTTTCTAGCACGTCTATATTACTGTATGAACATGCCCCAACAATCATACAGGTATAGAATACCTTCCAGATGAGCCTCTGTGATGTACATGTGAACAGGGCCTTACCTGACATCTCATGTCTCCCTATAACAGCTAGCACCTATGAGCCCAGCATTAGGGGCTGCTCCCCCTCTGTACCTGGGACCTTCGGGTGATGGTGATGCTCTGTAAACACTGGACACGTGACACATAACGCTACTGACAGGGGGCGGTTCCACCGCTTAACCCCTGCAGTGCAGATGTAGGGCCATGACGGCTTCTGCTATCTTTTCTCCTCTTTTCCGCAGCGCCTCATATCCGCTGAAGAAGAACCCATAGGAGCAGCGAGGTCTTACCCAGCACAGCACGGCCGGCCTGCCCCAGATCTCTGAACTTGACGTCTGACGTCATTACGTAGAGCTGTTCGTCTGACGTTCAAGCTGCTGAAGTCCCGGATCGTGGCGCTGGTTCAGTGGAAGGTAAGCGGCAGGGATGTGTATGTACAGCAGGAGGAATAGGACGCCGCACTGTACACGTGCACTCACACATACTGAAGCGTGATATTGATTTCGCTGTGTGAATGATGGTGTAATGATGGCAGCGCTTCTCAATGTCCTGGTGCTTCGCACTTCCCCATGCATGTGCAGAATACGCTGCCCCTTTCACATGATTGTGTTTCTGACGTGTGAGACTTTCATTAGACTCTGAGCCATTGTATTCAGTGGGAATTTATCAGACATGCAGGTGAAAAATGCCCATTACAAATATGTGGGCACTTCCTTAGGAAGCCAGGCGGCCCTACTGTAAATTTATCCAAAGATTGGACGTTTCCCATCTCTTACAGTGCAGCTGACCGGCACACAGACACACATTTGCATTGGCATGAATGTGGCAGTATTGTGGTGCCCAGAGGGGACTTGCTGGAGCCTGTAGTACATGTGTCACAGGCGGCGTTGTTGGGTGCTAGCCCTGTGTCCCTCACAATGAGCCCATACAAACCTCTTGGGGTGATGCATGTCTGTAATGACCAAGTCAGCCACAGTTTATAACTGGAATCTTTGTAGTCAGAAAAAAGACCTTTGAGGGTACAGACCAGAGAGGGGTTAAGAGTGTTGGTCACAATTCCCTTATTACATCATCTTTACCAGCTTTAATATTGGCTATGGAGACATAACTGTTGGGTTTTTATAGCAGGTTGCCACAGGCAGCGGCTACAGTCCGATCCTATATTACGCTGCCATGGATGGGTCTTCACAGTTTGGCTCACTGTGGGAAATAATAGTGATAGATGTTCCTTAGGCATAGGGCTCTCTCGCTGGCTGAACAATTAAAGGCATTGAATGGAGCAGAAGAGCCTTGTACAACGCTCTCTCTTCTGGATATATGAGGTTAGAGATGAGGACGCCCTCCTTGCATGGACTGTAGGCAGCTTGGTGTCCTGAGGTAAATCTTTCACAGTGCTGTGATCACTGTGACGCTCCAATGCTGGGAATGGATGTTGGTGTTCAAAGGAAACCTACCATCACGGATCTACCTATTAAGGTACCAGCGTGCTGCTGTATGCGGGCAGGCATACATATGTGTGAATGTACCCTAACTCTCAAAACTTTGGATTCTATTGTAAATTTCTCATGCCTCTGTTGTCTTTAGAATCATTGGTCCCAGTTTCTCATGTTTAGCAACAGCACTCTACTTATATGAGCTCCTCATATCTGCTTGTAGTGCATTGCATCCTTCAACTTCCTGCAGTTCCCTCCTCCTTCATGTTGCCTTTAACTGACAGGCCAGAGAAGGGCACCTTTAACCCCTTCCCGACATTTGACGTACTATTACTGCATGGCGGGAGGTGCGTTCCCTCAAAATGCAGTAATAGTACGTCAAGCTTCTGGCGCCGGCTCCTGAACGCCGGTGGCGGCGTGTCAGGGGCATTTAGCTGGAATCGGACCCCCCCGCGGCGCTTTCCGCTGCTCCGATCGCAGCCCCGGGGCTGCGCAATCCTCCTGCCGGGAGCCGGGTCCCTGCCTTCTGGCAGGACCCAGCTGTGACACACTGAGCATGTGCAGCATGCTCAGTGTGTCACATAATACAGTGTAATACATCTGTATTACACTGTATTAGGTGAAGAATAGCTTGAACAAGTGATCAATGGATCACTTGTTCAAGCTAACCTGTAAAAGTAAAGAAAAAAGGTAAAAAAAAACACTAATAACACACTTTTGAATAAAAATAATTAATTAAATAAAGTTAACCCCTCAGCCTGTTTGCAGGTTAAGGCTCAGTCCCATTTTTTAGATTCTGACTTGCGTCTCTTTATATGGTTATAACTTTTGAACACTGTTACTTATCAAAGCAATTCTGAGATTGTTTTTTCCCCACATGTTGTACTTCATTTTAGTGGTAAATTTTGGCTGATAAGTTTTGCGTTTATTTACAAAAAAAAAAGAAAAAAATGATGAATTTTTAGAAAAATTTGCCATTTTCAAAATTCAAAATCACCGCGTTTTCAGGCAGATCAATTTACCACCTAAATAACTTGCAGAATAACATTTCCCATTTGTCTACTTTACATTTTCATAATTTTTGAAATGTTTGGATAATTTATTTTGACGTCACGCGGACTACAAATCGAATAGCGATTTTCCGTATTTTCGGAATTGACTATTTTGGGGATAAATACTGTTTGAAATAAAATTTTACATATTTAGCAACAAAACCCCCTATATAACCAACCCATTTTCAAATCTGCACCCCTCAAACTATCAGAAACAGCATTTACAAAGATTGTTAACCCCTTGAGATCTTCATAGTAATTGAATGAAAATGGCGGTGAAATTTAGAATGGTCAAATTTTGTCGGTTATACGTCCATTTAGCCCTAAAATTTACACATTTCCAAAGGATAAAAAGAGAAAACTCACCATAAAATTTGTTCTACAATTTCTCCTGAGTGCAGTGACCCCCCACATGTGGCCGTTACTTGTGTTATGGGGGCATTGCGAGGCGCAGAAGGGAAGGAGCACCCTGCAGCTGCCAGGAGTTTAGTTTTCTCATTGCCCCCTTTTGAAGGCTATAAAATTTTCGCTTTTCCGTTATTTGGGCCATGTGACAGCATTTTTTTGCGGGACGAGATGCTTTTTCCAGTGTTACCATTTTGGGGTTGGTATCACCTATTGTTGAAAATTTAGGAACTTTTTTTGAGGTCATGAGTAGAAAAGCATCAATTCTGTACTGGATTTTTTCCTTTTTTTTTTTTTTTTTGTGTTCACCGTATAGCCTAATAATCCTGTTATCTTTATTCTATGGGTCGATACGATTACGGGGATACCAGACATGAATATTTTTTCTTATGTTTTACTAAATTTGCCAAATAAAACCCTAATGTGGGGAAAAATCTATCATTTTTGCATCGCCGTCTTCCAAGTGGCATAACATTGTTACGTTTTTGGCTACAGAGCTGGTTGATGGCTTGTTTTTTGCGGGACATGTTGTTCTTTGCAACAAAATCATTCTGGAGTACATATGTTTTGTTGATCACTTTTTATTGCATTTTTAGTGGGATATAATAGGTAAAAATCATAATTTTTGGCGGGTTTTTAGCGTTTTTTTTTTTTACGGCGTTCATCATATGGGTTCAATAGTTATTTAGTTTTATTCTATGGATTGTTACGGACGCGGTGATACTATATATATGTGGGGTTTGTGTTATGATTTAGACTTTTTTGAGCGTTATATGTCTCTTTATATGTTTTGGGGCTTATGGGCATTTTTAGTGATTTATAAAGTAATTTTTTATTGAAAAACATTATCTTGTACATTTTTTTACATGATACACCATGGGATATGAACAAGCAATCATCTGATTGCTTGTTCTTGATAATACTCTGCAATACTAATGTATTACAGGGTATTAGCAGTGCCAGCCTATGCAAATGCATAGGCTGACACTTTGCCTTTAAGATGACGTCACAGACGCCATCTTAAAGGCAATGCCCAAAACCCAAAACAGCGATTACACCCCCCCCCCCCCCAACGAAAACGGTGTGGGGGGGGGGGGGCGATCGTGGGGTAAAGACCCCCAGAAGGCATGTTAAATGCTGCGGTCGCGTTGACCGCGACATTTAACGGGTTAAACACCCGCGATCGGAGCCCACTCCGACCGCGGGTGTTAGCCGGGGATGTCAGCGGTAGATTACCGCTGAAATCCCGCGGCTAACGATGCCGGTTCGGCTGCTGTACAGCGCTGAACCGGCATCGTCTCTGCGCAGTAGCTGTATTGCGCTGAGCGCTAATCGCGGGACTCAGCGCAGTACAGCTACGGCGCAGAGCGGCAAGGGGTTAAAGTCCCCCTAAACACAAACATTCCCTATACACAGCTAATAAAGTGAAAAAACCTGAAAATTTCCAAAATACCCCACATATTTGGTATCGCCGCGTCAGAAACATTATTGGACCCGTACGGTGAACACCGTAATAACAAAACGCGAAAAAATCGCCAAAAATGTAAATTTTCATAAAATCCCTTCACAAAATTGTTCCTAAAAGTGATCAAAAAAAAGTTATGTGCACCAAAATGGTACCACTGAAAAGGACAACTCAACACGTAAAAAATAAGCCCTAAACTAGCACGGTCAACAAAAAAATATTCAAGTTATATCCTGGAAAGATGGCAATGCAAAAACAAATGAGATTTTCTTTATATTTGTTTTTTTCCTGTAAAATATATAAAAAAACTATATAAATGAGGTATCACCGTAATCGTAGTGATCTAGAGAATAAAAATATTATAGTATTTTTAGTGTATGGTGTACGACCCCCAAAATATACAAAAAAAAGAACCCAAAATTGACAATTTTCTTTTCCTCCATACATTAAAGAGTTAATAAAATCTCATCAAAAAGCTACAGACCCACTAAAATGAAGCAAAAAATAACCCCTTATATGTCCAAATTGCCAAAAAAAATAAAGATTGTATAGCCATTATAAAATGACAATGCATAATCTTCTCTGAATGGCGCAGCTCCCCCCTCAATGCCCTGGCGTGTGCCCATACAGCAGGTTACCACCACATATGGGGTATTACTATACATGGGAGAGATTGGGTATCAAATTTTGTGGAGCGTTTTGGTATTTTATCCACTGAGAATTTGTACATTTTATGAAAAACACATTAATTTAGTAAAAAAAAAAATTTCAAAATTGCATCCGATTTTGTTTTAACCCCTGTAAACCAATTAAAGGGCTAACAAACTTCATAAAAGTTGTTTTACGTACGTCGAGGGGTGTAGTTTCTATAATGGGAAAATTTATGGGGTTTTACTTTTATTTAGGCCTCTCAAAGTGACTTCAAACCTGAGCAGGTCCCTCAATAGCAGGATTTTGCTTTTTTTATGAAAATGTGAAAAATCGCACCTAACGTTCAAAGCCCCATAACATCCTACAAAAATTATAGTATGTATAAAAAAGACATAAAGGTATAAAGTAGACATTTGGTGAATGTTAGTTATTATGTTTTCTGGTGTTATGACTCATGTGTGGAAAAAGTAGAACATTTTGAAATTTGAAAATTGAGAATTTTTCCAAATTTTCACCAAATATCTGATTTTGTCATAAATAAATGCAAAACCTACAACCAAAATTTTGTAACTAACATGAAGTACAATGTGTCACAAGAAAACAATTTCAAAATCACTTGGATATGTTAAAGCGTTTCGAAGTTTTAACCACTTATAGTGACACAGAGCAGATTTGAAAAAATGGGCCGTGTCAGGAAGGTGAAAAGTGGCTTCAGCGTTAAGGGGTTAAAGGATATCTACCATTTGATTTGATGCATTATGAAGCAAACATACCTTGAGAATGCTGTAGCTACACTGATGCAGGATCATACTCTGGTTAATCCCTGTGCTGAGTGATTTTGCTGATTAAACAGAGATAACATAATGATAATGAAGCTTTCTTGCTTCTGTGGCTCCTTCACCACTTGTCTAGCACATGACTGCAGGAGATATCTGGCTTGTGCCTGGAGGCAGAATAATCAATTGCTGCACCACCCCCCAGTTGCTGTGTATGAGTGATCCAGCTCAGGTTGATTAGTTCTTGACTAGTCACGCTTAGTCATTCTTCACATAGCAGCCATTTTAGCTCCAAGCTTCCATGTCTGTCCCAGCTTTCCCAGTGTCCTGAATGGTTTTTCAGCAAAACCACTCAGCATAGGGATTAATCAAGATATGATCCTGCATCAGTGTATCTACAGCAGTCTCAAGGTATGTTTGCTTCATACTGCATCAAATCAAAAAGGTTTCCTTTAAGTTTAGAGTTGGGAAAGGGAGCTGTATATGAAAATCTGTGCACCATTATTGACGGAATAAAAAAGAAATATTTTAGAAACAGATATTTTTGCAAATTTTTTTTTTTATAATTATTAAGCAAGAAAAACTGAAATATCACATGGCCATAAGTATTCAGAGCTTTTGCTGTGGCACTCATATTTAACTCTCATGCTGTCCACATCCTTGAGGGTGGTGGCACACATGGGGTTTTGAACCCGTTTTTAAGCAGTCCGTTAAAAAACTCCTGTGTTTTTGAAAACGCATCTGTTTTTGACTAGTTTGAATTAAAATATTTGGTCAAACCTGTCAAAAACGCATGCGTTTTTGAACGGACTGCTTAAAAATGGGTTCAAAACGCCACATATGCCGTCACCCTTAGATGGTTCTAATCCTTGATTGGAGTCCAGCTGTCTTTAATTAAACTGATTGGACTTGATTATGAAAGGCACACCCCTGTCTTTATAAGACCTCATACCTCACAGTGCATGTCAGAGCACATGAGAATCATGAGGTCTAAGGAACTGTCAGACTGCTCAGAGACAGAATTGTGGCAAGGCACAGATCTTGCCAAGGTTACAAAAGAATTTTTGCAGCACTCAAGGTTCCTAAGAGCACAGTGGCTTCCATAATCCTAAAATGGAAGATGTTTTGGACGACCAGAACTCTTCTTAAAGCTGCCTGCCCCCAGCCAAAGTAAGCAATTATGGGAGAAGAACCTTGCTAATAGAGGTAAAGAAGAACCCTAAGATCACTGTGGCTGAGCCCCAGAGATGCAGTAGGGAGATGGGAGAAAGTTGACTTTGTGGAACTATCGCTACAGTCTCCACCAGTTGGGGCTTTATGGCAGGGTGTGCCGACATATTAAGGACATATTAAGGACTCCCAGACTATTAGAAATAAGATTATCTGGTCGGATACGATGAAGAGTGAACTTTTTGGTGTTAATTGTAAGTGGTATGTGTGGAGAAAACCAGACACTGCCAAATACAATCTCAACAGCCAAGTACAGAGATATCATGGGTGAAAACCAGATCTGGACCTCATACTGGGCCAAAGATTAACTTTCCAACAAGACACTGAATCTAAAAGCGTGATTATAGGTGCCAGGGAAATGGAGATATTTATATTTCACCCCTTCACGACTGCCATACAGCTATATATGTCCTATTTGCGCATGCCCATGGCAGAAAGTATATTTATAAACGTCATGACAGTCGCCAACTTCAAAATCTCCTACTAGAAACACAATTCTGGTGTCATATTAAACAGGTAAATCTCCCCTTTAAAGAGAACCAATCATGCAAAATAACCCCCCTAAACTAAATATATTTTCATAAACTGCCATTAGAGAGCATTGCCTCTATCCCATTGTCCCTCTTCATGCCTGTAAACCTAAGCAATGAGGTCCTAAAGCTGTATGCAAATGATCTGTGAAATGTCCAATGAAGCATTAGCATATTCAAGCTGTCCACCTTATTCATGAGTGGGAGGCACAGCCACACCCCCAGTGCATGACTGACAGCCTGTATAATGATGTGAGGCTGTATAATGATGTGCTTCCTGGTGCTGGTGGCCACGCCCCCTGCAGCCTGTGTGTGCATGTGTGTGTGTATAGGAGAGATACAGCAGCTCCAGGCAGCCATGTTACAGCAGAACATGTCAGATTCATGTGTAGCTGATGTCTGTGTCTCTCACCTGTATATTAGGAGGATGCAGCATGTCAGCAGATACAGACACTAACTGTGCTTTACTATACATTACACACAGACATGAGCAGGGGGAGGAGTGGGGAGGGGTGACATCACTGCCTCTGACCATGTGACCAGCCTCATTATAGATGATTTTACAATGATTAATGTATGAAATAACTAGATAAAGGCTGGGATGGATCCTTGTGAGCTGCTCCAACAGGTAGTAGTGACAGGACAAGTGACACAGACCTGATGACAGGTGTCCTTTAAATTTATATTGTGTATGGATGCGTCACTGAACCAGAGATATCCACTCCTAAATAGTAAAAACTTTAGATTTTTGTATACAGCTTTCAATTTCCGATTGTAACGATGAGTAGATATCTCCGGGTCTTTGAAGCATCCATACACAATCTAAATATAATATTAACTCCTTTTCATAATTTTTTGAAATGTCTGGATAATTTATTTTGATGTCACGCGGCTTATAAATCGTTTTCCATATTTTCAAGGAGATTTCAGAATTGATTAATGTGGGGATCATTATTGTTTTTAATGAAATTTGAAATATATAGTATTAGAAACTTGCTTTCTGATTCTCATATATTAAGCAATGTTTTTTTTTTTTTTTTATGTAAATTTTGTGAAAGCGTGAACATTTGATATCCTCTTTGCCTAATGTGGCGGCATATTAACACAGCGACCCAGAACATGTTCAAAAAGTTATATGTAGCACGAAAATCCCACACACATTCCTGAATAAAGTTTTTATTTCACACCCTCCTTCATTGTTTACATCTATGTTATGAAGTTCTTACAAACCGTGGAAGGTTCTGTTATTGTGTGGCTAATACAATGGTGAACGTCTAAAAGTGACTTTTGTTATTTTATCAGCTTGGTTCATGGATATATAGTTTCTATTTTGATTGCCTTTGGATATACAGTGGGAAAACAAAAGTATTTAGCCAGCCCTCAACTGTCCAAGTTCTCCCACTTAAAAAGATGAGAGGCCTGCAATTGACATCATAGGTAGACCTCAACTATGAAAAACAATCCAGAGAATCTCATTGTCTGATTTTTAAAGAATTTATTAGCAAATTATGATGGAACATAAGTATTTGGTCATTAACAAAAGTTCATCTCTATACTTTATGGGAGTCCCAAACTATCCATCTTAGTGAGCCAGCTGGATGTGAATCTGGTCCTCTGGTGTTGTTTTTTAGATGACATATTTATTTGATCAGGGGGTGAAGAATCTTTCCAATCATTTCAGGATAATATCAACAAAAATTAATATCTATATTTTATACCAACATACAGTAAAGAAACTAACTTCCTGGACCTAACCATCTACATTGAAAATAATACTATAAAGATGAAGTCTTTTAGTAAACCCACGGATAGCAATCGTTTCATTATGCATACAAGCTGCCATCTACTGATATGGCTTGATGCTATTCCAAAGAGCCAATTCCTGAGAGATCAGAGAAATTGTACGGAAAAAGTGGCTGAAAAAGTACAAAAACAAAAAGTACAAAAGAGTGGCTGAATTTTTACAGCAAAAGTTTATGGAAAAGGGTTATACAGAAGGGCCATTTTCTAATATTAAGCAAATGATTCCAATGGAACCTATAAGTGAGCTTCTTAAAGATAAAGTAGGGGTACAGCAAGTACAAGATAACATCTTAGAGATTCCAGTAGTCACCCAATATATAGAAGACAAGGAAATCTTTTAGCGCATAGTACATAGACACTGGAAAAAACTTATGTAAGACAAGACAATTGGACATTTGTTGTCCAAAAAAAACTAAATTCTTTTTACAAAAGTAAAAAATGTAGGAAATTTTATTGCACCTACACTACAGAAGAAGCCCACTCATAAAATTAAAAACACATATTTTTCACAAAAAGTTGGTTTCTTACCATGCTGCCATTGCAGTACATCTAATAAAAACTCCCATAACATCACACTTAGAGGAGTCATTTATTGTTTTATATGTCAATGTCATAAGCTATATATTTGCCACACAAAAAGAAGTTTTAAAATCCGTTTAAGCGAACATGTTTGGAATATAAAAAAAAAAAAAAAGCTTTGACAGGCATCCCTTATCGCGACATTATAAAGTGGTAAACCAAGAAAAATTTAATGGATTGAAAAAAAACCAACGCAATTGGTCAAATATCACGCACAGAAAGTAGATGGATTTTTCTACTTGACACTTTAGCACCGAAAGGGTTAAATCATGGAATTGAACTCTTTGTCTTCTTATGATAGTAGAAAAGAGAGGAGAGATTGGGGGCACTATTGAGAAAATTCCTATGTCTTCATGGCAGTAGGGGCTCTGATCCAGAGTCAGTGAGGAGTTCAAACCGTGAGACTTGAGGTTTTTTTGGCGTGGTGCTCTAACAATGATAGACAGTCATATACAAGAACTTCATGAGAGAGAAGAAAAAGTTGGCACTCATCGCCTTTTGTAAAACTTCTGTTTCTTTATTTATCCATATTAAAACATGGCGTACACATCAGGGGTACGCCATGTTTTAATATGGATAAATAAAGAAACAGAAGTTTTACAAAAGGCGGTGAGTGCCAACTTTTTCTTCTCTCTCATGAAGTTCTTCTTATGATAGGATATTCCATTGCGTAGAATTTTTAAATATATTTATTCACTAATAGATTGCACTTGTTACATATCCATACATTGTAGTACTATTTTTAATTTATGAATTAAAATGTTTTTGCAAAACTTTTATTACATTGCTCTTTACATTACCAATCTGGTGATTTAATAGACGTACACACGCAAGGTCTACACAAATCTTCTCCTCCAGATAAAGCGTCCACACTGCCATTTAAAAACTTAAAGGAAATCTACCATTTGATTTCGTATATTATGAAGCAAACATACCTTGAGAATGCTGTAGCTACACTGATGCATGATCATATCTTGGTTAATCCCTGAGCTGAGTGGTTTTGCTGAAAAAACTATTATAACAATTGTAACATTACACATTACACACTGAGCTTTTCATTAGACATGGAGGTTAGTCAAGCATGACTAATCAACCTGACTTGGATCACTCATGCACAGCAGCTGGGGGATGGTTCAGCAATTGATTATTCTACATTATTACATCATCCTCTCCTGAAGTGAATAACTCACATGCTAGGAGAAGCGCTGAACCAAATGCTTGAAGGAGCCATAGAAGCGGCAGAGCTTCATTATCATAATGTTATATCTGTTTTATCAGCAAAACCACTCAGCACATGGATTAACAAAGATATGATCATGCATTAGTGTAGCTACAGCACTCTAAAGGTATGTTTGCTTCATATTCATCAAATCAAATGTTTGATTTCCTTTAAGATCCAAATGATCGGTTTTCCCTGACGAAGAAGGCAGAAAAGCCTTTGAAACATGTAGAAGTCTTTTACCCAGTGCGGCTTTCCGTAGACAGGTAACTTCACTGGATTTTTTGTTCATTTGGATTTTCAGTTGTTGCTGCTGGCCGGGACAAACTCTGATTGTATTAACATTGTGGAGGATTTCTGTACCAGTTTTCTCTAGTCTCCCTGAAACCAAAGGGATACGGTGGAAGAATTGAGAACGAACACTAAACCATCAGTCCCTTTCAATCATCATTGAGGAGACGGACGCATCTCACAGGTACTCATTACACAAGCATTGCTTCACCTGTTATTTAGAGCATTTATATACAGGTGCCAATACAGTGTTCATCCACTTCTTGAACATTTTATTAGATACTTTTCCTGTGTATGGTAACAAGTGCAACATTGTTTTGTTTGGCTGGTTCAGAGCCCTTTAGATTTATATCTTGGGATAGCACAGGTGCAATATTTATTTTCGCTATCACAGTGATTCACTCAAGGACATGCTCTCACCTCGTCACAATTTCTGGCTGACTAGAGTTTTGGGCAGACCTTTTTGATTCTGTCGGATTGTGCCACAGGCAACTGTATTTTTTTTCAAATAGGTCAGGAAGAGAGGAAGGCTCATATAATAATCAACATAAAGATGATAACCTTTATCTAACAAAGGATGTAACAGATCCCACACGATTTTCCTGTTACTGTTCAGATCATTGGGACATTCTGGTGGGGGGTAGATAGGGAGTCTTTTCCCGCATAAATACAGAATTTGTGAGTTCATACACTTTCACAGAGCTTTTTTATACTCTGTTTTTGCCAAAATCTTAGCCTCCTTTTGAACAACACTAGGGGTTCCTCTACTGTGATGTTTTTCTGTGGGATGTAAGCATCAGAAAATGTTTAATTTAGGTGTAGAACAGTGGTTCTCAACCTGTGGGTCGGGACCCCAGCGGGGGTCGAACGACCAAAACCGGGGGTCGCCTAAAGCCATTGGAGCCGCAATTTTACTGTGTTTTTACTGCGAGTTGCATGGTTTGGGGTCACCACAGCATGAGGAACTGTATTGTGGGGTCACAGCATTAGAAAGGTTGAGAACCACTGGTGTAGAATAAGTGTTCTGATTTTAAATGATCTGTCATAGTTGGGGTCATCAGGTGGTGGGCACTGTCTGTTATCATTGTAATGAAGGAACTATAGTATCATCTCAAAGTGAGTTCTCTTTACTACAGCCCTGATTACTTCAGTGTCATATAAAACATTGACCGACCAGTACGACCGGAGGGGAGGTTTCCACATCTGGTTTCTAGTATAAGAGCTATTGGGATTACTGGGTTAACATTGATTTGCATACAAATTAGTTTGTTCACTATTAGGTTCACTAACAAATCAGTAAAGAAAATTTTAAAAAAATCTAATTCGCTTTACCTAGTAGTATACATTTTTATTAGGAATATGTGGCAAAAACAAATTTGTTCCCAGTTGGGGGTCACTTGGTGGATCGGCATCTCTCCTGCTCCTCCTTTGTGGGGGTTCCTCACTATCGCTAGATGATGATGACGTTAGGAATTGTTCCTCTGTCTCACTAGCACTATCTGTGTCTGCGGACAGTACAGAATTGCTTTGCCAATTTATATATACCGTAAATTATTAAAATTGGCTGGGAGTTAACAGTAGTTTTACTGAAAACTCACTACATTTTAACTAACATTTAATTTCTTTAATTTTTTTCTTATTTATATATTTTTTAAAACAAAATGTTCAACTTCGTGAAAATGTGAGCACAGAATGGGTTAATAAATGATTATTATATCAATCTAACTTTTCTTAATACTTAATTTTTTTTTTAATGAAAGGGAAAAAACCAATACTTCTCAAAAAATTGGAAACAAGCATCAGAAGGGGTTAACGTGGAAACGGAAGGGGTTGACAGTACTAGGGAGCTGTGTGTGCAGCTAAGTTTTATCTGTGAGGGTCACTTATCACTTCAGACAGCTCCTTTCTTCGCTCTTCTGACAGGAATGAGGAGGGCAGAGCTTCTGAGGCAAGATACTTTCTTTTAAAATTTTAGCTGTGATTGGTCAATCAAATCTGACCCGCCAATCACTGTGCAGGGACAGCTGTGAGAGGTCTTGGAACATGACATGATGGCGTTGACGATCAGCCAGCTGTGACAGCTTTCGCTACTGTTCCCTGAGTTTACACAGGGTGACACTTTAACTGCTGTATGACGATATAGATCGTCATATTCTGAAATAGCTGGCTAATCATGACAGGTTATCTTGTCCTCTGTCTTCAACCAGTTAATGCAATTTTGAAAAATGGGGCAAGTGTCTGCTTTTAGAAAATATATGGTTTATTGGGGTTTAATATAATTCTTTATGGAATAATTTAATCAAAAATGTAAAAATTGCTCTGGCCAGTAACATGACAAAATTTCCACAAATGGCAGGGAAAGAGTTAAAGGAAATCTGCCATCAAAATCAAGCATGATAAACCTTATCCAGTTACCATGATTGTGGTAATCTTGCATTTGTTATCCATTGCCTCCATTCTTTTAAAATCAACTTATCAAATTATGTCAATGGGCAACAAGGGCACGTGGGGGTGGGGGTGGAATACCTGCTTCACAGGCTGTTACTCTGTGAAGAGCACTTCCCCCCCCCCCTTCCCCTGTGTGATATTTCCAAGAGGAATGGGAAATTAGTTGTCATTAGGAGGGTGAGACAGTGTAAAAGCTTGTGAAGCTACAACATGGATCGGCTGTGGTAACTCCCCCCCCCCCCCCCCCCCCCGAGCCGCTCAGTCTCATTAGCTTAATTTTAAAATGTTTCAACAGAAGAAGGCAATGGATAACAAATATAGAAGATTACCACAGTCACGGTGGCTGGATTTATGAGTCACTGTCCCTGGTTTATCATGCTTAAATATGTATTGCGGCCTTTAGCCACTTCAGGTAAGTGGAAAGGCTTAAAAATAAAAACTGATTATTCATGGTGACAAGATGACATGCATAAATTCCAAAGAAAGAAGGAGGGGTCAAGTGTTGCTCTTAAATAGACCTGTCATTGTAACCTATAGTCAGCAAACGAGTGTACTGCTGGGAACGCAGCTCATCCTTATACTATACTTCACAGGTAAGTGTTAGATACAGAACTCTGCAGGATTTAGATGCAGCCCATTTGTAAAAGACTAATAATTTTTGACAGAAGCGGATTATGCTTACATTTTGGCAAAGATGAATTAGGTTTCTTCTTCTTTTTTTTTTTTTTTTTAAAGACCTAAAGAGTGGTTGTCCGAACTTTAAAAAAAAAAAAAGCTTGGGAGGTGCTATACAAACAAAAGAAAGTTTATACTCGCCTTATCTGCCGCTATTTCCTTCTTGCAGCTTGGGAATCTGAACAAATTGTCCTTTAACATGGTTTGACTATAATGTTTGCCTCGACTTTTTATGAAGGTCCGTGGCCGCCATTTATTACTTTCATTTTTACTGTACAATGAGGAGGAGTAATTGGGAGCAGTGAAAAAGTGAATGCATGTAATCACCCTCCTCTCCTATACTTGCCATTTAATGTACAACTTTTCTTATCTTGCTGTCGCTTTCTATAATGCCTACGTGATGTTGTCCCTGGTTGTATTTTAACCCCAGCCATTCAACACTTTTATTAGATTGTCGTCTGGCTGACTGGTGTCATTGTGATGTAGCTGACAAGGGGTTAAGCTAACTGGTATAGCTACTTTACTGACAAACCAGGCCAAAGTGCAAGGTTTGCAGTAGAAGCTATGTCTGCTGATGTCTTTAATAGAGCTAAAAAAAAACCTCCTGAAAGTAAATTTAGTGTACTTTATGTAGCACTGTGCTATATTTACTCCATTGTGTATGAAATTTTAACATCTTCTTATCTTCTTGCTGTAACTAAAATCTTACCAGTTAATGTTGCAGGTTCTTCTATGGACCATCCCCTGCAATGTCAGTGTACCTAACCACATTGCATAATGGCTATCCACCTTTCTCCTTTAGCCCACTTCTTCAAATCTGCCATCAACAGTTCATCCCTACCAAGTTGATTTCTAGGGCATCCCCGCGTATTTCAATTCTTTCTCCAGAATTTTAGCTTTCGCACTTTCACCATTCCCGGGTTCTAGTTCAGGTCCCTAGTTCGTTGGTCCTGTTGGACCTAGACTTGAACTTGCGCCGACAGACCTAGCATACCCTAAAATTTTACTATGGTATTATGAGGATAATTTAAAAGATGTGCAATAAATAGTCTTCTGATTTTTATATAATTACATACAGAATACCGATGCGGCTTTCTGCTTACGAATGGCTGCAATATCAGGAATCTTGTGTCATCTGTTTGTGAGGTCTGGAAAAAAACGCTGCCTGAGCTCCAATTTTGACAGGAATATGACCGGCTCTGACATTTGTGGATCATGCATTGGAAACCATGGCCATGTGTGAAAGCCCCTCAAATAAATGGGCATGTGTGGTAGTCAGTGAAACAGCTGGCACACATCTAAAAACAATGTTTGTGTTAATGATCCCTTACACTAGTTTTTGTCCTATAAACACACACTGACAAAATTGTTGGTGCCCCTCAGTTAATGGAAGAAAAAATCCACAACGGTCACCGAAATAACTTGAATCTGACAAAAGTAAAAAATTATTTCTATGGAAATGAACAAATGGAAGGCAGAAGTTGCTTTTCAACAATGCTAAAACAGAACTTAAAAAAGCCCTCAAGCCTGGACAGAAACAATGCTTCCGTTAATTTAGTATTTTGTTGCACAACATTTTGAGGCAATTGCTGAAATCAAATGATTTCTGTAACTGCCAATGAGACTTCTGCACTTCTCAACAGGTACCGTACATACTTGAGTATAAGTAGAGTATAAGCCGAGGTCCCTAATTTTGCCACAAATAACTGGGAAAACTGGAGGGAGGGGAGTTCTGCTCTGCTCATTGTAACAGCCTGTGAAGCTACAGCATTGAGGGGCACTGGAAATCTCACACCAGAGTCCTTCTGGCTCTTTAGTATAATGTTAATAGTTGATTTTAGAAGGAAGGAGGCCATGGATAACAAATATTTATTAATAAGTCTCACATCTCAAAAAAAAAAACTCAGTAAAATATTATTATTTTTAAAGTGGTATTAAAGATATTGTCATTTAAAGAAGAGCAGAACAGAACTGCAAAAAATCGTCGGTCACAAAGGGGTTAAACAGTATTGGTAAAACCTGTGGTGTATCACTAGTGCCACGGAAATAGAGAAAATACATTGACACTGATATAGTGTACATGAGATAATTAACTTTTTATGTTTGAGCTTAGTTACAAAAAACTGCATTAGTTGCTAATAAAAACCCAAAAGACGGGCACATTCCTGGCCCTTATAGAAATGCTACATAGGCAACTCTGCTACTACAAAAGGATTTGCAGACATAAAGGCAAAGGCAATTGAAGTGACTGATGTGCAACTAATTCCACATTAAATGATAAATTCTTTCACGTCATAGGGAGAAACCTCATTTCACTAGAAGATTCCTCTGTTTTGGGGTATTTTAGCATTGCTTACAGCAAACAAGCCGAGATAATGTGTTTCATAGATTTACACTGGTAAACAATGTCCTTATATCTGTATTTTACAGTGTAACTTTCCTGATCTTTTTTTTTTTTCTTCCAGATTCATACTATGTCCAATCCTTCTGAATCCCCTGAAACCAAACAGAACAGGATTGTTTCACAAGAAGACTGGAAGCAGAAATGGGAAACAAGAAATATTGGGTTTCATGAGAATAATATACACCCGTAAGTATGTAATCAAGAGGATGTAGAGATGGTCTTCTGTTAGGCCCCCAGAACATGAACATGCTTGGTTCGTGGAAACAGACCTGTGTTATGGTCACATCCCATGGACCGGAGTCCTTGCATCAAAGTGAATTATTATACAAGGACTCCCAGTATGCCGGAAGCACGGCAGCATCAACACTAATAGTGTGCACCAGGCCTAAGGCTTTTTACAAATCAAACCGCATGGTGACTGACTCATAATGCACTTATTGTGTTGTATGACCTTTTTTTTGCTTTCTTTTTAAAAACTAGGTTTTTAGCAGAATTCTTGAATGAAATGCTAGGTGGAAGGACGAAACTGAATATCTTTTTTCCTCTCTGTGGAAAGGCAGTGGATATGAAGTGGTACGTGCAGCTGTCGTAATAGTGAGGAATTATTCTACAATATTCTAAATCACCTTTTTAATTCTGTTTTATTTTAGGTTGGCTGATATGGGTCATAGCATTGTTGGAGTTGATGTCTCTGAATTAGGACTCAAGGAGTTTTTTTCTGAACATAACATTCCTTACACAGAAGAAGCTGTAGCTGGGATCCCTGGAGCTACAGTATACAAGGTGGGTAAACTTTTATTTATATAGCGCCATCAAATTCCATAGCACTTTACAAATCATAGGGGACATATATAAATATAATATTCCATTACAGAGTACCAACAGTCATATGGAACAATAGGAGTGAGGGCCCTGCTCGCAAGAGCTTACAGTCTGAGATTTATGCAGGTGTTACAGTGCCTGCTGTGTGCACATGTCCTATATTTTTGTCTGCTCAGATTCCAATCAGAATATAGGGCTGTTTTTTGTAAACTTCATTGTGAGTAAAAATGATCTTATGGATTTTCCAAAAGAAATGGCAGTGGAGCAGTTTACTGAAACAAATCTTAGATAGGATCGCACCAAGTCCAGCTACAGTCCTGGAATATAAATGCATATTCACTGTATTGCTTCTACTAATCCCAAAGTTTTAGTTACACAGGTCTATAGGACAATTGCCTTACACTGTCTGTATTTGTATGTTAAAAACTGCTATTTTCCACAAACATTGAAGTGCAGTCCTTCATTCCTATATGAAGGCCCTGAAAAAGGGAGCATCTTGAAATAGTGACTTTGGTCTCTGACCCTCTGCTTTTTTGGACAAAACAAAAAACCAAAGGTTGTTCCTCCTGTAATGTGGTTTTTTTTTGGCACTACGCTTCAGCTTTGCTTTGAGTTCCCAGGTTCAGATTCTGCAGATCTTGTCGCAGGAGACCCACATCCACCTTCACTTCATCTATTTTGCCTGGATATGGTAGAAAAATGTATAGCAGACAAGGAGTTTCTCCAACACTTGTTTCAGTGTTTATACAGGCTCCTCGTCAGGCGCAGATGACTTTCGGCCTCTGGTTTGGGCAAATTCTTTCAAGTGAGCTGTAGCAGAATGTTGTGCGGGGCTCCATGGTTGGATATATGGTGTGTTCACAGTCTAAATGCAGGGTTTGCTTCAGGTGAAGGTAATAAGTTGTGGTCTGCAAGGGTATGTCCCTGGTGTAATGTGCAGTAAGGACTTGTCCCCCCCCCCCCTCATATTAACAAGAGCTGTGAACAAGTAGGTGTATTTCCCTTAAGGGGGAGAGAGGTGTGCACGGAGCAGGCTGTGGCAGACAGTACTAGTCCTGGAGGGGGGATGTGGTAATTTTTAGTGGTGTAGTGCAAAATCACCGGTTTTAGGGACCTGAAGCGCCCATTGTGAATATTGTGGTCGTGAAAAGGGAAAAGCGGAATTGCAAACACAGAAGAGGCCTAGGATATTCAGGGGTTAATACCTATATGTATTTTTCTCTTTAGAGTTCATCTGGTAACATTTCTCTGTATTGCTGCAGTATCTATGACATCTCTCCGTAAGTATTTAATCCAGAAGATTATTTACCTGACAAATATAGTAAATGAAGTAACTAAGTTAACTGGGTGTGAAGTGTGACATACTTATAAATTCTTAGCATTGTAAGGATTCTGTCTGTCATTTGTAGCTCAGTCATTGGAAAGTTTGATGGAATCTGGGACAGAGGAGCGATGGTAGCTGTGAACCCCGGAGACAGAGAACGGTAAGATAATATTCCCAAGCATATAAAATTAAAGGGACCTCTGTCCACTGTCAGTTCTTGATACTATTGACCTATGTTATCCCAAACTACTTAATAAAGGGAGTTAGATAGAGAACACTGTAACACTTGTTAAATGTCTATCTTGCTTATGTCACTGGAGGACAATGGGATCTTGGGTATAGCTGCTGCCACAAAAAGTTGTAAGGTCCTCCCCTTCTGCAGACAGGGAGCTCCATGTCTGTAGGATCCAGAACACCGTCTTTTTTTTATTTGTCATTTTCCAATTAGCCAGAAAGCAGACATCTGGGTTTGCGGTTATCCATTAGTGGGAAGGTGAGTGCAGGCAATATTCCCAGAAGACAGGTTGGAACCGAGCAACCAAGCTCCTCTGTTGCCTGTAGCCAGAGAGGGGTGTCCCCTGCTGTTTGGGCCACTCCCCCCCCCCCCCCCCCCCGCTTTTCCCTATTTACCCTCCTAACACATTGTGGCTGAGCCTTAAATGAAATCTACCATTTGATTTCATGCATTATGAACCAAACATACCTTGAGAATGCTGCAAAGCTACACTGATGCAGGATCATATCTTGTTTAATTCCTGAGTTGAGTGGTTTTGCTGAAAAACAATTATATCATTCCAGACCCTGGGAAAGCCGGGTGCTGCTGGGTGCCTTACATAAGCACATTACATGTGGAGCTTCCTGAACTGTCCAGACAGGACTAATCAACCTGATCTAGGATCACTCATACAGCAGAAGTGGGATGGTGCAGCGATTGATTACTTCTGCCTGTCTTGCACAGTGATTACATCTCTGGTGCATTGCATAACTAATGTAGGATGAAAAGCGCTGAGACAGGCAAAGGAGCCCAGAGCCTTATTATCCTGAATGTTATAATTGTGTTTAAAGAAAAACCCTCAGCTCGGGGATTAACCGGTTAAGGACCGGGCCCTTTCCTGTTTTTTCATGTCCATTTTTCACTCCCCACCTTCAAAAATCTATAACTTTTTTTATTTTTACACATAAAGAGCTGTATGATGGCTTGTTTTCTGCATAACAATTGCACTTCATAGTGATGGTATTGAATATTCCATGCCATGTACTCAGAAGCGGGAAAAAAATTGTAAATGCAGTGAAAATGGTGAAAAAACGCATTTGCGCCATTTTCTTGTGGGCTTGGATATTACGTCTTTCACTGAGCGCCCCAAATGAAATGTCTACTTTATTCTTTGGGTCGGTACGATTAAGGGGATACCAAATTTGTATAGGTTTTATGTTTTCATACATTTACAAAAATTAAAACCACCTGTTTTTTTTATTTTGCCAACTTCTGGTGCTAATAACTTTTTTATACTTTGTTGTACGGAGCTGTGGTGGTGTCATTTTTTGCGAAATTTTATAATATTTTCAATTATATCATTTTTAGGACTGTACAACCTTTTGATCACTTTTTAAAGATTTTTTTTTTTATATTTTTCAAAATGGCAAAAAAGTGCCATTTTCGACTTTGGGCGCTATTTTCCGTTACGGGGTTAAACGCATTGAAAAAACATTATCATATTTTGATATATCCGGCATTTTCGGACGCGTAGATACCTAATGTGTTTATGATGTTTACTGTTTATTTATATTTATGTCAGTTCTAGGGAAAGGGGGGTGATTTGAAATTTTAGGTTTATTATAATTTTTTTTTTAACTTTTTTTTAATTTTTTTTTTACTATTTTTCAGACTCCCTAGGGTACTTTAACCCTAGGTTGTCTGATCGATCCTATCATATACTGCCATACTACAGTATGGCAGTATATGGGGATTTTCCTCCTCATTCATTACAATGTGCTATCAGCAAAACGAAATGGCCTCGGGTCATCGGAAGACCCGAGGCTACCATGGAGACAGATCGCCGCTCCCCGATGACGTCACGTTAAGATGGTGGCACCCATGCGCCGCTATCTTTTTGAGGCTGCAGGCAGCCATCGCTGTGATAACACTCGCGATCTGTGCTAGAACCGATCGCAGGTGTTACCGGTGAGCCTTTGCTGCAATATGCAGCAAAGACTTACCGGCTATGGAGAGGGCTCAGCCCGTGAGCCCTCTCCATTAAGCGTGACCCGACCGCCGCCGTGAATACACGGCGGGTGGTCGCGAACCGGTTAAACAAGATGTGTTTTTTTTGTCTGCAAGTAGTCTGTTGCCCCAGGGTACTTTGTGTTTATTGGAAGCCAACCTTCAATTGAATAGGCAAATTATAAAATTAATCGCCAAGACATGCCATAAATCGTCCAAAGCCCTAATGTTGTACAAGTCTTAAATAAACCAAACTAAAATGCCTAAGTACTTTTGATAAATGTGGCATGTTATTTTTAATGGCGCTAGTTATGACAGATATTTGAGTTTTTGATGCTTCCACATAGACAAAATTCATTGAATAGAATGTGGCAAGTCTCACAAGACAGGAACATGTACAGAACAAGCATGTGAAAAATGCTCATATCAAATATGCTTTATCTATGTAAATAAGGATATTTCATGTGTTTTGTTGCTTTATGCATACTTTCTTTTATTCTGATTAATATTGTTTGTTGACATACCTTTTTATTTCTAGTTATGCTAATGTTATATTGTCAATAATGGCTAAGGACTGCCATTACCTACTTGTAACAGTTGAATACGATCCTAAGTTGCATGGAGGTGAGAACACTTGGAATATTTGTCTTTCATGTTCCATTGTATTACATTTTATTGGTATATGACCTGGCCAAAATGTGTATTCTTTAAGTGAAAGGAGGCCATATAGGTGTTTTGACTTTATCATCATATTATCTAGTGCCCCAACATTGTGTACTGATGAGTCTTTCAGAGTTTATAAATTATATGGAAAAAAGAAAAATGTGTGATCACCAAAGAAGTTATTTTTATTATTCCAGTTATCCTGTTTTGTGTATGAAAAATATTACCTATGAAAATTAGATACCTTTAAAGGAAACCTACCACTGCTGATGGTAGGTATTAGATGTAAACACCGGGCACCAGCTCAGGGTGAGCTGGTGCCGGAGCTTACCTTTGCTAGTGTTTTAAACCGCTATATCGCGGTTTAAACACATTTTGATGAACAGCCCCGAGGTAGCTTCGGTGCTGCGCGTGGCCGTCCGCGCGTGATGCCTCCGGCACTTCCTATGGAGGCGCGCACAGCACCGCAGCTACCTCGGGGCTGTTCATCAAAATGTGTTTAAACCGCGATATAGCGGTTTAAAACACTAGCAAAGGTAAGCTCCGGCACCAGCTCACGCTGAGCTGGTGCCCAGTGTTTACATCTAATACCTACCATCAGCAGTGGTAGGTTTCCTTTAAGTTAGATGGCAGAATGTAAATATGTGTTTGCTAAACCAACTTATAGCAAATGTGCCAATAGCAAACATTCAGTGGCCTTGTCTGCTAACACATCTATTTTATGCAGCTTTTGGTGCAGAATCTTCTCTAAAAATGGGCAGCTGACTAGTTGTAGAATCCTAAAGCTTTCAGCTCAAAATCCGTGTAGGACAAAAATTTATTTCCTTAAAGAGGACATTTCATCACCTCATACATGTGCTGATTAACAGATCTTAATATAGGAGCTGCAACACAGATTCTGGAGCACTTTTGATTTTTCTTTCTAGCTTCCACGGTTCCTGAGATATCGGTCCCAGTATCTGACCATTATAATCCTCTCCACTGTCAGAGAGAAAGGGGGCGGTTTTTATGATAAACTCCTCTAGCACCTCCTCTATGACAGTGGAGAGGATTAAAATGGTCAGATACTGGGGCTGGTATCTCGGCAACCGTGGGCGCTAGCAAGAAAATGTAACGTATTCCTGAATCTGTGAAGCAGCCCCTACAGTATGGTATGTTCATCTCTACATGTGTGAGGTTGTCACAGTAGACATGTATAGAAGATATAGTCCTCAGAACAAGTCAAGGTATTTGCTTATGAACAAGTATTGCACATTAACCAGATAACTAAAAGAGGTCAATGGACAAATACACAATACAAACAAAGGTATATACAGATCAAGGCTGGGTAACACCCGACACTTGTTTCGCCTGATTTTCCTCTGACGTAGCAAGGGAAAAGACATGTTGGGTGGTAACCACCCTTGGTCTGTATATACCGGTGTTTGTATTGTGCATGTGTCCATTTTCCCCTGTTATTCCTCTGGGTAATGTGCAATACTTGTTTGTAAGCAAATACCTTGACTTGAGGACTATACCTCTACTGTGATCTAATTATTATGTATATAAACCATAGGTGGGCCATATTTTGTCTTTTTAACTGGGTTTGTTTTAATTTATCTAATAAAGTGTTATTTTATGCTTTATACATTTTGGTTATTGTTTCCTTTTTTGTGGAGGTGTTAGATTTTGGGAAAAATCTATTTAATCTAGTGGTGGTACATTGTGTTCGAGCCTCCTGTTATTTGTATCGATGTTCATGTGTGAGGTGGTGAAAGGTCCTCTTCAAGTGTATCCTATTAGTAGCATATATCCAAACTACCAGTTGCTATGTTTGTAGTGTGTACCAATGTCACGAAGCATACTAATACAGACATGACTGTGTTTTGTCTTTTTTTTTTGTTTGTTTGTTTGTTTGTTTTTTTCCATATATAGGCCCACCATTTTTTGTGCCAGATTCTGAGTTAGAAAACTTACTAGGTGAGTGTGGCTGACATTCATGATGATGTTATGGTGCGTTGCCTTAATTCAACCACAGCATTTAGAAGGCAAATACCCATGATAAGTGCCAGCAGCGGGTGTCTTTTGTAAAATACAACAGTCACATGATGTGTATGGAGAGGGCTTAGCGTTATTACCGCTTCTATAAAAAAAGGAAAAAGAAAATGTCCCCCAGGGGTATTGACCTGTGTCCTGATTGGGTGGTTTCTTGTGCTGGTGCTTGTGAGGAGAGCTCAGCAGCATGGGAAGTCTGGGTAGAAGCCAGCAGCATGGTATAAGTATTCTTGGAATTGTTGCCAAAGGCTCTCTACAGGTGTGCTAAAACTATTTTTAGCCAGGTAACTTCGGAGTTACGTTTTAAGGCTTAAGTAGACTCTATTCTTAACGGGTTACCTTGAATTTTAGACTAGTTCTTCAATTCATGTTGGTATTTTCTTCTTAAGGTGCTTCATGCAGTATGAAACTATTGAAGAAGATTGATGGACTAACAGACAAGCAGAAGCAATGGGGACTCGATTTATACTTTGAAAAGATCCACCTCATCACACAACAATTGCAGTCTTAATTGGTCATACCCTTATTTTGTTTTTTGTTTTTTTCCCCTTAATCTGTATTTTGGTAAACAACCCATCTACAGTAAATTGGTGCCCAAGTCATCATTTTAGTTGTCATCTACCTCTTGTTTTTAAATGTTCCTTTTGTTTGTACCACTATGTCATTGTAAATTGTCATTGAGAGGATAAAAAAAAAACATTAATTTTATTCTTTTAATATCAATAAATTATATTTCCTCAATATTGCTTATTATTCAGACTATATTATGACATTTTTGTAGCATGTAGGTTTTGCGTAGAGCTCTATACTTTTTTCCTTTTGAAGCTTTTAGAACTAAGATTGGTGGCATTTTTGTAACCGAACAGACCTGCACAGAAGAACCTGTACCTAACATGGCCTTGCAGACAGTCATGCATATATTATACATTTTAAAGGTTATCATGTCCTTTTTTCAGAAACATAAAAGCCCTAAGGCAGTGATGCCCAACCTTTTGGAGATAGTGCCCAAAGTACAACAAGAACCCACTTATATGTTGCAAAGTCCAACATGACAATTTAAGCAGTAACTTATTGATCCCTGCTGCGCCACAGGTTTCAATCATATTGGCGTCCTGAGTTCACCAATACAATAGAAAGATGATGGAAAATTTGGATTTTAGCTTCCCTCCAGGGTCGCCTGAAGAGGAAGAATCAGGGTTCCCAGAACAGGAGGTCCAACAATAATCTTTCTCCATCCACACCTTCTCATTCCTCCTGTAGCCCTGGCAGCCAAAATTTGTTGCTTTAAAATGGCGCTGAGCATGGAAAATCCTGGGCTGTATTGGGCCACAGGAGGAAGCCTTGAGTCCTGTCTGGCAAACTCTCTGTTTTGGTGAAAGCCTGGGTACCCAGAGAAAGGGCTCTAAGTGCCACCTCTGGCATAGCTGAATCCGCCGGGTTGTCTGACAGCCACGCCCCCACTATGCCCCCCCCCCCCCCCCCCCCCCGATTTCTGTCACGTGAAAGCCGACACGATTGCGCCAAATCCCGGTGGAAATCCAAACGGAAAAATTTGGGAAACCCTATGAAAGTGCGGCCGCAGAGCCCTTAGTAAATGAGCCCCAATGCGTTTATGATTGACGATAAGTGGTTCGTGCAAAAAAACGATAGGCCATGGGTACGCACTTTTGCTAATCTCTTCTTAGCTGTTTTTGAAAGTAAATATGTTTTTTCGATTCAGAACCCTTTTGCGAGCATATAAAATCCTTTTATCGATATGTCAACGTATTAATGGTATGGGAGGGTACAGAACAGGTGGTTTTTGTACGTGAGAGTGAGGGAAGTTGAAGGCTTCCTTACCACCACTGCGCTCAGAAAACCTACAGCTACCAACTCCCTCCTCCACTTCCAGAGCTTCCATCCTAGTTATACTAAAGAAAGTTTAACCAATATGTAACCGTATACCTTAGGGGACTTGATAGCAAGGACAATATACAGTTTGAAAAAAAAGCTGACGATTTAAAACACAGATTGTTAGGCCGTGTTTATCCCTTTTCATTAAAAAAAAGCAAGAAAAAAAGGAGGGAATATAACCGAAGGAAGGACAGGAAGACACTTTAAGAGTGCGGTGACGATACTAACAATATGGAGAGTGGACATGTCACTTTCTCCTTTGGATTTGGTCCTTGTGAGAGGGCGAAACGTACAGCTATCCATGGTGACTGGAAAATCTTGGAACTGGATGACGTTTAATATCCTTTAGACATAGCTCTACAAGAACATTACAGAACATACAATTACGGGAAAAAGATGCCCATGACTTATCGAATATATGAGAGTTCCATGCAGAGGTCCTGCGGTTTGCAGGAATGGAGAACATTGAGCCTAATCCCTTGGATGGAGATCGCCCAAAAACACTATTGCGGCAAGAAGCCAGATTCATTATAAAATGTAATGCTATGGTACCTTTAGGCTTAAATGACAAAAATGTGGCTTATTTTTCCGGACTTTTCTTATATGATGTATATTGTAGGGAGATGTCCCTCAAAAAGCTACGCAGAAGACACCTTCTAAGTTACCTTCTAATTATGAAAAGTTTACATGTGCGGCCTGTCTGGAAAAGTCAGCATTAGAACAGTCTGTATCTGCTACTATTATGGAGGAGTCCGCTTCGGATATAGAGGAAGAGGTGGTTAGTGATAGTGAATCTCCTATTTCCTCGGACATCTCTGATTTCAACCAAAAGATTGTGCTGCCGTGAATATAGCGAAGTCGAGGCACCTAAAACAGTTCAAGATTTAATGTTTCAGGGGTTAGAGAATAAATCCATAAGAGTTTTGCCAGTTCACAGGAATAATTTGGCCCTAATTGAAAAAGAGTGGAAAAGGCCAGATAGGTAGTTATTTGTTCCAAAGGTGGTCAAACGTAAATATACCTTTAGTATGGAAGATTCAGCTTCATGGGGGCTCTGCTCTGAAAATTGATGTTTCTATTTTAAAAGTAAAAATTTTAAAAAAGAAAAACATGGGAGGCCTCTACAGGGGTATGCAAGTCTAATGTGGTGGCCACTCGTGTGGCACATTCTCTACTACTTTGGTTATCCAAAATAGACTTCCTAAAGTAGGGTTGTTAGAAATTATTCATAACCAAAAGGGAGCAGCTTTTTTGGCAGATGCCTTTATTGACCCTTTAATGCAAATCTACCATTTGATTTCATGCATTATGAACCAAATATACCCTGAGAATGCTGTAGCTACACTGATGCAGAAGCATATATTGTTTTATCTCTGAGCTGAGTGGTTTTGTTGAAAAATACAATTATAAAAATCAGGACCTTGGGAAAGCTGGATACCTACATGAACTCATTACACATGGAGCTTCCTGAACTGTGCAGACAGAACTAATCAACCTGAGCTGGATCCCTCATAGATAGCAGCTGGGGGATGGTGCAGGGATTAATTACTTCTGTCTCTCAGGGATAACACCCTGATTACATCACTCTCTGTTGCAGTTACATCACTCTCTGTAACTAATGTAAGAGGAAAAATGCCGAGCCAGGCAAACGAGCGATAGAGCTTCATTATCATAATTTAATAATTGTTTTTTTCAGCAAAACCCCTGAGCACAGGGATTAAACTAAAGCTACAGAATTCTTAAAGGGGTTTTCCCACGAAGACAAGTTGCTGATCAGTGGCACTCGGCGATCTCCATCAGCTCCATAGAGATTAATGGAGCAGAACTGTCTTGCGCTTCTGTTTCCTCAATTAGTCTGAGGAGCAGCAAGCGGTCAGTCGTACCCTTTGGTTTCGTGATCTGCGGGGGTCTCAGCACTGAGACCCCCACTGATCAACAAGTTAGGCCCTATCCCGTGGATAGGTCCTAACTTGTCTTCATGGGGAAACCCTTTTAAGCTATGTTTGGTTCATAATGCATCAAATCAAATGGTATGTTTCCTTTAAAGAGGACCTGTCACCCCAAATTAGGCCCCCTACCAAATGTGCCACCCCCATAACCCTCTCCCTAGCCCCTTTCTTCCCAGCATTTTTTTTTTTTTAATCTATGGTCAGAAACGTTGTTATAACGAATGTTATATATATTCGTCCGGCACTGTCAATAAGCCTGCCGCGCCCGCAGCCGCTGACAGCAGCGGCGGGGCCGTATCACGGTGACAGGGGGTGTGCTGGGGGAGTGTCGGCCGGCCCCCTTATGAATAAAGCCGACTGTTGCTCACCAGATATGAGGATCCGACCTCTTATTTTGTAAGAGGTCGGATCTGTTTAAACCACGTTTCTGATCATAGATTTAACCCCTACGGGACTCAGCCTCTTTTGGCCTTAAGGACGCGGCCCCATTCTTCAAATCTGACCTGTGTCACTATAAGTGGTTACAGCTTTGGAACGCTATGATATATCCAGGGGATTTTGAGATTGTTTCTCGTGACACATTGTACTTCAAATTAGTTTAAAAATTTGGATGAAATCTTTTGCGTTTAGTTATGAAAAAAAACAAAATTTGGCAAAAATTTGGAAAAATTCTTTATTTTCAAAGTTCTAAATTCTCTACTTTTGATGCAGATAGTCATAGCTCCCAAATAAATTCATAACTTACATTTCCCAAATGTCTGCTTTATGTTGCCATGGTTTTTTAAGATTTCACATATTTTACTAGAATGTTATGAGGCTCAGAATTTAGGTATCATTTTTCCCATTTTTTGTAAAATCACCAAAACCCGTATTTAGATGGACCTGCTCAACTTCTAATTGACACTGAGAAGCCTAAATAATAGTGAGACTCGTAAATTACCCCATTATGGAAACTACATACCTCAACGTATGAAAAACCACTTTTAAGAAGTTTGTTAACCCTTTACGTGTTTTATAGGGGTTAAAACAAAATGGAGGTGCAGTCTGCAAATTGTAATATTTTTTCACAATACACCCATTTTGGGTGGAAAATTAAACATTTACAATGGATTAAATGAATAAAGGCTCCACAAAGTTTGCTACCCATTCTCTCCCGAGTACACCGATACCCCATATGTGGTGGTAACCTGCTGTATGGGCGCACGGCCGGGCATAGAAGGGAAGGAGGCGCCATCCAGATCAGATTTGCTATGTCACATTGTACAGGCTATAATCTTTTTCTTTTTTTTAATGTGGACCTATAGGGGCTTATTTTTTTTGCCACATGAGATGCACTTTTCTGGTACGTAATTTGGGGGAATCTATTGGCTAATTGGTGAGATTTTATTAACTCTTTGTTGGTGGAGGAAATGAAAATCATCACTTTTCAGGAAGATTTTTATGGGGTTTTTTTTGGCCGTTTACCATACCATAAAAATAGTATATTATTTTTATTATATGGGTCGCCACGATTACAAAAAGACCTCATTTATATAGATTTTTTTTTTCCCATTTTTACTGAATAAAAAGTAATTTGGCAAAAATGTTGTTAATTTTAGCATCACCGTCTTTCATATGCATAACTTTTTTATTTTTCGCCTCACAAATCTGTTTAATGGTTTATTTTTTGCGAGAAAGATTGTTCTTTTTAGTGGTCTTATTTTAGAGTGCATAACATTTTTTAAATCACTTTTTAGAGCATTTTTATAGGTTATTAATTTAAAATGATCTTTTTTCTGGAGCTTTTTTTTTGTTTTTGTTTTTTTACGGGGTTCACTTTGCGGATCTAATAACGATTCTGTTTTATTATGCAGATTGTTACGGACGCAGGGATACCAAAAATGTGGGGGTTTTGTGTATTTTATTCAATTGTACTGAATAAAAAACAATTTGGAGAAAATCTTGTTCATTTTAGCATCACCATCTTTTCATATGCATAACTTTTTTATTTTTCGGCTGACAAATCTGGTTAGGGGCTTATTTTTTGAGAGAAGAGTTGTTATTTTTAGTGGCCTTATTTTGGAGTGCATAACATTTTTTAAATTACTTTTTAGAGCATTTTTTTATAGGGTATTAATTAAAAATGATCTTTTTTCGGAACGTTTTTGCGTTTTTTTTCTACGGCGTGTACCGTGTGGGTCCAGTAATGATTCTGTTTTATTATACAGATTGTTACGGACGCGGCAATACCAATATGCAGGGTTTTTTTGTGTTTTTGTGTTTTTTATACTTTATTAAGTGTTTTTATAGGAAAGTGACATTTTAGGGGCTTATATTTTAATGCATTTATTTTTTATTTATTCTAATGTATTAACTTTAGTGTTTTTGACTTTTTTTAATTATACATACTTGAACTTGAACCAGTGATACTCTGATCACTGGTTCGAGTTCAATACACTGCTCTACAATACTATTTTATTGTAGAGCAGTGTAAACTGTCTCTGCCCTAGGATCTAACTAAATGTGAGTCTAAGTTCAATTTTTTTCAATATGAATGTATCCGGAAGGATGAAATGGTGTATAATATATTAGAACGTCAATAGACTCCTATGATCCCAGTCATCACCATCTATACAAGCTGAACTTGGATAAGTTTAATTCACTATGGTATCACCAACTGTGGGACAGACTAACACTTTGAATTAAGAGTGTATATGGTGGTGTGGTGGAAGCACAATCAAAGCTGCGTTAGGTCTAGGATGAAGTTTCCGTAATCACTGATGGTTTTGGGGGCCATGTCATCTGCTGATGCAGGTCCACTGTGATGTATCAAGCCCAGAGCCAGCACAGCTGTCTGCAGCGAGCGGGACCACTGCCCATGGGCGACAGATAGCAGGCTGGATACATGAAATCCCTCGCTTGTGTGACGATGGCTGCAGCGGGTTAACGTGGACACTGTAGTTGCTCGGGAAGAGACTCTATAATGGCGGGTTCCTTGAGTGGCAGTCTCCTTGTTCAGGAGACATGCCAGTTCAAGGGTCACAGTGGCAAGTGAGTTAATCCCACCAATCTCTGTAGTCTGTTGGCTGATAGGGGGGTCATGGATTGGTGTAACCCCTTGGGCAAACACAGGGCTTGAAATGTCCTGGCCCACAGGTGATGAATCGGGGTGCACTTGTAAATAAGAACCAGAAGACAGGAGCGATGATCCAACAGGTCAACTCATTGCTCAGTTTACTTCGAGTTTACAAACGTCCATAAAATGGAGGCACATACACTTGTTCAAATACTTGTAGCTTTAAGATCCAAGCCTAAAACTGTCTCTTGCTGCACTCCCCTCTTCCTATCTGGTCTATATTTGGGACTAAGCCCTTCTGGCTTCTCTATAGTCTCCTTAGGGTGATGTCAGACGTGGCGCTTTGTCTGCGCTTGCAAACGCAGACAAAGCCGCACCCACCGGGGCGGGCCGCGGCGCGATCGCATCAGCGTTTCTATGGTAACGCCTGCGATCGGGAACTAGCCGCCGGTGTTTTGCATTAAATTAACGCAAAACACTGGCGGCTCATTCCCGATCGCAGGCGTTACCATAGAAACGCTGATACGATCGGCCCGCAGGCTGCCCCGGTGGGTGCGGCTTTGTCTGCGTTTGCAAGCGCAGACAAAGCGCCACATCTGACATCACCCTTAGTGTAGGCCTTGGCCTCTAACTGGCACATTCACCCACCTGCTCCTAGAGACGGTGTGACTTGGGGGACCCTTGGTCTCTCACCTTGGTGATGTGGTTGTCTCTGTGAGCTGCACATGATGGGATTTTGCCTGTGGGCAAGCCCCTTCTGCTGTGTCAGGCTGACACTCTACTGTCTCAGTATACTCACACTGACTGAGCCATACTCACTGAACACATGTATGCAGGGTGGTGCCTTCTTTATACACTCTGCTCTGTCAGTCTTAATATTAGGTAACTCCTACATGTACAGGTTCTACCTATCAACCCAGCAGAGCTTGAAACTTGTATCACCAATTTACATAACATAAATGGATAATGACATTGGAACAGTGTTAACATATTGTAAACAGTGAAATTCAGTACAAAACATCACGCGGAGAGGTCCAAAGGTGTACTTTTGGACACTCCATGTCTACCAGGAAATTTTAGAGCACTTTCTGCTTCTCTCTGCCTCCAAACTTTTTGGAGATGGATTTTTTTCTCCATTTTCCTGCAGGAATTGGTACCTGTCCACACTGCCAATACAAAAACCTGGTTTAATAACCACACTATGACTGTGCTTGATTGGCCAACAAAGTCGCCTGACCATAACCCCAGAGAACCTATGGGGTATTGTCAAGAGGAATATGAGAGACACCAGACCCAACAATGTAGATGAGCTGAAGGCTACCATCAAAGCAATCTGGGCTTCCATAACACCTCTGCAGTGCCATCAGCTGATCTCCTCCATGGCACCCTGCATTGATGCAGTCATTCATGCAAAAGGAGCCTAGACCAAGTATTCAGTGCATGTACTATACATACTTTTCATTTGGCCTACATTTCTTTGATCAAAGCATTTTTTACTCTTGTTCGTATGTAATATCCTAATTTTCTGAGATAATGACTTTTTGGGATTCCCTTGGCTGTAAACCATAATCATCAACATTAACATAAAAAAACACTTGAAAAAGTTCAGAGAGTAATGGCTCTATATAATATATGAGTTTCACTTTTTCAATTGAATTACAGTACTGAAAAAAAACATAACTCTCATTTATTGAGAAGCACTTGCATGTCTACCCCCTTGACCTATACAATGGCTCTCGCAGACATGCATCTAAAAGCCGCTGAATGCATTTTGTATACTTGTCTTCTGTCCCATCCCATCCCATGATTCTGGTATTTTGTATCTGGTGTCTGTGATCCTGGTTCTGGCATTAGGGAGCCTCATTCTCTATTTATTATTGCATTTGACTTTATATTGATAGGGGTTCCCCGTGCTATGACTGTGTGTTTACCCTTGTTTTGTATTTAGTACTTTATATAATTTTCCAGGAGGGAGAATTCTATTGCATACAGCACTTTGTAACTTACCAGTTGGGACAGTATTTTACTTGACGTCACTTGTAACTGTACGTGGACCTTAGTTATTAGGGGGGGCTCACATGTGTATTTTTGATTTGTCTATTGTACACTTTTAATTGGTTTTACTCCATCTGATGCTTGTCATCTATGTGCATGTATTGTGCTCAATTTTTTTCTGAACCTATACGCACCGGCTTTTGCTCTCTTTCTCTATAATGTATTGTTTATGGCGTGTTGGTTCTACATGATATTTAGTACCCTAGTGGGATATCTAGCAAATCTCCAATTCTTTTCATATATTTATTGTGTAATTAATTCATTTTTTGTCATGCACCACCCCCCCCTTATCAATAGGAATGGAAAGTGTCAAAAAGGATTTTACATGAATTTCCAAAAATATCCTATGCATTTTACTTTTTGTCCAATAGATGGCACAATACAACAAGATACTGCAATTTGGACACTATGCTTTAAATAGCAGTGCTGATGCTTTCAGACTGCCTGGTGGTCATGTGATATATTCCAGTACTTTGACATTATTGGTGAGGATTACAGCTGCCTGCAATGTCATCGCCAGCACAGAGAGAAATCAGGACTATGAAGGATTTCTTGGAGGAAACTGAAATTAACTTGCTTGAGTGCAAGGTTTGTTTTGAAAAATACAGACAGCAACAAAGACATAGGCCCAAGAACCTCCCCTGTGGTCATGTTATGTGTCAAGACTGCGTTTCATCTCTTTGCCTTCCTGGAAATCAAAGGTTAGAGTGCCCATTCTGTCGCAAATGTTGTAGAAAACAGGAAATCACTGTATGTCTTCCTATTCTACACCTCCTGGAAATCACAACCCGTGTAGTCCATGATCAACCTGGAGCAGCTCCTGCAGACTGTGCAAGGGATCAAGTAGCAAAACTTAAATCTGCGAGTTTTAACCTAAGCATGTCATTTGGTGGTTGGGGTGTACTTTTTAACCCAAGTGGAATTGCATTCTGTACCAAAACCAAATGCCTGGTTGTGTCACATGATGGAAAGAAAAGGATCGCCAGATTTACAATGAATGGAAAATGCTTGCAGCAAACTGGAGCAAAAGCTGATTCTGACAATGCAGTCCTTTATCCAGCTGATGTAGCAATAACATTGGATGGTTTCATTATTGTGACAGACACGGGGGATCATTCCCTTAAGGTGTTCACTCAGTGCGGGATGTGCAAATTGGTAGTAAAACAGCCATTTAGCTTGCCCTGGGGCCTTGGCATCACCTCTAAGAATGACATCATAGTTTCTGATTCAGATTCTGGAAATCTTGTTCTCTTAAATATAGACTTTGACAATAGAAACATCCAAAAGTGTTTAGAAATTTGTTCTGATTTGTGCCATCCAAGAGAGATTGCTGTGTGCCAGACAAATGGAGAAGTTATTGTAGTAGAACATCTCACAAAGAACAGCAGAAATGCTTCCAGTACCTGCATGAAACTTTTTAGTAGTGAGATGAAACTTATCAGGCAGATTGATAGTTTCAGCCTGAGCTTGCTGCTCCCATTAGCAGTGCATACTTCTGGGGTAGCATTCGATAATTCGGGTAATATTTTACTAGCAGACATAAATAACAGATGTGTCATTTGCCTTCACAGAATGGAAGGTTTTAATACCATTAAGCATGTTGTTGCCTGTGGCCTCTCTTACCCAGTGGCACTAGCTGTGTTAGAAGATGGCTCAGTATGTGTGTTAGATAGTGGGAATCACTCTGTTCTTATTTATTCTCCATAATCAGTGCATGTTTGTAATGAATGCAGGTACACATAGCTTTGGCCTATATCAGAGACATTGTTATCTCATTAATATAGTACATGCCCATTAAAGCAATGACACAGAAGAGCTTGACATCGGTGACATATTGCTGTCCACAAAAAAAAACTGCTGAGAATGTATAGCTATGTATTGAAAAAGCTGTAAGTGTAATAAAAGCATTTGCATTTAGAGTGGATTTACACTGTTGTTTTTTCACATCAGTGATTTTTTTCACTGAAAACATTTTGGTTTCTCATCTGATCTTGTGTTCCAGTCCAGCGCTGTGCCCCCCATCAATCCCCGGTCTGTATGAATACAGAGGGGCAGCAGTGACATCACAACCAGAGCGGGGGCGCTGTAGGTCCTGGCTGTGGTCAGTGTAACACTTACACAGGCTGCAGGGAGAGGCTGCACAGGGGGCGCTGTGGTGGTGACTGCTGCATCTCTGTATACCTACAGAAAAGGGGTGATGAGGGCACAGCGCTGGACCAGAGTAAAACTGCTTTCTTGTTTTTACTGCCTCCAATAGAAAAAAATAGAAGCCTGGACAACGCCTTTAATCATGAAGGCTAGGTATGTGTATATATTATATTTAGGGGGACATGTATCTTTATTTTGATCTGCTTGTTTCTCTTTTTTTTTTTTTTAACCCCTTAACACCGAAGCCTCTTTTCACCTTCCTGACACGGCCCATTTTTCCAATTCTGCCCTGTGTCACTATAAGTGGTTATAACTTTGGAACGCTATAACATATCCAAGTGATTTTGAAATTGTTTTCTCATGACACATTGTACTTCATGTTAGTTAAAAAATTTTGGTGGTATGTTTTGCATTTATTTGTGAGAAAATCAGATATTTGGTGAAAATTTGTAAAAATTTAGCAATTTTCGAAATTCAAAATGTTCTACTTTTTCCACACATGAGTCATAACACCAAAAAACTTAATAACTAACATTCACCGAATGTCTACTTTATGTGGACATGGTTTTTTATGCATACCCTTATTTTTGTAAGCTGTTATGGGGCTTTGAACGTCAGGTGCAATTTTTCACATTTTCATTAAAAAAAGCAAAATCCTGCTATTGAGGGACCTGCTCAGGTTTCAAGTCACTTTGAAAGGCCTAAATAAAAGTAAAACCCCATAAATTACCCCATTATAGAAACTACACCCCTCAACGTACGTAAAACAACTTTTATAAAGTTTGTTAACCCTTTAATTGGTCTACAGGGGTCAGAACAAAATCGGATGCAATTTCGAAATTAAATTTTTTTTGGCTAAATGAATGTGTTTTTCATAAAATGTACACATTCTCGGTGGATAAAATACCAAAACGCTCCACAAAATTTGATACCCAATCCCTCTCGCATATAAAAATAACCCATATGTGGTGGTAACCTGCTGTATGGGCACACGCCAGGGCATTGAGGGGGGAGCTGCGCCATTCAGAGCAGATTATGCATTGTCACTTTATAATGGCTATACAATCTTTATTTTTTTGGCAATTTGGACATATAAAGGCTTATTGTTTGCGACATGAGATACACTTTACAAATACTTCATTTTAGTGGGTCTGTAGCTTTTTGATGAGATTTTATTAACTCTTTAATGTATGGAGGAAAAGAAAATTGTCAATTTGGGGTTTCTTTTTTTTGTATATTTTGGGGGTCGTACACCATACACTAAAAATACTATAATATTTTTATTCTATAGATCACTATGATTACGGTAATACCTCATTTATATAGTTTTTTATTTATTTTTACAATTTTACTGGAAAAAAACTAATATAGAGGAAATCTCATTTGTTTTTGCATCGCCATCTTTTCGTAACTTTAATATTTTTTTGTTGACAGAGCTAGTTTACGGTTTATTTTTTACATGTCGAGTTGTCCTTTCAATTGGTACCATTTTGGCGCACATAACTTTTTTGTGATCACTTTTTGGAACATTTTTGTGAAGGGATTTTATGAAAATGTACATTTTTGGCGAGTTTTTCGGGGGTTTTTTTTACGGCGTTCACCGTACGGGTCCAATAATGTTTCTGACTTATTATACAGATTGTCACGGACGCGGCGATACCAAATATGTGGGGGTTTTGGTGATTTTCATTTTTTTTTTACTTTATTAGATGTGTATAGGGGACTTTAACTTTATTTAATTAAATCTTTTTATTAAAAAGTGTGTTTAATTAGTGTTTTTAACTTTTTCTCTTTACTTTTACAGGTTAGCTTGAACAAGCGATCCACTGATCGCTTGTTCAAGCTATTCTTCACCTAATACAGTGTAATACAGATGTATTACACTGTATTATGTGACACACTGAGCATGCTGCCAGAGGGCAGGAACCCGGCACCCGGAAGGAGATCGCGCAGCCCCGGGCACTGCAAGTCCCGGGCTGCAATCGGAACAGCGGCACTTACCGGGGGGGGGTCCAAATCGAGTTAAATGCCCCATGCACGCAGCGGTCAGCGCGACCGCGGCGTGTTAGGGGTTAACACCCGCGATCGGAGAAATCTCCGACCGCTGGTGTTAGAGGCGGGTGTCGGTTATAATATATAGCCGACACCCGCAGCTTCTGGCCCCGGCTCCGTTCAGGAGCCGGGGCCAGAAGTTTGACGTACTATTACTGCATATTGCGGGAACGCACCTCCCGCCATGCAGTAATAGTACGTCAAATGTCGGGAAGGGGTTACATTTTGGGACTTTTTAGGTGTATTTTTGTGACTATGCCGAGGTTTTAAGTTAGTGGGAGTGTCTGTTGCAGGGTTACTAAATGTATCTTTTCTAGACAGATTTTCTCTTTGTTTTTCGACTTTTTAGGTGCAAATTAGAGACATTTTCTGTGCAGAATGAAGTACAGCTGACCCATACATGCACCTAAAAAGTCGCAAAAAATAAAAACCTGAAGAGACAAAGAAAAAAAAGCAGACATGTATTACAACAGCACAGTTAGAAAGATACATAGCGCTGCTAAACTATCCAACTGCAGCCAACTTTAAAAAGTTGCATAGGAAAACAAATGAAACTTGTGCCCCATAGATATATATACACAGAGACTTATGAGTGGATAATGCAGGGGTCTCAAACTCAATTTACCTGGGGGCCGCTGGAGGTAGATTCTGGGTAAGGCTGGGCCGCATCAAGTTTTCCACACAAAATGCGCTTACAAAATATCATTATTCAGATTCAAATGTCATGGCGTCTCCCAGCGCAAGGAAAGCCCCATGCTGGGAGACGTGTTCTCTCTATGAACGCGTCCTGTGCACCAAGGAGTCCCAAGCTCCTACCGCACTGAGCCCAGGACACTCCATCCCCCCCTCCCCCCCGGTACTTGCCTCCCATCGAAGAAGATGAAGTCGCCGCTCTGACCTGCACCAAGTGCATTCAGAGCGGCGACTTCATCTTCTTCAAGTACCGGAGGGAAGGGGATTAACCGGTTACGGGCCCTTTCCTGTTTTTTCATGTCCATTTTTCACTCCCCACCTTCAAAAATCTATAACTTTTTTATTTTTACACGTAAAGAGCTGTGTGACGGCTTGTTTTCTGCGTAACAAATTGCACTTCATAGTGATGGTATTTAATATTCCATGCCATGTACTTGGAAGCGGGAAAAAAATTCCAAATGCAATGAAAATGATGAAAAAAACGCATTTGCGCCATTTTCTTGTGGGCTTGGATATTACGTCTTTCACTGAGCGCCCCAAATGACATGTCTACTTTATTCTTTGGGTCGGTACGATTAAGGGGATACCAAATTTGTTATAGGTTTATAATGTTTTTTACAAAAATTAAAACCTCCTGTACAAAAATTATTTTTTTGATTTTGCCAACTTCTGGCGCTAATAACTTTTTCATACTTTGGTGTACGGAGCTGTGGGTGGTGTAATTTTTTGCGAAATTTGATAATATTTTCAATGATATCATTTTTAGGACTGTACGACCTTTTGATCACTTTTTATAGATTTTTTATATTTTTCAAAATGGCAAAAAAGTGCCATTTTCGACTTTGGGCGCTATTTTCCGTTACGGGGTTAAACGCATTGAAAAAACGTTATCATATTTTGATAGATCGGGCATTTTCGGACGCGTCGATACCTGATGTGTTTATGATTTTTACTGTTTATTTATATTTATGTCAGTTCTAGGGAAAGGGGGGTGATTTGAAATTTTAGGTTTTTTTATTATCATTTTTTTTTTTTTAACTTTTTTGTATTTTTATTTATACTATTTTTCAGACTCCCTAGGGTACTTAAACCCTAGGTTGTCTGATCGATCCTATCATATACTGCCATACTACAGTATGGCAATATATGGGGATTTTCCTCCTCATTCATTACAATGTGCTATCAGCACATTGTAATGAAGGGGTTAAAACGAAATAGCCTCGGGTCTTCGGAAGACCCGAGGCTACCATGGAGACGGATCGCCGCCCCCCGATGACGTCACGGGGAGCGGCGATCCCAGGTAAGATGGCGGCTCCCATGCGCCGCTATCTGTTTGAGGCTGCCGGCAGCTTTGCCGGCAGCCATCGCTGTGAAAACACCCGTGATCGGTACTAGCACCGATCGCGGGTGTTACCGGTAAGCCTTTGCTGCAATATGCAGCAAAGACTTACCGGCTATGGAGAGGGCTCGGCCCGTGAGCCCTCTCCATGCAGCGCGACCTGCCCTCTCCATGCAGGTGGGGGCCGCAAAATATTGTCCCGCGGGCCGCAGTTGGCCCGCGGGCCGCGAGTTTGAGACCCCTGCCTTACAGTAAAGGACATAGATAAAGTTAGAGAGACCTTTTGGATTTTCTACCATCGTGCCCAATGATCTGAACAAACGTCAAGATGTAATTTTGCAATATTAATTGGATCTTTGCATATTATTTATGCCTATATATATTTTATAATGTTTTCCGGTTTTCATACTCGGCCTTTTGGTCAATAGATTTTTAATCATTTGAGATCTCTAAAGGGTTAACACCGTTGGAGGTTACAAACCATGTAACAACCTTGTTAAGTAACTTGTAGCTTGTTTTCACTCTGTATAGCTTATCCATGAATAAGGAAGTTTTCCGGAATATATAGGCTGATACCTGCTTGATTTTTTATTTTTTTTGTCTGGAGTTGTGTATTATGGGATTTCATTTATTTTATAATGCTGGAATAAACTTCTATTAAGCTGGACATTTTTTCCTGTCGATAATTACTTAAATTCCCCCACATTTAGTATTGATGCATTCGTACCACCCTCATCTAGAAATATAATCTTTTATTTAAAGCGTAAAAATGGTGTGTTTCTGTCATATGGTTAAAAAAAGTGATAAAAAAGTCCCACAAACCCCCAAATGGTGCCAAGGAAAATTACAGCTCATGACGAAAAAACAAAAACCTCTCAACTAGTTCTCTCGGCTTTAGGAAGATGGCAGAGACAAAACGAAAGATTTTTTTTTATAGAATAGCGTTTTCATTGTTTAACATGATCAAAACAAAACATGTATATATATGAAATAAACTTTTGGTAAGTGACGCAAATTTTTTAATTAAATAATACAATCAATTTTATCAGCCTCTTCCTAATGGTTTATAAAATTCAATTAAAGGGGTTTTACCACTAAACAACTTAGGTCCTATCCTTGCTTATCGGTGGGGGTCTCAGTGAGACCCACACATCACGAGAATGAAGGGGTACAACGTGGTCCGAGGTACATCTGCCGGACCCCTTGTCACTCCCCGAGGTGAATGGGGCAGATAGAATTTGATGGCGCTATATAAATAAAGATTATTATTATTATAGACAGAGTCGCATGTCCGTTCTGCTCCATGGAGCTGACGGAGATTGCCGAGCGCCGCTCAAAAATTGCAACCCTAACCGCAGCCATTTATTTCCCTTATTAATTGTACTTCCAGCCATCCCCTTTAAGCCTATTTTAACAAATTGTGTCAAATGGATTATATAGTGTTTTGTAAGGGAGGAATGGGGAATGGTGCAAGCCATATCAGAATCAGTTCACATCAGCATTCAGTCATTCAGTGGGGAAGATTTATGATATGTCGGTGAGCAAGTCATACCTGGCGCAGTTTTGCGTAAAATCCAGTGAAGAGGCTTGCAAAAGAACACAGGCACAGGATGGGAACGTCCCGTGCCTGACCCCTCCATCGGCCACCACGCCCTACGCCAGGTTGGACCTGGTTTAGTTTTGCGTACAAACCAGTAAACGAAAGTTCACTGGTTTTGCAAAAGAACGCAGGTATTGGGCAGGAATGCCCACTCCACGCCCACATAGTGTGGAGGTGGCATATATTTGAGCTTGCACTGCGATTATTCGACTACTTCTACGCCAGATAACTGGCACAGAGGCAGTGATAAATCTCCCGCAGTGTATGTAGCAGTGCCCACTGTGCATAGCAGAGCCCAGTGTATGTAGCAGTGCATAGTGGTTGTAGCAATGTCCAGTGTGTTCCTTTGTGTGTATATAGCAGTAATGAGTGTGTTCCTGTTTGTGTGTGTATAGCTGAGCTGTGTGTGTGAATGAATGGATGTAGCAGAGCTATTTGTGTAAATGTATGGATGTAGCAGAGTGTATGGTATGCTTTTGTGCACCAGCAGGAATATTTTAATTGGTGTAAAATATATTTTTCTTTTTTGGAAGACGAAATCTGGGATGTGTCTTATCGTAAGGAGCATCTTATAGTCCAAAAATTTATAGTAATATTCGATGCTAGTCAGGTTTTTAAGGAAAACATGTTTTCTGTGTGGGGTAATAAGCTACAGGAGGTTTAAAATGCTAAACACTAGCCAAATAATGGAAATTTATTAGAGTTTTAGTTATTACAAGTGAAATTCTGAATACTATAGGAATTCACAGATCCATTCTGTGCAGTATCTCATTAACCTTGTGTGTAATAGGGTAAATTTTGTCTCTTAAAAGGGACAGTGCAGGGTGTAGCAGAGGTGTGGTCCCTTAGTCACTGTTGTCAGACATTAATATCATCTGATGACAAAACAATTCTTGAGCATGTGTATACATTAGCTGGCACTCACCTTGTGTTTAGTTTGCAAATGCAATTAAGATGCCCATACACCTTAGTAGTTTTTTCTCCGATAACCATGCACATTACCCTGTTTCTCCAAAAATAAGAGTAGAGTTTAAATATAAACATTACCCCAAGTATAAGCCTGACCCCTGCATCGGCCTCCATCGGCCACAAACTACTATATCTTCTGAACTTTGTCACACTGAAACACAGTTATAGCTTTTTTTTAACCCCTTCCCGCCACGGCCCTTTTTCGATTTTGCGTTTTCATTTTTCACTCCCCACATTCAAAAATCTGTAACTTTTTTATTTTTCCATGTACAGAGCTGTGTGATGGCTTATTTTCTGCGTAACAAATTACACTTCAAAATGGTGGTATTTAATATTTCATGCCATGTACCGGGAAGCGGGAAAAAAATTCCAAATGCAGTGAAATTGATGAAAAAACGCATTTGTGCCGTATTCTTGTGGGCTTGGATTTTACGGATTTCACTGTGCACCCCAAATGACATGTCTACTTTATTCTTTGGGTCGGTACGATTACGGGGATACCAAATTTGTATAGGTTTTATAATGTTTTCATACATTTAAAAAAATTACAAAATTTTTTTGGGGAATTTTGCCATCTTCTGGAGCTAATAACTTTTTCATACTTTGGTGTATGGAGCTGTGGGTGGTGTCGTTTTTTGCGGATTTTGATGACGTTTACAATGTTATCATTTTTAGGACTGCACGACCTTTTGATCACTTTTTATAGAATTAAAAAAAAAAATTTAAATGGCAAAAAAGTGCCATTTTCGACTTTGGGCGCGATTTTCCGTTATGGGGTTAAACGCAGTGAAAAACCGTTATCATATTTTGATAGATCGGGCATTTTCGGACGCGGCAATACCTAATGTGTTTATGATTTTTACTGTTTATTTATATTTATATCAATTCTAGGGAAAGGGGGGTGATTTTAATTTTTAGGTTTTTTTATTATAATTTTTTTATTTTAACTTTTTTTTTATTTTTATTTTTACTATTTTTCAGACTCCCTAGGGTACTTTAACCCTAGGTTGTCTGATCGATCCTATCATATACTGCCATACTACAGTATGGCAGTATATGGGGATTTTACTACTCATACATTACCATGTGCTGACAGCACATGGTAATGAATGGGTTAACCTGAAGTAGCTTCGGGTCTTCGTGAGACCCGAAGTTACCATGGCAACGGATCGCCGCTCCCCGATGACGTCACGGGGAGCGACGATCCACGGAAGGATGGCGGCGCAAAGGTGCCGGCGGCGATCAGCGGTAAAACACCGGCACCGATCGCGGGTGTTACCAGTAAGCCTTTGCTGCAATATGCAGCAAAAACTTACCGGCTATGGAGAGGGCTCGGCCCGCGAGCCCTCTCCATGTACCGGGACCCGACATGTGACGTACTATTACGTCACATGTCGGTAAGGGGTTAAAGACGATAATCTCCCCTGTGATATCACACAAGAATTGTATTACAGTTGGGAGTCTTATTTTCACATACAGCTCCCAATTCCGACTGTGAAGTTACCAGTGGATATCTATGGTCCTTTTTAAAATCACACCAGAAGTTACAGTACAAAAATTATAGCTGTTTGAAGTCTGGGCCCCATAAACCTGCCAGACAAAGGCAGCATGGACAAGAAGGTGGTGGTAGCTGACAATCTACAATGTATTACAAGCAGCTACATGGACTAGAGGGGCTTATGTAGGGGACGTGCTAAATTTAAATTGGGGCCAACGATTCTAAAGGAGAGTTACGATGATGGCATTACTATATTTGAATGTTTATTTTTTTATTTTGTTCAAAAATAAATTTGGATTTTTGCTCTTCTAAAATCAACTTTTAAAATCAGCTAAGGAGCCCGAAGGGGGTCTGGGGGCGTTTCCAGATTGCTGCTGATTCACATGCTGTTATAATGAGCAGAACAGGTCTCTCCATCGAACAGCAGGAAATGCAGAGGGAGGAGACCTGCTCTGCTAGAATGTGTTATTTTGTTATCTGGGACATAGAGCAGAGTATTGTTTATTGCTTGTGTGGACAAGTTTTCACAGCCGCACTAGTGGCCAAATTGAGTCAGATGCACTATACAGTGTTGACAAACTTAGCTGTGGCGGTAGTCTGGCTCTTACAGTATACGACTAGGTGGGCACAATAACCGTAGAACTTTGTAAACACTGTATAGTGCATCTGACACAATTTTTCCACTAGTGTGGCTGTGACAACTAGTCCACACTGTCACGGGTGGTCCCGCGACCCATATCGCGGGCTCACCCAAGCTGCCCAGCCCCCGCCAGCGCCCCGCTCCTGGCTCGCTCCTGGCGCGCGCCCTACCAGTCGGGGACGCGCGCGGCTCCTTCTCAAGATTTAAAGGGCCAGCGCGCCATTAATTGGCGCTGGCCATATTGGCCAAATCTATATAAGCCTGCCTCTTCCTGCAAGCCCTGCCGGATCTTTGTGCCTCAGAGAAAGCTTTACTGCGATTAGCCTGCATTCCTGTGTCTCCTGCGTTCCTGTGTCTCCTGCGTTCCTGTGTCCCTCCGTGTTCCTGTGTTACCTGAGCTCCTCCGTGTTTCCGTGTACCAGTGATCCTCCGTGCTGCTGTCCTGTGTGCTGTGTTCCCGTACCCCTCTGCTTGGACCTCCTGTTGCTGACCCTGGATTGAACCCTGCCGTTACATCTCTGCCGCCTGCCCTGACCCTGTGCCTGGACTTTGACCACGAGATTGATTGCCGTTCTTGTACCTCAACCTTGGCCGCCACTGCAGACAAGTCACGCCTGAGGAACGACCTGGTGGTACCACGCCGCAGCTTGTCTAACCCGCTTTGCGGCGGGCTCTGGTGAAAACCGGGTACCACTTAGACTCCGGTCCCAGGTAGTGGCTTGAGTCATCGTCTGCAGTGGTCCAGTGGATCTACAACCCGCAAGCCTGGCAGTAAGATCCGGCCATGGATCTCGCTGAGGTTCCGTCTCCCAGTCGGCCCGATCTTGCTATGATTGTGATGCATCAATCCCAGCAGATTGCTGCACAGCGCGAGCAGCTGGAGCAAGTCACCGCTATGCTGCAACAGTTGCTAACTACCCAGCATCAGCAACAGGTCCCTGAAGCTGTTCCTGCAACTCCTGCTACTCCGGCTGTCCATCCTGCTACCGAACCCAGGCTACGTCTTTCTATGCCCGGCAAGTATGACGGGGATCCCAAGCTATGCAGGGGCTTCATCACCCAGTGTTCTCTACACATAGAGCTCATGCTGTCCCAATTCGTCACGGAGCGTTCCAAGGTGGCATTTATCCTCAGCCTCCTCACCAGGAAAGCCCTGGCCTGGGCTACTCCGCTTTGGGACACAGACGACCCGGTCACTGCTACACTCTCGGCATTTCTGGCAGAATTCCGGTCTGTTTTCGAAGAACCAGCATGGGCCTCCTCTGCTGAGACTGCATTGTTGAATCTGTGTCAGGGCAATTCATCTGTTGGAGAGTATGCCGTGCAGTTCCGTACCCTGGCCTCAGAGCTCTCTTGGAACGACGCGGCCCTGTCAGCAGCTTTCAAAAAGGGGCTCTCCTCCCATGTTAAAGACGCTCTGGCCACTCGTGATCTGCCGTCCACTCTGAGTGGTCTAATCTCTCCGGCCACCCTGATAGACGTGCGATTTAGAGAGCGTGCCGAAGAGTCTCTCCTCCAGCAGCCTCAAGCTCATCCAAGACGTCATCCTCGCCTGGCTCCTGTCTTCCAGAGGCCGCTCCAGTCACCGGTTGTACCGTCTGCCGAAGATCCTATGGAGGTGGACAGAGCCAGACTCTCCTCCCAGGAACGCAATAGAAGACGACAGGGAGACCTCTGCCTCTATTGTGCGAGTCCTGAACATTTCTAAGGACGTGTCCTGTCCGTCCCCAACGTTCGGGAAATGCCACCACCTAGGGTTCTTGGGAGAAGCGTCCCTAGGTGTGTGCGAAGCTTCTCCACATTTGACAATTCCTGTGCTCCTCAGCGTTGGTACGAGCAGCCAGTTCCAAGTGTGTGCCTTCTTGGACTCCGGGTCCGCAGGAAATTTTGTGGATGCTGCACTGGTCTCGCAGCATCACATTCCAGTGATCCGCCTCTTGTCATCTGGTCAGTGATAAGCCCCTGGTCATCTCTTCGGTCAGTGGTCAGATTCTCTCTGATCCAGTCCAGTATCGCACTGAACCACTGTGTCTGCAAGTTGGTACCCTGCATATGGAGAGACTGTCTTTCTACGTACTTCTCCGCTCCACTTCCTCCGTCCTATTGGGACTTCCGTGGCTGCAGAGACATGCACCTGTTCTTAACTGGCAGACTGGGGAGATTCTTCGCTGGGGTCCTGGATGCCAGTCCCGCTGTCTCAGGGCTCTTCGTCCAGCCGCTACAATACCTTCCTCCTTGTCTCTCAAGTCTCTGAAGGGTCTTCCCGCTGCTTACACTATGCTGATGTCTTCTCTGAAAAGCAAGCGGAGACCTTGCCACTGCATCGTCCATACGATTGCCCTACTGAACTGCTGCCAGGAACATCCCCGCCACAAGGTTGAGTTTACCCGCTGTCCGTGCCTAAAACTGCGGCCATGTCGACCTACATCAAGGAGAATCTACAGAAGGGGTTCATCTGCAAATCCTCTTCTCCTGCCGGTGCCGGCTTCTTCTTAGTGGCCAAGAAAGATGGTTCTCTTCGTCCCTGCATTGACTATCGGGGCCTCAATAAGGTGACAATAAAGAACCGGTATCCATTGCCGTTAATCATGGAACTCTTTGACTGCCTCCGTGGAGCTAAAGTCTTCTCTAAATTGGACCTTAGAGGGGCCTATAATCTTATCTGCATCCGGGAGGGCGATGAATGGAAGACTGCCTTTAACACCCGAGACGGGCACTTTGAGTACCTGGTCATGCCCTTTGGACTGTGTAATGCGCCTGCAGTGTTTCAGGAATTCGTGAACAACATTTTCAGAGACCTGCTATACACCTGTGTCGTTGTCTACTTAGATGACATCTTGGTCTTCTCTCCTGATCTGGAGTCTCATCAAGTGCATGTACGGCAAGTTCTTAGGTGCCTAAGAGCCAATCGCCTCTATGCTAAACTGGAGAAGTGCCAATTCCATCAGAAGAGCCTTCCATTTCTAGGATTCATAATCTCCGATAAAGGCCTACAGTTGGATCCAACCAAGTTGTCTGCGGTACTTCACTGGCCTCGCCCAGTGGGACTTCGTGCCATACAGAGATTCCTTGGTTTCGCAAATTATTACCGGCAATTCATTCCTCACTTCTCTTCCCTCATATCTCCCATTATGGCCCTAACTAAAAAAGGTGCTGATCCCAGACACTGGTCTCCAGTTGCGGAGGAAGCATTCTCAAGACTGAAGTCTGCCTTCACCTCTGCTCCTGTTCTGATGCGACCAGATTTAGATAAACCCTTCCAACTTGAGGTTGACGCCTCCTCCGTGGGTGCTGGAGCTGTGCTCACTCAGAAAGGGCCCAAAGGCCGAACACTTACCTGTGTTTTTTTTTTCCAGAACCTTCTCTGCGGCTGAGAGGAATTACTCCATAGGAAATCGGGAACTCCTGGCTATTAAACTCGCCTTGGAAGAGTCTAAGAAGCTATCTTCTGGAAGGAGCTCGTCACCCGGTCAGTGTATATTCTGACCACAAGAATCTCCAGTACCTCCATACTGCTCAACGTCTCAATCCAAGAGATTGCCCGCTGCTCCCTTTTCTTTTCACGTTTTAATTTTTTGATCCATTTTCGTCCAGCTGAGAAGAACATAAAGGCAGATGCCCTCTCACGTGCCTCTGATGTTATTGGGGAAGAACCGCCTCCTCAGCATATCATCCCTCCGGTACGGCTGGTTGTGGCTGCTCCAGTAGACCTCCGGCAGCTCCCTTCTGGTAAGACTTATGTCCGACCTGCTCTTCTTAAGAAGATTTTGACTTGGGGACATTGTTCTTGTGTGGTCGGGCATCCTGGGGTGCAGCGTTCCTTAGCCCTCATTTCCCGTTATTATTGGTGGCTGAATCTGGTCCAAGACGTACGGGATTTTGAGGCTTCCTGCATCTCTTGTGCTCGTAATAAACCATCGCGCCTCAAACCTGCCGGTCTCCTGATGCCGTTGCCGATACCCAGTTTCCTGTGGACTCACGTGGCCATGTACTTTGTCACGGACCTTCCCTGTTCCTCTGGGAATACTGTCATCTGGGTAGTAACTGATCGGTTCTCCAAAATGTCTCATTTTGTTCCGCTGCCAGGTCTACCGTCTGCTCCTCGCCTTGCTAGTCTGTTCTTCACTCACATCTTCCGGCTTCATGGTCTTCCCCGGCACATAGTATGTGACCGTGGAGTTCAGTTTGTTTCCCGGTTCTGGCGTTCTCTGTGCAGTCAACTCCAGGTGAAATTGGACTTTTCCTCAGCGTATCACCCTCAGTCTAATGGACAAGTCGAGAGGGTTAATCAGACCTTAGGTTGTTATCTCCGCCATTTTGTCTCCGCCCGACAGGACGACTGGTCCACTCTGCTCCCATGGGCTGAGTTCTCCTACAACTCCCTGAACTCTGAGTCTGCCGGTGCCACTCCTTTCTTCATTGTCTATGGGATACATCCACGACCACCTCTTCCTTTCTCCATGTCTGCTGATGTTCCTGCTCAAAACTATCTTGGAACAGACTCGTCAGTCTTTACTTCAGGCGTCCGCCCGCTCAAAAACTCAAGCGGACAAGAAACGCAGGTCTCCTCCCATATTCTCTCCTCGTGACAAAGTGTGGCTGTCTTCCAAGTATGTCTGCTTGAAGATTCCCAGTTACATGCTGGGCCCACGTTTTCTTGGACCGTTCGAGGTGTTACAGCGCATTAATCCAGTAGCGTATAAACTCCGCCTTCCTCCTACTATGCGCATCCCCAAATTCTTTCCACGTATCTCTGCTGAAACCTGTCATTCTGAATCGCTTCTCCCGGCATGTTCCGCCCCCCACTCCAGTGGCGGACTCCACCAACACCTACGAGGTAAAAGAGATCCTGGACATGAAGATGGTAAGGGGAAAGCGGCTCTTCTTGGTTGACTGGAAGGGATTCGGGCCAGAAGAGAGGTCGTGGGAGCCTGAGGACAATATTTTGGATCGTGATCTCCTGCAGAAATTTCTCCAGCCAAGGAGGAGGGGGAGGCCGAAGGGGGGTACTGTCACGGGTGGTCCCGCGACCCATATCGCGGGTCGCAGGCTCACCCGTGCTGCCCACCCCCCGCCAGCGCGTCTCACCTGGCCCGGCTCCCGGCTCGTTCCCCTCCGCTGTCAGCGAGCGTCCCCGACTTCTAGGGCACGCGCGGCTCCTTCTCAAGATTTAAAGGGCCAGCGCGCCATTAATTGGCGCTGGCCATATTGCCCAAATCTATAAAAGCCTGCCTCTTTGTGCCTCAGAGCCTGAGAGAAAGCTTTACTGCAATTAGCCTGCGTTCCTGTGTCTCCTGCGTTCCTGTGTCTCCTGCGTTCCTGTGTCCCTCCGTGTTCCTGTGTTACCTGAGCTCCTCCGTGTTTCCGTGTACCAGTGATCCTCCGTGCTGCTGTCCTGTGTGCGGTGTTCCTGTACCCCTCTGCTTGGACCTCCTGTTGCTGACCCCGGATTGAACCCTGACGTTGCATCTCTGCCACCTGCCCTGACCCTGTGCCTGGACTTTGACCACGAGATTGATTGCCGTTCTTGTACCTCAACCTTGGCCGCCACTGCAGACAAGTCACGCCTGAGGAACGACCTGGTGGTACAACGCCGCAGCTTGTCTAACCCGCTTTGCGGCGGGCTCTGGTGAAAACCAGGTACCACTTAGACTCCGGTTCCAGGTAGTGGCTTGAGTCATCGTCTGCAGTGGTCCAGTGGATCCACAACCCGCAAGCCTGACACACACAAGCAATAAACAATGCTCTGCTCTATGTCCCACAGTCACCTAATGTTCAGCTGACGCTATTCATGATCAGTTAGCACATATATAACATCCTTAAATTTATAGTGAGACAGTTAAAATATAAACATTTGACAGAGGACTGAGATAGCTCTGATTACCTATGGCACACAGGGTCAGACTATACATGATCTATGAAATATCTTAAAAGCTTAGCTGCAATGATATCATCAGACCATTAATTTACCATAGATATTAACATTGCAGCGTCTACAATATAGTGAGCAGACTGTCGCAGCAATCTTAGGGTGATTAGCTGCTGTGGCAACTTGGCCTTTATTACATATGGTCAGTTGGACATACGATTCCCAATAACCATGTAAAACTATTTACAATGTACAGTGTGTCTGACATTAATCTGGCCATCAGTGTGGTTGAGACAATTGGTCTACACTATTAATAAACTATATTCGATCCTATGTCCTAATACTAGTATAGCTGACGCAACTCGTGATGCAGACTACACTGTGTTTTTAACACACATTCCCTTGTGCACTAAATAGCATATAACATCTAAAATAAAAGTGACATTTTATTTTTCTACTTTCCTGTCCGAATATGGGCCTTCTAGCCCGCCTATAGCAGTTTTGTAAAAATATGTCATAAATCCCTCCCGTGACTGTAGGTCCGTTTTTTTGTTAAGATTTTGTTGCTACTTTAAAGGGAACCTGTCACCAGCTGGAGCACTATTAAACAACAAAATGTACCTTAAATGGATTACAGTGTCTGCCGAGGCTGACGGGTAGACCAATCTTTAAATTAGGTTGTCAGTATAAGATCGGTGGGGACCAATTCTCTTACCTCAGTATAATCAGCTGTTCCAGCAACCTCTAGACCAGGTGCACAACCTTTATTGGGTAGAGGGCCCCACTGTCAGCAACAGGGAGGCACCACAAAGAATGGAACTGTCCCAAATTATTTTCACCCTTTATACTTCAGATTTTAAACACAACTCTAGCTCCTGCCACCTTCAAAAATTTTCAGATGATTTGGTCATCGTTGGCATAATCTGTTAATGTTGACCAAAGACCAAGGAGATGGTGATTGATATGAGGAGGAACAGAATGACCCTAGAACCAATTGTGATCAAAAGCAAACCAATTGAGCAGGTCAGAGCATACAGGTATCTAGGTGTGTACATTGATAACATGCTAGATTGGAAGACAAACAATGATAGGGTGTACTGTAAAGCAATGTTTAGATTGTACCCCTTAAGAAAGCTCAACTTGTTTAACATGCAAAAAAAGAATTTTTGTTGCCATCTGTTGGGGAGGGCGCATAAATGGTAAGGAAAAGTATAGACTTACTAAAATCATTTGGATCGGAAACGAATTGTCCCTTTGAGGAAGTCTGGCAAAACAGATGCCTTAAGAAATTTAAGTCTATAGCTGAAAACACCGGACACCCGTTATATAGCACGAATGAAGTCTTTCATTCCTTAAACAATCGAATTATGCAACTAGATGGCCAAAACAAAGTCTTGAACTGATGGAACCAACCCCACCTCTCTCCTATCCTACTATACCCCTGCCCACACCTAAATTAATGTTGTACCAACAACCATTGGATGCCGTTTACTTTCTGTGTAATAAGTTGCCTGGATCCATGATGTACAAAATATTTACAGATGTACAAAATACAGTTTTATTCTAATCTGTTTTTTTCATACAACTGAATTTTGAGGGACCGCACTGGTAACCAGACCCATAGATGAACCAAAAACCCCAGTACAGCACAAATGCCACCCAACAAACCATATGCTGCATTTGTACAATAGCTAATACAAACCCAAGTGTAGACTACAAGTACAGTACTGAAACCAGACAGTAATAATACTGAAGTTCTCTGTGGAGGGTCTCATGAAGAGATGAATGTCATTGCTGACTGTCATTGTGTGCAATACGCATCTCATGGATCTCATCATCTCTGATTTGTCTCATCTCTCTTTCTATGTGTCAGATACTAGTACAATTCTCAGAAGCCAGATGAAAGTGTATATAAACCTGTACCCTGATAATCTAACCAGCTCACAGAACTAGATGGATCATAATGTGTCTGCTTAGAGTCCCCGTCCTGCGTCCTGGAATTTTACACTGACCATCACTGACTGATAGGAGCTAAAACTGAAATAAAACTGAGTAAAATTGTGAAGTGAAGGGTCAAAAATTATCTTTATTTTGTTACCATTACTGGTGGATTGAAATTTGAACATTTTCTTTCATGGGAAAACCCCTTTAAATCTGATCAATTAGCTCTGACAGATATATTGTGGCCCCTACAGATCCCTGGACAAAGCACATCATGGTATGCCTGGTGCTTCTGGTCCCTTTATTTTGCATCCCCAGAGGGGGCAGTTTCCTGGAAGTTGGATATTTTCCATGATAGGTTTTAGTTTTTTCTATTTGTAAAGTTTTATTTATTTATTTTTTAAATTTAGAGTAGGGATCATTGGTGTGGGTTGCGAGCTTACATATTTTTACCATTCACATTTTTTTTTAAATTTTGCATTACCATGATAATGAAAAGATGAATGGCGATTCATACTCCAAGTTAGAAAAAGCAATAATCAAAAATGGGCAAGCATAGGCAGTAAAGGGTGATACAGGCAGTCCCCGGGTTACATACAAGATAGGGTCTGTAAGTTTGTTCTTAAGTTGAGTTTGTATGTAAGTCGGAATTGTATATTTTATCATTGTAATCCCAGCCAGAACTTTTTTGGTCTTTGTGACAATTGGATTTTAAAAATGTTGGTTTGTCATAAGAATCAATATTAACACTAAAGCTTCATTACAGACACATTTGATAACTGTTACAGCTGATCATTGTAGCCTAGGACTAAAGTACAATAAATTACCAATATCCAGAGGTCTGTTTGTAACTAGGGGTCGTATGTAAATCGAGTGTTCTTAAGTAGGGGACCGCCTGTATTGGCTGGGACACAGGTGATAGTGCCTACAAATACATATTAGTGGTTTGGAAGACATTTAGTTGTTAGTAGATTTACCATGGTAGATCACTACTTACCTTATAAAAACAATCAAATTTCTAGAAGCCAATCATTACACAGTTCAAAAATGTCATCATATAATATAGAAAGAATTTCAACACATTTAAATAAGACTGTGTACTAAATGCATATTGTCCACCCTAGTAACACAGATCCGATTTTTCTTCTTTTCGTAGATTTATTCTAAGAGCTTTATAATCTCTCTGGTTGGAATCCTGGGTGACAGAAACAGCAGCAGTTTTTAATCCCGGCAGGGACATTTCAGAAAAATGCCAAAGCTATAATCCTCAAGGGTTTTAGCATGTTTCTACTTAGGAAAACAATGTCCCCATTTATGGCAATTTTCTGAGCTCATAAATCCTGATGGCATCTTCCAGGTATATTTGTAGGAAGGCTTCTAGTGTTTACATTTAAAGAAGACCTGTCACCCCCAAAACTAGGCACTAGGAGCTACTTACTAAATTAACATTTTTTAACAGTGATAAACTGCTAGCTTTATTGGAACACTCTGATAAAGCTAGCAGACACTGCAGCGCCGTACAATAGGACCGAGCTCAGTCATCCGGAATATTCATAAGGGGGCAGGATTAAAAGGCGGTGACTGCCGCATGAAGCCCGGCAGTCACTGCCTGGCTATGGTGTGGGAGGGTGGTCCGGGGGAAGAAGCAGTACTGCGCTGTAAGCTCGGTCCGGCTTTCATATTGTATGGCGCTGCATTACTTTAGTAAGCAGCTCCTAGTGTGTTTTTTTTGGGTGAGAGGTCCTCTTTAGGGGTTTAAAGTCCTCTTTATGGGTCTTCTTTAAGGGTATTATGATGCAAAATATTTCAAAGAGAAACCAATGGGACCTGGTTATGTGCAAGTGGTTATATAGCTTGCAGATAGTTACCTGTGTTTCTATGGCATGTCTAAACAACTAACTTATTGTGGCTTCAGATGTGTAATACTGGAGAACGAAAATACATTCCCATAATATATCAACTGGCATCATTTTTAAAATTATTTAAGCTTTCAATATTTTGGGAAACAATAGGTATCCCTGCATACCTACTCCAGGCTGTGCAGCTAGATGTTATTCTGCACATGACATCTCCTAGGCCAGTGGTGGCAAACCTATGGCACGGGTGCCAGATGTGGCACTCAGGGTCCTCTCTGTGGGCACTCAGGCCATTGCCCCAATTTCACCAAACAGGATTAAATCCACCAAATCTTCCTGCAGTCCCAAGCAACTTAAAAGATGCTGCTCTCAGCGCTATTTTAAAGTGACACTTCACTGGCTGTTTGGAACTGCAGGAAAAGTGAGAAGGTGTTGACAGAACTGCATTGTCTTGGAGGTCCTCCTTCTTTCAACTGTATTGGTTGCCTCAGGGTGGCCAATACAATTGAATGATGTTGAAGAACAGGTAGCAACAAGTTACTACTTAAAATTCCATGCTGGCACTTCATGGTAAATAAGTGGATTTTGGTTGTAGTTTGGGCACTCGGTCTGCAAAAGGTTCGCCATCACTGTCCTAGGCCCTTCCTAAACAGATCTTTGCCATGAGCCATGAGTAAGAGCCTATAACGTGCTTGAAACTCATAGGCAATTATCTGTAGCCCTCGCTGTGGACGCAGTGCTCTTGCGTATGTGATGATGTACGGAGTCAATAAAAATCGATAAAGATTTTCTACCACTGGATGGTAATTCTTGTCGGATTCTACACAGTACGGTTATCATTTTGGCCAATAAGGGGTTTATCTGCATAGTGCACAAAAAGATACTGCCCCATTTATTTTACATCACACAGGGCATACAATGCAGAAGGACACATTTTATTTATTTGATTTTGACTTGACAAATCACAATATTTGTGAAATAAATACGGGAGGGCACCGGGAGGTAAGTACATCTTTATTTTTTTTAAGCAGCCCTGTCCCGGCCACTTTTAGCTTTTTTTCAAGAACTCGGACAACCCCTTTAATAAATGTTAATCCTCTGTTTAATTTTTTTACCTCAACTATTTGTAAGGAAATCCAACCAACTTTATGCCTCAGCTTTATCCCACTGGTCCCTAGTATCAGTTAGTTGCTGAAACCTTGTGGGTATTTGGTGTGCGGTCACCAATGATGAGGCTTCCTGTTGCTAGACCTGAGGAACGCTCGCTATGGCGCAGAAATACACTGGCATAAGATTGGATGGCCAACCATCGGGAAGAAGAAAGATAGCCTTCTCCTCAGGGAAAAGTTATCCACCCTGATAAAACTTCTTTGCATATTTACCTCACACACCATTTGTCAGGGGCCTTTGTCCACTTCTACTTTCTTTAGTGCATCATGTCTCATACCTATAAACAAGCCTCTGTAGACAAGATGGGTCTGCTCTGGGACACTTCAACTCAAAGATGCCCTTTTTCATTGTTGAGTTTAGAATTTCCACCTACCCCGAGCCATATTATTTATGTGGTGTGTACACTTATGGGTGTGGGGTAATATTTGTGAGTTGAGTGAGCTCCCTATGTAGGTGAGGCACCTTGCTGGGGCTACACACATGAGAGCAGAGCACATAGGCCTGTCCATGGCGTCCTGTAGGTGGCACCTCCTGGTAAGGACTGAGGAGAGGAGGAGGAGGGGAGGGAGGGGCTGGCAGCAGCGCCAGCTCTAGGCTCAGCTCCTGCCTGCTGCACACTGATGATAATGGCGACAGGGCTGGGATTTCTCCTCCACACTGAACGATAGACCGGGCGCTGATGGGACCGGCATGGGATTTCTTATCCCCGGAGTTCTTCTTCCTGCGACAACCGGGCGACATCTGCTGCAGCGCTCCGGGGAGCCCTACAAACACTTGATCTAAGGCGGATCCGGTGGCCCGGGGCGGCGGTGCTGCTGGAGGGGGCTCCTTATGCCTTGTCCTCGCGGGTGACGGATTGGATGCGAACATGTCGGATAGCAAGGTGAAAGTGGCCGTCAGGGTCCGGCCCATGAACCGGAGAGGTAAAGAGCAAAGCCTAATATCAGGGAGGGAGCTGCGAAACTCCGGAGAAAGTAACCCGTGCAGTGCCAGGAGGCAGAGGGTGACCCCTCTGACATCTAAGGGGGACATAGGACCTGTGGTGGCATCTTCACATTAGCCTTACATTGTTTCAGTCAACTTTAACCGGATTTTATAATCCGTCAAAATAAAAAACTTCTTAGGAGTTTTTTGGGACAGTTAACACTTAAGGCACATACTTTGTAGCCTGACATCTCATAGTTACTGGTAACTTATTAAGCCTTATTGTCCCTAGTTGTAGGAGATGGGGATGTCCATAACTATTCATATGCTGTTGTGTACAGTATATACAGTTTATACTGTGGCAGCCCCAGTCATGATGTCACTATTGTGGGTGCTTAGCCATGGCAGTTATTCTGCGCTTATTAGTCCGCGACATTCACACAACATGAAATGAATGGCATCATTCTCACCAGTCTCCTAACCTCCAAGTCAGGGACTTTACTAGCAGGCCCTTAGAAGCTCCCCATGCCGGGTTTATTGTAGATATGAAGAGCCATCATAATACTTATAATGAAATGTCCATTGTGGGTGATGGGATATTTATTGAACCCTCTTTGCCCACGGGATGTAATGGTAGTAAGAGGAATTGAAGGCTGAGGATATCGTATTGTCAGTGGTCAGGATGTGTAACCATGTGTCCAACAATTTTTTGATTTAGAGCTGGACCTGAATACAAAATGCATTGTGGATATGGAAGGGAACCAGACGGTGCTGAATCCTCCACCTACCAACAACAAGCAAGGGGGCGACAACAGGTAAGCACCCCTGCCGTCCTGGGACAGATGCTGATTCTGCAGGTGCTGGAATAGATTAGGAAATCCGTTGCCTGCTGGTGATGACAGGAACATGTTTTGTCACCTGCTCAATTAACACTAGTATGATGTTTTACCTGTCATTACACATTTCAGTAGAAATTTAGTCTTCTGCGCTTTCAAGAGGACAAATATTATGTCAACAAAATTAAGTTTAATGTTCAAAAAACCACTACAGAAATGAGCATAGGAATGACAATAGATTATGACATTGGATGACAAAACAGTTCTGAACACACTTGTTCAGGCCAGTCCTTCTTCTGTAAGACAATTCCTCTTTGAGGGTAACAAGTAACATTGGTCAATCTAATATCTTTGAAGGGTACTGAGAGAAATTGCACATCCTTGTAGGAAGTTATTCCTATTATCACAAAGTATGTATTGTTTGTATCAGGCCATACATCGCCCAATGATAAATGACTCATTTCCCAAATAGGCCCAAAATCTGCCAGCTAGTGGCACAGCTCACTGTATACAACTTCCCAATGCTCTAAGCCTGCGTAGGATCTAAAAAATGGCTTAAGCATCCCTACAATAGATACCATTACTGTGTAATTGGCTATTCTGCTATTCTGCTTGGTTGGTTCCCAACATTTTGGTACCAAAATTAGTGTTGCATGAACATCACCACCACCAAATCCTTCTGTATTATTTCTGATTAGTCACTTTATGTGTACCTGATTAGTGTACACAGTAAGACAGCTTTTGTCCATTGCAGAACTGTTGCATACTTTCAATATGAATCAAATATTACTGTGAAGATTTCTTTTTCAATGACCTGTTCACATATTGAAATTTGAAGCCATATTGCAGATCTTCATTTTTTTCTAATTCAGGTGGACTTTATTGCTAAAGGATACAATGAGCTTCTGCTATAATAATTTCTTACACTTCTATAGCATTTGTATACTATAGATTGCACCTCCTCTTAATTTTGTCATATGTATATACACTCACCGGCCACTTTATTAGGTACACCATGCTAGTAATGGGTTGGATCCCCTTTTGCTTTCAGAACTGCCTCAATTCTTCGTGGCATAGATTCAACAAGGTGCTGGAAGCATTCCTCAGAGATTTTGGTCCATATTGACATGATGGCATCACACAGTTGCCGCAGATTTGTCGGCTGCACATCCATGATGCGAATCTCCCGTTCCACCACATCCCAAAGATGCTCTATTGGATTGAGATCTGGTGACTGTGGAGGCCATTTGAGTACAGTGAACTCATTGCCATGTTCAAGAAACCAGTCTGAGATGATTCCAGCTTTATGACATGGCGCATTATCCTGCTGAAAGTAGCCATCAGATGTTGGGTACATTGTGGTCATAAAGGGATGGACTTGGTCAGCAACAATACTCAATTGGTACCAAGGGGCCCAAAGAGTGCCAAGAAAGTATTCCCCACACCATGACACCACTACCACCAGCCTGAACCATTGATACAAGGCAGGATGGATCCATGCTTTCATGTTGTTGACGCCAAATTCTGACCCTACCATCCGAATGTCGCAGCAGAAATCAAGACTCATCAGACCAGGCAATGTTTTTCCAATCTTCTACTGTAAAATTTCGATGAGCTTGTGCAAATTGTAGCCTCAGTTTCCTGTTCTTAGCTGAAAGGAGTGGCACCCGGTGTGGTCTTCTGCTGCTGTAGCCCATCTGCCTCAAAGTTCGACGTACTGTGCGTTCAGAGATGCTCTTCTGCCTACCTTGGTTGTAACGGGTGGTGATTTGAGTCACTGTTGCCTTTCTATCAGCTCGAACCAGTCTTCCCTTTCTACTCTGACCTCTGGCATCAACAAGGCATTTCCGCCCACAGAACTGCCGCTCACTGGATGTTTTTTCTTTTTCGGACCATTCTCTGTAAACCCTAGAGATGGTTGTGCGTGAAAATCCCAGTAGGTCAGCAGTTTCTGGAATACTCAGACCAGCCCTTCTGGCACCAACAACCATGCCACGTTCAAAGGCACTCAAATCACCTTTCTTCCCCATACAGATGCTCGGTTTGAACTGCAGGAGATTGTCTTGACCATGTCTACATGCCTAAATGCACTGAGTTGCCGCCATGTGATTGGCTGATTAGAAATTAAGTGTTAACGAGCAGTTGGACAGGTGTACCTAATAAAGTGGCCGGTGAGTGTATATGTGTGTGTATATGGCTTTTTTGGGACTATTGTTGTTGGTTATAAAACAGGTTAACACTGCAAATTGTAACAAAATCTTTGTGCTACAGAAAAAAATCTATTGGTTGGCGTCAGGTTGGAGGAATGAGAATGTTCTCTGTTGTGTAGATTACTGCTTTTTATTTGTTCCAAGAGCATTTCCTTTGCAGGGCCTACCCCAAATAAATGAACACCAGACCCAGACACACGCCTTCTCACAGACGCCTCACATAATAGTCATGTGTGCTGTGGATTCCTAGGACTGGTGTGGTATACACATCACAGTTTAATAGTTGGATGTATCCCACGTTTTCTGCTTAGAGTATGTTACCAGCACCTGAGAAGTCCAGCAGATAAGTATAACTCCCTTAAAATAAGCCTTTTGGCGGGCAGCCAAAATACCAGTGCACCAGACTGTAAAAATAGATCACTAGCCTTAGACCCAGGATTGGATGTTTTGTATTGTCATGGCTGGATTCAGGACATCCATATTCTCTAGTTTAGAATCCAGGGGGTAGGCGCTCTGTGATAACCTCATGCGTTTGTTTTATGGTAGACATAAGATATATGGACATACAACCCAGTTTAGGGTGCAGCTCCACTGTTCTAGTTATGATATCTTATAACAGCATTACTAACAATCCCAGTAACAGTGTTTATGGAAATGTATACGTTTTTGTTTGCTGGAATTTAACAAACATTCTGTAAACTACGCAAACCGCCTTTCTATGTAAACTGTTATATTCGCCACCATCTTTGTCCAAATAAACACGGACAGTCCTAGAGACATGTCTTACAACGGCGTCTTACAGTTAAAAACTTAACAAAACTTAACAGTTTTGAACAACTAAAATGTGGGTGGGAGATGTGGGGCTGCTGTATGGACATTGAATTTTTTAAATTTTAATTTGTGTAATTAAAGATTGATCATAAGTGCTCTATTAATAATGAGAAAGTTGTTATGTCATGTGATGTTTAAGATTTATGTGGCAGACCATGACCAAAATAATGACTATTCAGTGTTAGAATCATTCACTGCAGGGACTACTCTCTATGGATCCCATGCAAACCTCTGTTCCCAGAACTATCATGTACTTTGCATCTCTCTGTGACTATTTACTTTGGCGTTTTGGGACAATAGTTTTGTCTCCACAACCAGAGTACTCTAGGCAGGCAAATTAGTTCCTTTTACTAAATATATTCTTTTCTATCTATCCTCAGCTGTTGATGACAGGAGATAGATCTTACTTTTAATATCTCGCTCACAGTTCATTCAAGCCTCTGTGTTCTTATCATGCTGCTTTCACATTGTATTTTGTAGTGTCTTCTTGCCGTACTCCAGGCATATATATGTTACACACATTTCCATAGTTTTGAGAAATGCCAAAAATGTACCCCGCATATAAGCTTTTTCTGCTGTATTGAAAATATCATTGGTTTTGCCAGGCTTATTTAGCTCAAAAAGTTTGCATCTATTTTTAAGTGACTTTTTACTGGTAAAAAGACACACAGGGCTATTTCCACCACTTCAATATAGTGGGGTAAACATAGAAGCACTGCTAATGCAATACAGTGCAAAGCCAGATTGAAAGGAAACCTTTCACCAGAGACCTCATTTTCACTGCAGGCAGGTTACAGAAGCACAACACAGCTCCTCCCTCATGGTCCTTCACAGAGCTCACAGCCTGGTGAGTTGACATCAATGGGGAAGGGAGGAGCTGTGCAAGAGCATAAAGGTGGGGGCCTAGAGCTGAGCAGTCTGCAGCACAGACAAGTCACAGTGCACTTTTTTTTACTTTTTGGGAAAAAGACGCAAACATCAAAGCAGAAGAGCACTGCTAACAATTTATCAAAGGGCCAAAGCTACTTTAATAAATCTGACGGTCAGTGGAGCTTCAAAGATAGTTTTGGAACTGTCTCAAGAAGCTGGCCTAATAATAATTAACCTCTATAGTATCTGAAGTTGATGTCTCTTAAAAATAGCACTTTCTGTACCCCTGGCTTGTGCATATGGACGTAATGGATCTACCTTCACCTTACCCACCTTACTAGACAGAGCAGAGAGCAAATTAAAAAAGTAGTTCCCACACAATAGAGCTCAATGCAGCCATTTATTAGGTGTTCATCTATTCATTAGAATACGTGTTGTGTAATACTACATTACCTCTAGGGCATTACTGCAGGACCTTCCATAGTTTGATAATCTTAGAGTTAAGGTTTATGATCTTTATGACCACACTTCTCTTTTTTGAAAACAATGGATAAATTTAAGTTTTATCTGTCATACATAGTTGCTTCAAGGGCAGAAGCCGCAGACCAATAGTCACATGTGTAAACTGTAACCGCACCATTACATACAGAACTATGATGTGATATTCACTAGAAACTAGTTTTAGAAATATTTTTGGATATGTAATAAAAATACAATTTATACCTTTTTTAAAGGTGCATATCTAGTTTTTTTCATGTAGCAGCATATTACTTGAATATGCTATCATTGCTTAAATGGTGGAGGTCCAAACTTTGTGAGCAGGGCTATGGAGGTGATAAGCCAAACCTTTGAATCGTCTGTTTTAATACATACTGAGGACATTTATGATGGGACTTTCCTGACCCTTTGACATCAAAAAGTTGCAACTTTTTGCTGCTTAAAAGTTACACAGGGCTATTCCATCAGTCGAATATATACAGGCAGACCCTAAATTAAAGGGAACCTGTCACCAGGGACCTCATTTTCACTAAAGACATTTTGCAGAAGCCCATCACATCTCCATTGCAAATATGTCTTTCTGCCTTCTCTAAGTATTTGCATTACAATATAATTGTGTGTTTTAATTTATGCCGGCTTCCTGACAAAATCATCTGTTTAGTCCCAGGGGTTGGCTTTGGCTTGCATTCATTTTAAAAAAAGAGCCATGGCATCTTCCAAGGATTAGGAATTAGGCCTGCACCAGATGTGGAGGTGCCTATCAGGGCCACTACAAGGCATTGCAGAGATGGATCATAAACTGGTCAAAATTCAAAAATGTTTGATGAGTACATTAAATAGATTACCTTCTAAAAACCTTCAAACTTCAGGTCGGACCTGGCATAGTTTTTCCCAGTGGCTGCACCGCTCGACAGATATATCAAGAGGCCTAAGCCTTTCTAAACACAATGTAAACCCCCCATGTGAGTGCACCCCAAACATTCAGATAATACTTTTCACGAAAATATTGTATTGGTATTGACAAAAAAAGTATCGGTATCGATTTTAAAGTGACATTGATTCTAGCTCAACATTTTGATTCCAATGATATATTATTAATATTGTTTATAAACAAAATGGTAGCATTTAATATTTCTGGTTTGAAGCTGGCTAACCCCAATTTAATTTTTAGCTGACTCCATACTATTTGTGACCCACATGGATCATAATAAGGATGTGGCAGAGCCACTTTTTTCAAGTTCTGTGTCCCCTTTTTAGAACCATGTGCAGAGACTTTTCAGGGACTTTTTTTTTTAAATCCACTCTTAAACATTTTTTCAGTTTACAACAATCACCATAAAACAAATACCCCACCCCCCACCCTCCAGAGACCGTACAGCATGAAAGGATCTTATTTACATACAGTTTATATTATACATTATACATTGTGTGATGGGGTTAGCATCGTATACAAATGTAGATCAAAGCCATAGCTTCCAATAACATTCATATCAATAAAGCCTGTGACAGCCAGTTTCCGCTTACAATAATTACACTATATTTTCCATACAATGTCTTACAAAGTGTTAAACGGGTTCCTGCGTAGGTGCGCAGATGGGAGTTCCGGCGAGTCAAGCCAAGGCCCCCATATTTTCTCAAATCGCTTTTCTGCCTTTCTCTTAATGTATACCCCCTTCTCTAGCCTAATTATCCTGTTCATTTTATTAATGAATTCCTGTTTAGTAGGAGGAGCAGCCTGTATCCAGTGATACGCAATCAGTTTTCTCGCTTGGTACAATATACGGGCAATGCTCAGTCGAGGTCCCCTTTCATCTGATACCTCATCTATCCAACACAGAATGCAAACCATAGGAGTGGCAGGGATCTGCACATCATATACCTCCAGTACCTCCTTCCAAAAGGTACCCAGGTCGGGACACTCCCACATCATGTGGAGTAGATGTGCCCCGTCGCTACCACATCTGGGACAACAATCATCCCCCCTTATGCTAATTCTACACAACCACACTGGCGTCTTATATGTTCTGTGGCATAGGAATAATTGCGAGAGTCTATGCTTCTCACTCGGAGACAGGTCTGGTGTCAAAGCTAGGTTGGAGGTCCATTGTTCGTCCGTTATGGGCCCAATATCAGCTTCCCATTTAGATCGAATTGTTAACGGGAATTTTTTATGATATTCATCTAATAGTTGTCTATATATAAGCGATATTATTCCCCTACCATTTCCTGGGGAGATCAAAGTGTTAATAACTAAATGGTTTTTAATTGTCAATGGGGTACTTTTCATTTGAGTATCCAGGGCATGCCTTAACTGGATGTACCTATAAAACATGTTACGTGGCAATTGATACTCCTTTTCAGGGACTTTTTAATTTATTGGAGCTATGCTGCAATTCCCTGTGCAGTGGATGGCCAGGGTGCTAGTGACAGAGTTTCTTGACAAAGAACCACCAGTTCACCAAAATACTACTAGCCACAAATGAAATTATATGTTATATATTGTTGCCTTAATACATGCCCATGAAAATGTAAAGGATTCATACATTTTGCGAGTGTAGATAAGCTATAGAGATATGCTTAATCTGCTAATCTCTTTCACTTGCTCTGGATACTTTTACTGTGCACTGCACTGGTTGCTTGTAAAAATTAAGCTGCTTCAAAAATGTACATGGATTAGGAGTGAAAACAAGAAAGTATTTGTAAGTAAGAAAGCAGACTGTAGGGACATTGTGGTGAATTAATCCTGCCTTATAATAAACACACTGCAAATAATTCTTGTTTCCGTACATGCAGCAATCCATTTCTTCACATACTGGAACCTCCATATGGTTGTCTTCTAGTTCCTTTGTTTTAAAACAGCGTCCCAATTTAATTGACTTCATGGAACCTGAGACTTTCTTAAGTGTGCCGGAGTAGAGCACAATAATGTGCATTAAGAGTATAGATTACTGTAGAAGACTATGAGCATAAAAGCCATATGGTGTGTCTCATCACTTGTCACTAGGTCACAGATACTGGCCAGTTATTGTTTACTTCTAAGGAACTCGTGAAAGGGTTGTTTCCAAAATTGCAGCCTTGCAGCATCTACTGCCTAAATAAACATCTCCAAGGTTTACTAATATTGTAATGTTACTATTCATTTTCCTTTTATAAATTGCTTGTAACACTAATATAGTTTTCCCAGTGCCCCAGAGGTATCCGCAGACCAACAATTGCTCAGGCTCTATCCTGAGCTCCGTACTGCTTCCAATTGCCCACATTCATCAAAGTGTTTGCACCAGTTTTCTCTCTGACTATGCACTGAAAAGAATGTGCAAACTGCCTGCACATGTAGTTATAAAGTGTCTGCGCCAGTTCTGTGTTGCAACTGCTCTGTGTCCCCCAAGACAGAAAAAATGTGCACCTAAAGGGGCTTGTTGTCGGAGCTTGCACCACATTTATTACTGACGTGTGGCACAATTCTGCAGCATGAATATAGAGCACCAAAATAAATGCTGCACATTTCCCAAGCAGTGCAAGGGGTGCCAGATTAATGAAAACTGGTTTTGATTCATATACATGTGGGCCAATTTGTATTTGCACGTTCAGAAGAACTTGATGTCTGACAAAAAATACTGTACATATGCCTAAAATACCTGAGTTGGGAGTAACCCCTTTATACAAGGGTAAAGTGAGCAACATTATTCAGCAAAATGACAAAACTAGGCTACAATGTGAGAATGGAATGACTTTTTTCTAAAGTTAGTCTGTTTTACTAGATACAAGAGAGAAAGTATCAGCAATTTTGCTCTTTACATATTAAAACCAGATGGCTAGACTTCCAACTTTTTGTTTTATTTTCCATACATCTTTCCATGATTATGGGGGCAGCCATCTTCCCTCAGCATTGTTAACAGCATTTAGTGATATGTTTTACAGCAGCCTCATGGCCATAGGCAGCAATAGTCCAGAAATGCAGTGCATGCAGTTTTCAAATCTTGCCCTGTACAGATATGAGGTGGAGATAACATGTGACATCATCTATTGTTTATAGTGGATACAATCAGTAGCAGAGATCGCAATAACGCCTCTACAAGCGTCTATGACGCATGCAGAGGCTCATTTACTATCCAAAAAAACCACTTATAAATACGCTTGGTAATTTAATTGTGTTACCGCTGTGTGGCTCTCGGCAGTAGCGATGTGCAGCTCCCGCTTGCTAGTGTGTAAGTGACAGAGCGGACAGCGGAGCTCAGACAGAGAGCAGTCACGTGCCCAGCACACTGCCCCACTACACTGCGGAGATGTATCTGCTCCTCCCCCGCAGAAGAGGAGCTCAGGCCACACCCCCTCAGCACGGAGCAGTAACTGTCTTCTCCCAGCTGCTCTGTGTCTGTGTGATATTGCATATAGGGAGCAGTAGGGGAATCACATTACTCTGAGGGCAAGGCACAGGCAGGAGGACAGGACATGTGACCTTTACTGGGGTCTCTACTCCTCCTCCCCACCTGACCCATCTCTCTAGTTCTAATAGATACAGTTGCACATGCGCACTAGCAGACTTAGAACAGTGAGAGAAAGGAGAGTGGACGAGCGTTTGATTCCAAAGGTGTATGTTGTCATCTGTGGGGGTCCTGTGCCTGCTGTAGTGGTCCTGTCCCTGCTGTGGTGGTCCTGTCCCTGCTGTGGTGGTCCTGTGCCTACTGTGGGGGTCCTGTCCCTGCTGTGGTGGTCCTGTCCCTGCTGTGGTGGTCCTGTCCCTGCTGTGGGGGTCCTGTGCCTGCTGTGGTGGGGGTCCTGTGTCTGGTGTGGGGGTCCTGTGCCTGCTGTGGTGTTCTCACAGGTATGTGTGACTGACCTATTCCCAGGGAGTTCAATTAATTAATAGTGATTACTTGAGCCTGATATAAGATGTATTCAATAAAGTACAAAATAGCTATGATTGAGGTTCTATGCATGGGTGGACTACAAAGGGCCCCAGAGCTTACAATCTATGAGGAGGGGACACAGGAGGGGACAGTGCTTGTACAATGGTCACAAGAGCTTACAATCTATGAGGAGGAGGAGGGGACACAGGAGGTGATAGTGCTTGTACAATGGTAACAAGAGCTTACAATCTATGAGAAGGAGAGGGGACACAGGAGGTGACAGTGCTTGTACAATGATCCAGGCATTTCAAGTAAGGTATAAAATAAATAAATACCCCCAAAGACCTTAACCCCTTAAGGACGCAGCCTGTTTGCAGGTTAAGGCTCGCAACTTTTTTTGGAAATTTGACCAGTGTCTCTTCCTGTGGTAATAACTTTTCAACGCTTTAAGATATCTCTGTGATTTGGAGATTGTTTTCTCGTGAGACATTGTAGTTTATGTTAGTAGTGTCATTTCGGTGATCCGTTCCTTTTTTGGGGGGTAAAAATTCAAAAATTTAGGAAAAATTTGAAAAAAATGACTATTTTCAAAGTTTCAAATGTTATAATTTTTAGACAAAAAGTGATACCACAAATTTTTTTTGATAGAAACCTTTTGCCATTGGTCTTCTTTTTATATCCATAATTTGTTTTACGTTTCCATTATTTTTATGGATGTGAGAAGGTTTGAAGTTTTAGTAGCAACTTCTCAGATTTTCTTGAAATTTGAAAAATGCGAACTTTTTGGTGATCAATTCAGTTTGGAAGTGCTCTATAAAGGCTTATGTACTATATACCCCCACAAGTAACACCATTTTATGAACCTAACATCTCAACCTATTCAAATCAGCATTTAAGAAGTCTGTTAACCCTTTAATTATTTTTCCGGAAGCATATGAAAATGGAGTGGAAATTTTGAAATTTCAATTTTTGATTTCAATCTTTCCAATTTAGCCCTAAAACGGATACATTCAGAAGGAATTTGAGGTAAATATATATTCCTAATTTCTTGCCCTGCTTCTTCCGAGTACGGCAATACCAGACATGTGGATGTCAGCTGCTGTTTCCCCGCACATCGATGTCCAGAACAGAGTTAGCGATACCGGGAATTTGGAAGGCCAATTTGGCTGCAAATATTTTGTGGTGCCACAGTGTAATTGAAGAGCCCCTGAAGTAAAAGTACAATAGAAAACCCCCCAAAATGTCACCATTTCGGAAACTAGACCCCTCAAAGAATTTATCGGTGGTTGTGGTGAGCATTTTAACCCCCGACACGCTGGTCAAAATTGAATGCAGAGTAAATGGTGCAGAGTAAAAATTGTGTTTTTATCTCAAAAATGTCATTTTAGTGCCTCATATACTGTGCCCAACTCATGCCACTTTAGACAAACACCCCAAAAATCATTCTGCGGGTTGTCCCGAGTACAGCAATACCACACCTGTGCCAATAATTTACAGACTGGGCGCACAGAAGGGATGAGAACGGAAGGAGTGAAATTTTGATTTTCCAGCTCCGTTTTCACATGTTTGGATTTGGAGTGCCATGTCATGTTGGCAGGGCCCGTGAGGTGCCAGTGCAATAGAAACCCCCAATAAATGATACCATTACGGAAACTAGACCCCTCAAAGAATTTATCGGTGGTTGTGGTGAGCATTTTAACCCCCGACACGCTGGTCAAAATTAAATGCAAAGCAAATGGTGCAGAGTAAAAATTGCGTTTTTATCTCAAAAATGTCATTTTAGTGCCTCATATACTGTGCCCAACCCGTGCCACTTTAGACAAACACCCCAAAAATCATTCTGCAGGTTGTCCCGAGTACAGCAATACCACACATGTGCCAATAATTTACAGACTGGGCACACAGAAGGGATGAGAACGGAAGGAATGAAATTTTGATTTTCCAGCTCCGTTTTCACATGTTTGGATTTGGAGTGCCATGTCATGTTGGCAGGGCCCGTGAGGTGCCAGTGCAATAGAAACCCCCAATAAATGATACCATTACGGAAACTAGACCCCTCAAAGAATTTATCGGTGGTTGTGGTGAGCATTTTAACCCCCGACACGCTGGTCAAAATTAAATGCAAAGAAAATGGTGCAGAGTAAAAATTGCGTTTTTATCTCAAAAATGTCATTTTAGTGCCTCATATACTGTGCCCAACCCATGCCACTTTAGACAAACACCCCAAAAATCATTCTGCGGGTTGTCCTGAGTACAGCAATACCACACATGTGCCAATAATTTACAGACTGGGCACACAGAAGGGATGAAAACGGAAGGAGTGAAATTTTGATTTTCCAGCTCCGTTTTCACATGTTTGGATTTGGAGTGCCATGTCATGTTGGCAGGGCCCGTGAGGTGCCAGTGCAATAGAAACCCCCAATAAATGATACCATTACGGAAACTAGACCCCTCAAAGAATTTATCGGTGGTTGTGGTGAGCATTTTAACCCCCGACACGCTGGTCAAAATTAAATGCAAAGCAAATGGTGCAGAGTAAAAATTGCGTTTTTATCTCAAAAATGTCATTTTAGTGCCTCATATACTGTGCCCAACCCGTGCCACTTTAGACAAACACCCCAAAAATCATTCTGCAGGTTGTCCCGAGTACAGCAATACCACACATGTGCCAATAATTTACAGACTGGGCACACAGAAGGGATGAGAACGGAAGGAATGAAATTTTGATTTTCCAGCTCCGTTTTCACATGTTTGGATTTGGAGTGCCATGTCATGTTGGCAGGGCCCGTGAGGTGCCAGTGCAATAGAAACCCCCAATAAATGATACCATTACGGAAACTAGACCCCTCAAAGAATTTATCGGTGGTTGTGGTGAGCATTTTAACCCCCGACACGCTGGTCAAAATTAAATGCAAAGAAAATGGTGCAGAGTAAAAATTGCGTTTTTATCTCAAAAATGTCATTTTAGTGCCTCATATACTGTGCCCAACCCATGCCACTTTAGACAAACACCCCAAAAATCATTCTGCGGGTTGTCCTGAGTACAGCAATACCACACATGTGCCAATAATTTACAGACTGGGCACACAGAAGGGATGAAAACGGAAGGAGTGAAATTTTGATTTTCCAGCTCCGTTTTCACATGTTTGGATTTGGAGTGCCATGTCATGTTGGCAGGGCCCGTGAGGTGCCAGTGCAATAGAAACCCCCAATAAATGATACCATTACGGAAACTAGACCCCTCAAAGAATTTATCGGTGGTTGTGGTGAGCATTTTAACCCCCGACACGCTGGTCAAAATTGAATGCAAAGTAAATGGTGCAGAGTAAAAATTGCGTTTTTATCTCAAAAATGTCATTTTAGTGCCTCATATACTGTGCCCAACCCATGCCACTTCAGACAAACACCCCAAAAATCATTCTGCGGGTTGTCCCGAGTACGGCAATACCACACATGTGCCAATAATTTACAGGCTGGGCACACAGAAGGGATGAGAACGGAAGGAGTGAAATTTTGATTTTCCAGCTCCGTTTTCACACGTTTGGATTTGGAGTGCCATGTCATGTTGGCAGGGCCCGTGAGGTGCCAGTGCAATAGAAACCCCCAATAAATGATACCATTACGGAAACTAGACCCCTCAAAGAATTTATCGGTGGTTGTGGTGAGCATTTTAACCCCCGACACGCTGGTCAAAATTGAATGCAAAGTAAATGGTGCAGAGTAAAAATTGTGTTTTTATCTCAAAAAAGTCATTTTTGTGCCTCATATACTGTGCCCAACCCATGCCACTTTAGACAAACACCCCAAAAATCATTCTGGGGGTTGTCCTGAGTACGGCAATACCACACATGTGCCAATAATTTACAGGCTGGGCACACGGCAGGGGTCAGGAAGAAAGAAGCACAATTTAGGTTTTCAAGCTTCGTTTTCACTAGATTGGTAATGGGGGGTACCCCCGAGGTACCAGTACAATAGAAACTCCCAAGTAGTGAACCCATTTTGGAAAGGGCACCCCTCAAAGAATGTATGTAGGCTTGTATGATCATTTTAACCCCCAACACGCTGGTCAAAATTGAATGCAAAGTAAATGGTGCAGAGTAAAAATTGTGTTTTTATCTCAAAAAAGTCATTTTTGTGCCTCATATACTGTGCCCAACCCATGCCACTTTAGACAAACACCCCAAAAATCATTCTGGGGGTTGTCCTGAGTACGGCAATACCACACATGTGCCAATAATTTACAGGCTGGGCACACGGCAGGGGTCAGGAAGAAAGAAGCACAATTTAGGTTTTCAAGCTTCGTTTTCACTAGATTGGTAATGGGGGGTACCCCCGAGGTACCAGTACAATAGAAACTCCCAAGTAGTGAACCCATTTTGGAAAGGGCACCCCTCAAAGAATGTATGTAGGCTTGTATGATCATTTTAACCCCCAACACGCTGGTCAAAATTGAATGCAAAGTAAATGGTGCAGAGTAAAAATTGTGTTTTTATCTCAAAAAAGTCATTTTTGTGCCTCATATACTGTGCCCAAAGAATGTATGTAGGCTTGTATGAGTATTTTAACCCCTAAGGTGCTGGCTCAAATGTAATACAAAGTGAGTAGTGCAGAGAAACAGTTGTATTGCAATTTATCAAATATGCCATTGAAGTGACAAAAGTATTTTGCCCAACTCATGCCACTGGGGAAAAACACATCAAAAATCATTCTGCGGGTTACCCCGGTTAGGGCAATACCCCATAGGAGGCAATAATCTGTAGGATGGTGACACGGCAGGGCTCAAAAGGGAATAACTTGTTGGAGCACAGACATTGTACTTTTTTTTTTCTTTTTGGCATCATGAAAGATTTGTAGATGCCAATAGGGGCCAGTACAGTAGAAACCCCTAAGAACTGACCCTATTTTGGAAACTACACCCCTCCATGAATTAATCTAGGGGTATAGTTAGCATTTTAACCCCACAGGTGGACCCCTGAAAAAGTGCAAAATGGATAGTGCATAGTAAAAAATATCTATTATGTCATTTTGTGCCCAGCTGCTGCCATGGGAGACAAACACCCTAAAAATCATGATGCATGTTTTCCCGGGTAAAGCATACGGGACAGTAATCTAGAGGCTGGGCACATGGCAGGGCTTAGAAGGGAAGGTGCGGCATGATGTATAAGCTGTGCGTCAGGGTAACAACAGGGTACTCTAAAAATCCAGGGATGTATGATAAATTCGGAAGCAATCTTTCATACATAACCCTGGTTTTTCTGGGCATGTCTCACAGTGATGAATGGTGTCCTTCCGAATGCCATTTTTGGAGCACACCCTGCACCTCTTTTGTGACCTTCCCTTGCTGGCTGATTGGGGAACTACTCCTGGAAAGTGCTGCCCTGGTACAATACGTGATGTGGCCTCACTTCCAGATGTGCTAGCACTCCCCCCTTCCTGGTCTCCAAAAAGAAAGTACTTTATTACCATCTCTTGAAATTCCAGGAAAGTTCCCCTCTGGCCGGCATATCGATGCAGCACATAAGCATTATACAATGCCATCTGCATGATGTGCACGGCCAGCTTCTTGTACCACACCCTCGACTTCCGCATGGCATTGTACGGCTGAAGCACCTGGTCAGACAAGTCCACCCCTCCCATGTATTTGTTATAATCTAAAATACAGTCTGGCTTGGGGGTTTCTGTACTGGCACCTCGTACTGGGACAGGGGTGGTGGTGTGCTCATGTATTGTGGTTAATACAAGGACCTCTCTCTTGTCCTTGTACTTAACACACAATACATAGTCACTGCATAGTGCCCTGCTTTCGTGCCTTTTAAGTTTTTGCCCAAGCAGCGACTTAGGGAGACCTCTCTGATTTCTGCGTACAGTGCCGCATGCCGCAGTATTTCTGGAAGTGAGGCACTTGAACAGGGTGGTGCTGGTGTAGAAATTGTCCAGGTAGAGGTGGTAGCCCTGGTCCAGCAGTGGGTGCACTAAATCCCACACTATCTTCCCTGTAACACCCAGGAAGGGGGGGCATTCTGGGGGCACTATAGAGGAGTCCTTCCCTTCATATACCCTGAACTTGTATGTGTACCCTGATGAACTTTCGCACAGCTTATACATTTTCACACCATATCTTGCCCTCTTATTGGGCAGGTACTGGCGGAATTGAAGTCTCCCTTTGAATTGTACCAGGGACTCGTCTATGCTCACATGTTTGGCGGGAGTATATGCCTGGGCAAACTTGGCACTAAAATGATCTAATATGGGCCTGACCTTAAATAACCGATCATAACTGGGGTCACCTCTGGGTGGGCACTGTGTGTTGTCAGTGTAGTGCAAAAACTTATGGATGGCTTCAAAGCGCATCCTGCTCATTGCCATGCGGAACATGGGGGTGTGGTACAGTATATCTGTGCTCCAGTAGTCCCTGATTGAAGGCTTCTTTACTATCCCCATAAGGAGTATTATGCCCCAATACTTGTACATCTCTGCTGCAGTGACAGGGGTCCACCTGTAGGGTTGTGCATAAAAGGACGTGGGGTTTTGGGCAATATGTTGTGCAGCGTAGAGATTTGTCTGAAATATAATAATATTTAGCAGCTCCTCATCAAAAAAAAACTTAAAAAAGTCCACAGCTCTGAGCCCTGTCGTGTCAAAGTTAATGCCAGGATGGCCCAAAAAGTCAGGGACCTGAGGGGTATAATTATCTGGGGCTACCCATGTGGGGTCAGTGGAAGCCCCAGACGCTTCTCCTGCAGAAGTCCCAGAAACTTCTCCTGCAGAAGTCCCAGGCACTTCTCCTGCAGAAGTCCCAGGCACTTCTCCTGCAGAAGTCCCAGGCACTTCTCCTGCAGAAGTCCCAGGCACTTCAATTGCAGAAGTCCCTGGAACCCTACGGCGCCTTCTTGGGGGTCCTTCCAGGTCACTGGAAGATGAGCAGGAGGATGATGATAGGTAAAAGGGACCATCATCCCCACTAGCTGACTCGGTGTCAGAGGCAAGCATGTTATATGCCTCCAACACGGTGTACATCTTCTGAGACATTGCACACAAAAAAAAATAGAGAACAAGAAAAATTAGATAATGTGCACCAAACTACACGGATAAACCGTCTAGCAGGCACACAAAAAAAAAATATAATGCACACCAAACTACACGGACAAGCCGCACAGATGGCACACACAAAAAATAATGTGCACTAAACTACACGGACAAGCCGCACAGATAGCACACAAAAAAAAAAAGATAATGCGCACCAAACTACACGGACAAGCCGCACAGATGGCACACACAAAAAATAATGTGCACTAAACTACACGGACAAGCCGCACAGATAGCACACAAAAAAAAAAGATAATGCACACCAAGCCACACGGACCAGCCGCACAGATGGCACACAAAAAATAATGCGCACTAAACTACACGGACAAGCCGCACAGATAGCACACAAAAAAAATAATGCGCACTAAACTACACGGACAAGCCGCACAGATAGCACACAAAAAAAATAATGCGCACTAAACTACACTGACAAGCCGCACAGATAGCACACAAAAAAAATAATGCGCACTAAACTACACGGACAAGCCGCACAGATAGCACACAAAAAAAAAGGTAATGCACACCAAACTACACGGACAAGCCGCACAGATGGCACACACAAAAAATAATGCGCACTAAACTACACGGACAAGCCGCACAGATAGCACACAAAAAAAATAATGCGCACTAAACTACACGGACAAGCCGCACAGATAGCACACAAAAAAAAAAGATAATGCACACCAAGCCACACGGACCAGCCGCACAGATGGCACACACAAAAAGTAGCTATGTACGGGTACACCTACGGCGTTCTGGAAAAAAATATTACCAGGCACCGAAAAAAAACCTATGTGCACCGTGCAAAAAGGCGCTACAAATGCACCTAGCTTGCCCTAAGACAAACTAACTACCGCTAAGATTGCTAAAGATTCTGTGCAGCGCTATTCACACGGCGCACTGAAAAGTGCGTCCAGTGCAGAACAACGCTAACACAGCGCACTGAAAAGTGCGTTTGGGTTCAGAAGGGACAGACAGGGAAAAACGGAAGACACGTGGGATCACACAAGGCGATCACACAGGGAACACACAGGACACAGGAAAAAACAGATAGGATGGGAATTTGTAGGGAACAATAGGGATCAGATAAGGATCAGAACACTATTTATAGTGTAAAAGTGTATTTTGGTGCACACAGTAACGCTCTTTCCTCTCTCCAGCGATACCAAACCAAAATGGTGCCGCTGGAGGAAGAGGAAAGTGCTAAAAGCACGTTTTTTAGCCTAAAATCGCTGTAATTGGCCAGTCAGGTTTGACTGGCCAATCACGGCGATCGGCGGGCGGGACCAATTTGATTGGTCGGGTGACGGAGACAGGAACTCCTCCTGCCTCTGTCACCCAAATTTCAGCCCGATGTCACCACGTCTCGCGACGTGGTGACAATTCTAAAATAGTATGCGCTCGCGCAGTAGCTGTACTGCGCTGAGCGCCAATAGTGGGAAGCTGCGCAGTACAGCTACGGCGCGGAGCGCTAAGGGGTTAAGGCTGTTTTCACATTGTATTGAAACTCATTCTATTGAACAAAATCCTCCCCGAACCAAAACACTTGTGCTGAGGAAGTAGCCACTTTATCGCGGCCAAATACATCTTGCTAGTTATTGAACGCATGTGCATTGTTCAGAAGGCTTCTGTTTTTGGGAAGGACTATCGCCCGATACACTTTAGTAAAAAATAAACGCAACACCCCAAAATTAAATATTAAATAAATTTAGAGGCGGCAGCCTCAGCCTGCTCAGTGTGGGGAGGTAGGGGGTTTGGGGCTGGCTATTAACAATGTATACGACTAGGAGTTATATATTTGTATTACTGAAAATTCCATACTCTTCCTCGGGTAAAAATACTCCTCAAAAATGGTGAGAGGAGTATTATTACCCTTCGGGAAAAATGTTAGTGCGACCTCTGATCAGTAGCATAACAAGACTCCAATGGGCTCCGATGCAAACTTAGAATTGGGGCCCCCCATATACGTACACCCTCACTGCCGGCCCCATCCTGCACGTAATACTTCAGAATACACACACACAGCCATAGACCATATACATGCATAACACACATATAAAAAAAACCACAGCACCGTGTATACTCTACACACAATATATATGTATACGGTACAAATACAGATACACCGACAGCATATATAGTAAACCTAAATACAGATGCACATAAATATACATCCTCAAACCAACACCCACATACCTGTGCAATACTAATACTAGTGCAGTAATTAACAAACTGCATACATAAATATGTACCAGCTGGGAATATACTGCACATTACTATACAGCGCCCAAAAATGACTGCACTCCAGGTAAATATTGACATCACTCTACCTCTAATCTGTCCTGGTCTTAATCTTGGTGTCTCCTCACAGGTGACAATTCTTCTCTATCAGTTACAGAAGTTTGATAACTTCTCTGTCCGTGACTTATTGCTACAGAATTCACCACAAAAAGTTTTCAGTTCCAAGAAGCACATTGCAGGACTGTGCACCTAAAAACACTATAGTTACAGTATAATGTCACATAGATAAAAACTATATGCTAATTTATATACTGCACCTGCGAATTTACATACAACAATGACATCCTCTTATTAATTTAAATTTACTCCTATTCATTAATAATGGGGTGCAGGATTACAGTTAAATTAATGGGGCATTGCTTTGCTAAATATTAAAGTAGCCCCTCCCCACCAATCTATGTAGTCATCAATGTCCCCACTAATTAATATGTAGTACAGCAGCTCTTCTTACTAATTTATTTAGTTAATACAGGCAGTTTGTTCTTAAGTTGAATTTGTATGTAAGTCGGAACTGTATATTTTATCATTGTAATCCTAGACAGAACTTTTTTGGTCTCTGTGACAATTGGATTTTAAAAATGTTGGGTTGTCATAAGAATCAATATTAACACTAAAGCTTCATTACAGACACATTTGATAACTGTTACAGCTGATCGTTGTAGCCTAGGACTAAAGTACAATAAATTATCAATATCCAGAGGTCCGTTTGTAACTAGGGGTCGTATGTAAGTCGAGTGTTCTTAAGTAGGGGACCGCCTGTACACTGTGCAGGAGCCATTATTCCCCATTCCCTTATTATATACAGGAGACATTCCCCCACACCCTCTTAATATATAGTGGTGCAATTATCCCCCCCACATTTCCTTATGATATACAGGAAACATTACCCCCCCCCCACTTATTATATATAGGAGATATTATCCCACCCCCTCATTATATATAGGGGTAATTTTCCCTCACATCCTCTTATTATATATAGGAGACATTACCCCCCACCCTTTCTATACACCAGGAGGAAGACAAAAAAAAAAAAAAAATATAATCACCTTATTTGCTCCGTTGGCGCCGGCTGTCTTATTCTGTGGCGGCCAACCCGCCCCCCCCCTCCTGGCTTAGGCCTCTTGATGTATCTGGCGTTGGCGGGACTGACAAGCAAAACTACACCAGGTCCAACCTGGCGTAGATTTATGGAAAACTAGCAAACAGAAGTTTGCTGGTTTCTCAAAAGAACGCAGGCACGGGGTGGGAACGCACCCACCACTGGAACTGTGCAAGAATTTGTGATTAATTCATTTCTTCTACATGAGAAAACTGGTGTGGAAGCAATGATAAATCTCCCCTCTGTCTCTCCCCATGTATCCATATTACTTCACACATAAGCTTTCTTATATCCATTGCCTATAATAACCAATCAAAGCTCAGAGCTCATATTAATGACCTGTGGCAAAATATAAACTGAGCTGGGATTTGTTGCTAGCTGCCACAGCAGGCAGCAGACAATAGCTCCTGTAGCTGATGGTTAATAAGTGTATTTTCGGAAGAGCTTAAAACCTGGTCTTTGATGTTCCCTGGGTCACAGGGAGTAGCTGTGCAAAATTTGGTGATTGTAATAGCGATGAAGCAGGTTCCTTTAGCGTACATACACGCATACATACACTCGGCTTCATATATTAGACGATTTACAAAGACCAAAGTCCATAACCTGTCCCCTCCATATATATCTGTAAACTAATCAGCCCATAACATCACACACGTAATCTCTGTTCCTTACAGGCCCTTCTGCTTCACTCTATTATTATCCACTCTTCTCCCAACTCCAGGACTTCTCCGGGGCATCCCCCATACTCTGGAACATTCTAAATTGGGTACATTTCACTGCACTTTTGTCGGATTGTGCACCTTCTTACTGTGCACCTTCTTCTAGGCTAAAACAGCTTGCATAGGTATTTTAGCAGTGACACAGATAAGGGGGCGTGACGGGTGGTTGGTCTAAATGATTGGGACCGGGCGCCAGATTTAACATGCAAATTGTGACACACACCCTATGTTAAAGGTGCACCACAAAATAGATGGTGAACTCTGTCGGTCCAGTGCGGGCAAGCGACAGATTCATCATTTCTGGCGTAGGTTCTTAATGACAAAAATAAATTATATGACTTTTTATTAAATATAGACCGTGGCAAAAGCAAACTTTTTTTGTAAAGTGGGTAATTTTCTGGGTATATATTCCTTTTGAATTCTCTGTACCTGCCTTATCAACAGGAAAAGACCATAGCCATAGTGTTGTGTATAAGCTGCACTCCTGTAGTGAGCTGATTTTCCCAAGGGAGCATATGTAGATAACATTTCCTTGTAGCTGTTATCCCCCATAACCAGAATCACTAAAATGCTGCAGGCTCTAATAGCCATTTGTGCCTCTGTTTGTCATGTATAATACATGTATACATTACACCGGCTTCTTACCTATGATTTTTTTTGTGTCTAGGCAGTCTTCTTCTGACCACATTAACTGGCATCATCTGGACCAGATGTTAAGAAACTGGCCATTCTGTTATATGATCATCAGATAGAACCACCAATGGCTACTCAGACACTGGAGTTGTATATAATTGTTAAAGGTGCTTTCACATGCTTAGAGTGGCTTTGGATTTTAGGTAACATATTTGAGCATGAGGTGCACGATAAATCTCCCCCATAGGGTGCATTCACATGTGCTATTCTGATGAATGTGTTTTAGATGCATGCGTCAAAAGGCATGCATCAGAACTCCATGTGTGAATGCACCCATAGCTTTTAGTGCCAAAGAGTCTGGGGAACCAGTGACATTTGTGTATTTTTCCTCTTTACACCCAGCAAGATGTATGGTGGTATTTCTTCAGTGTACGTTAGTGTTAACACAAACTACACATAAACACATGACTGCCTATGGGATCTTATTAACTGGTTTTAGTGCAATATAGATTGTATGTAAAACATTTGGTTAATAAACACATTGTTACTTGGCATCCATGGACAACAGACACACAATACATAGCACAATGATAATAATAATGGCACCAGTGACTATGACAGAATAACGTTCTAAGACTTTGTGTTCTACTGTCATTGGATCAAAGCGCAGTGACGCTCAGCCTCCCACTAGTAACATCTGACCACCAGCAATGTGTCTGTTTAACAGCTGTTACAAAACAGCAGTCTGCCAATCCTTTCCTGCTCCAAAGTCCACTCTCTTTTATTATATATTCTATTCCACATGTCTCTGTTTGTTTTTGGGCGGTTTGTATAGAGGTGTTTAAACTTGGAAATAGCTCTCATAAATGTGTGCACATTATGACAGAATTCTACCTAAAACAGATTAATCTGTCCCTCTGTGTTCATTGTGTGGTTTGTCCTAGTGAGGGTAATATCAAATGTAATTAACTTTAAGAAGCACTATGAAAATTGTATTAATATACTTGTAAAATAATTGAATGATTTGATGAAACCTAACGCATCCCTCCCACCAGACCAAACAGTGACTATTCATGGTTTGACACTCTCCGTGGCCCCAAAGTCCGGTGCCTTGTAGTTATTTTTGACTCCGCCTTATCCTATAGCAGTGATGGTGAACCTTTTAGAGACTGAGTGCCCAAATTACAACCAAAAGTCACATATTTTTCACGAAGTGCCAAATGCCAGTTTAATGTAACTTATTGCTCCCTGCTGTGTCACAGATTTGAACGTATTGGCGTCTTGAAGACACCAATACAGTAAAAAGATGGAGAAATTTGGATTATTATTGCAGCTTCCCTCTAAGGTCCCCTTAACAGGATGAATCACAGGCCCTGAGAAGGGGCTTCAATGACAAATAGTTCTGAACATGGAGCCCTGAATGGTGACCTTTGTGCTGGGTGATGGCCTGGGTGCCCATAGAGAGGGCTCCGAGTGCCATCTCTGGCACCCGTGCCATAGGTTCGCCACCACTGTCGTATAGGGCCCACATCCAGACATATACAGCAACCTGCTGCTTCCACCTGAAGAACATCTCTTCCATCCGACCCTTCCTCAAACCAGAGTCTACAAAAAAACTAGTCTATGCCCTCATCAACTATGGTGTTCCAGCTAACTCTCTAATAACTCTCCAATATATCCTTCTCTGCTGCCTGGATAATCCATCACGTTCACTTTTCTTTTACCTCTTCTCTTTTCCAGTCTCCCTATTGGTTTCCAGTGCACAGCAAATTTAGTTTCAAATATTAACCCCTTATCTCCACAACTGGTTTTCCACGTTAATGCCCCAGGCATTGTTCTGTTTTTATTTTTGTCAATGCCTTCTACAAGCTATAACATTTTTATTTTTCTGTCACTCTAGTTGTATGGGGTCTTGTTTTTTCTTGACAAAATGTAGTTTTTAATCGTTCATATAGTTTTTTAATTTCGATTTATAGAATTTTTGTTCGATGGATGATCAATAAATTTCTATTTGGGCATAGTTTTTTGTTTATTTTAATGTCTTTTGTCGTACAGTATAAATACTATTATAGTATATATTTTGTAACCTGGGTTTGCATGTATTTTTTTTTCCAACTTCTAAACCTTCAACCCTGAAAACCCACAACAAGCAGTAACCCCACTGCTATGCTCCCTCAACTTGTGTCTCCATTTATCCTCCTGTATAGATTGTGAGCCTTCAAGAGCACTTGCACCAGATCTCTGTAGTTTTTGTCTTTTATACTTGTATTTATTCTCGTTTAATGTATGTGAACACCTTATTGAATGCACAGCACCATAAAATTAATGGTGCTCTATAAATAATATAAAATAAATGTCACTCTGTCTTTGCATTCATGGGAGATGCACGTAGACCTTATTGTAATGTACTAAATATAACCCTCTCCATTTGTTAGCTCACTGTGTAAGAGTTAACACAATGTAACACATCTGTTATATCCATATTACAGACCATCCTGTGCTCCTGTTGTATTGGGGAAGGATACAATGCAAACGCCCTCTGTTCCTTCCTCATACAGTATTATTATTATTATCATTATTATTATACAGTGTGTGTTGTTATGTTACAGATCAAACCATGGTGTTAAATCCTCTTCAGAGTAGCCACTGCATGAAGTGCATTTATTCTGTAGGCTGATACACTCATTACATCAATTTTGGCTGAAGCTGCTGACCAATTGTGATGTCAGGAAAAACCGATCTATCAATTTCCCATGCTGGGGAACTTGTGCAAAATTTGGACAATGTTGTGAACAGCTTGAAGTGGATTTATATTCCCATAAAAAACTTTTAGATATGTTGGATTTTACCTAGTTAATAGTCATTTAGAAATCTAATAATAGAGAAGCCAGTTATATTCAAGCTTTTACTGGGGACTTAGAGTAATGCATATTGATCTGTCCTCATGAACATCTACCTTTGTAGGTTTACTTTTCACTGCAGGTATGCTCATTCTTTTTAGCATGGTGTTGTACATTAATAATTAATTAAATTAAGGCTTAATATTAAGTGTCAGTAGATTTATTTCCATAACGGTAGTTTCTTGTCTCTATACTTCCTTCCAATAGAAGCCTCATATAATGTACAGGACATGCATGGTGCTGAAATACAGCCACGCTTATGAGCCTGTACTCAAATGTCTTGGTAACTTCTTTGTTTGATGATAGGATATTGTAGGAAATCATTAATTTCCTTGTTTTGACCTCTGTGATAGCAGCAGTATTCCGCTTGTCATAGATGTGTCCTGTTTTCCATATAGCCATTGTTCTTTGCCCCATTCTGTAGCATTATGTGAAGACAGCAGTTTGCCTGCGTTTTCAGAATACTTGAGTATTTCCACGGGAACACTTTAAAATGTTTGTCTTCTTTATTTTTTATGTTATAAAAGATTATTCACGGCAATCATAACATCAGACCAGGCAGAGTGTGAACACTGACTTATAACTGATGCTAGTACACTCATTGATGCTAGTACACTCATTGATGCTAGTACACTCATTGATGGAATTTACTACCTTTCCAAACTTGCTTTTAACTTTTGTGGGTACACATAAAAGACGCCACGATGAGAGCAGAGATTTCACTGCTTTGTTGGGCTTTATTTAGGCATGTTTTATGATAGGGATCTGTGTATTTGTCACATCATTGAATTATTATTATTTGTAGTTTTTTGACTTTCAAACATAACTGATGGATCACAAACACATGCCTGGCCCATAATGTTATACTTGCTGTTCAAGGTCTCTGATCTTTTATGACCAGGGAATATTGTAAGCATAGAGCTTTCATGTAGAGAGCCACCATAGCATTCACAAGGAAAAGGTTTTTATATACTCCTCTCATCTTGCATCAGTATTCAGTGGGGTTTAGATCTGCCCCAATGTTTGTTTTGTTTAGCTGGCAACTTTTCATCAAAGGAATATTACAGTGGCTGAAAATAATATTCCCTAATGTCTATGAGGGGAATACTGTATGTTTTCTGTTGCATATTGCTTGCTTGTTCACACTCGTGCTATGGCGTGGGCCCTGCTACTAGGATGTTTTTCCAGCCTCTTCTTTATAGTCATGTGCCTAGATCAGGAAATTCTCAATAAGCAGAGAATTAGCACTAGCAGGGTGTCATCTGTCAGCACCTGTTCTCCAGCGGTTCTACAGTGCAGCTGTCTGAGCCTTCTATTGGCGCCATTGATTACAGAATGTAAGGTTAGAGAAAGTCTCTGAACTTTCACTTATGGTCTTTTTTCCTTACTCCACACTATAAATGTATCATACCAACTGGTTTGTAATGAAAGACAAATATACTTAAAGGAAATCTACCATCAAAATCCAGCATGATAAACCAGGGACACTTACTCATACATCCAGGCACTGAGACTGTGGTAATCTTCTTACATTTGTTATCCATGGCCTCCTTCCTTCTAAAATCAACTTTTAGAATTATGCTAATGAGCAAGACGTGCTATGGGTGGCACTGCAGTTTCACAGGCTGTTACACTGTGCAGGAGCACTTCTCCCCACCTCAATGTGTGCTGAAACTTCCCCGCTGATGTGAGATTACATCAGGCAGGGGGAGGGGTTAAGTGCTGAAGGATCGAAGGGGGAGAGGGAGGCAGTGTAACAGTCGGTGAGCTGCAACGCCTCCAGCTCATTAGCATAATTTTGTAATATGTTTTTAAAAGGAAGAGGCCATGGATAACAAATATAAGATTGCCACCGTCTCAGTGCCTGGATCTATGAGTAAACAACCCAGGTTTCATACTAGATTTACCAAATGGGTTATAGTATATTACCAAAGGTGTGGTTGTCAAGGAATACAAGCTGAAAATATTGTTAACAGGCAGTAGTGAACCTTATTTTTTATCTCATTTATGTATTTATATACATGAATGGGATGGCTACTTATCTTTTTCCATAATTCTTAAAGGAAACTTCCACTTTCCAATAGTACTTCTAAGTAGCAAATACCGTGCACCAGCTCAGAGTGAGCTGGTGCCGGAGCATATCGTCGTTATGTTCATAAACCGTTGTAATGCTTTTAAACACTTTAGTTATCTTTATATTGGAAGCATGACGCGCGTGGCGTCACTGGCTCTCCGGCACTTCCTATTCAGGCGCACGCATGGTCATGCACATTGTGCTTAAAAGCATTACAACGGGTTATGAACATAACGAAGATATGCTCGAACACCAGCTCACCCTGAGCTGGTGCACAGTATTTGCTGCTTAGAAGTACTATTGGAAAGTGGTAGGTTTCCTTTAAGGAAGTTCACATGTGTGTCCACCTCCATCCATTCCCTCCCTTGAAAAAGTAGCCAGAATTCTCCCAATATGTGCTTTCCCTAGAAGAAGGATCCACATCTATCATTTATAGCATATCCACAAATATCCAACACAAGAATACCTAAAGATGTCCTTATTATATAATACACCATCTAGATATCACCTAACAATGTACAGTATTAAGCAAAGTAGCTGAGTAGCTCTCATTTCATTGGTATGCTGTTTGCCATGTGGCTTGTAAGAGGAAAATACATACAATATTTTGATGCTTGGGAATTGGAATTACTTAGGTAAATGAGAGTACAAGAAATATGGTTATTTCCTTATTGTAAAGAAATAATAAGATACATAACCCCACTTTGATTTTCTGCCAGAGACGAGAATTGGTTTGATTTTCCTGCTGTATATTAATGAATATCTGTTATATACCGTATACACTAGATTCAGCCATTACTACCCTTCTGTCCTCCTCAGAATGAATTATCTAATAAGAGAATGTTTTGCATACTTCTTTAACTGTTGAACTCTGGCATTATTCCCAGCATGCCTTTGTGATCCAAAAAACATAACTGGGAAATTGTGATGGAGCTCCTGTTATAGGAATGAGAACACAGATATATAATATATCTATATCTATATATCTAATATATATATTATATAATAATATAATATATTCTATCAAACTAATGGTTTATTGCTTCTACGGGTAAGACTAAGGGGTTCAGTGTAGGGAAAATAATAATAATTATTGAAAGGGCTTTATACAACCTCCATCATGCATCAAAAACTTTTTAGAAAATGGCGGCAATTTGTGTTTATTTTTTTATAAGTGCTTTTGTTGTATTATGTACAGTGGATTTACTACAATTTTCTAAATTTAGTTAAAAAACAATTTTTAATACAAACAATACTGACAAAAAATATTCTACAAAAGCCCTAAAAATAAATATTCAATATACAATGGAGATCAAAATTGTATCACCTGATTTTTTCAGAAATAATACAATCTCCATTGATCACATTTGATTTTTTTTTTGTAACCTGCCACTGCAACAGTGTTCTACAAAATAACCAAAGTGTATCAATATAAAAACTTTATTTTGCAAAAAACGTGTCGATCGTAATTAGAGAACAGCAATGACTGTAGCACAGAGAAAGATAATAACTACATCAGTAGGGAGCCCACAGGCCTTCGCTGTGAATGACTTCAGCTCATCTGTGACCACAGGACATCACTAGGCTCTCACACTGCTCTGGTGGGATTTGGGCCACTCTTCTACCAGTCTCTCCCGCAGTTATGTGACTGTTCTGGGTTTCTTGGCCATAACTTTGTTACCAAGGACCTTCTAAAGGTTTTCTATTGGGTTTAGATCACAACTCTGGGATGGTCATTTCATTGTTTTCTGTTATAAGGAACTGCATTACCCGTTTGGTTGTGTAACAGGGGCTAAAAACTGCATTTAGATTTTGAAGGAATTTTCGTATAATAGAGGATAGATCAATTATGTCAAATAATGGCTTGGACTTGAAGGACTTGTTTATTTTTTCAACCTTATCAACTTTGTAATATCCATCAGGACTGTTAGATTAGTGCAGAGGGTGCCATATTCTTGAAGAGTGGGCACCACAAATCATGGATCTGGTTCACTCTGTACATAGTTAACACCAAATTTAGAACAATGGTGAGGGGGTCAGAGAAAAGAAAAGAATACATATGTACTATGGTATAATATGATATATCATGCTGGCCAAGAAATGGCTCCTATTTCCATAAATAACACAAAGTTCTTTATAACCAAACTATGAAACCTAGAGAAGACCTAAGAAAAAAATTGCGACTCAATTTTGAATGTTAAATCCTGCGCTTAGTCCGAATCAGTCGGGTTGTCCGACGGCCACGCCCCCGATTTGTGTCGCATGAAGGTCAGCGGCAAAATCTGATCGTGTGCGACAAAACCCCCAGTTAAATGCGCCGCTAAATGGAAAAGGACGGGAAACGCGACAAAAATGCGCCCCATGGTCTTGTTTGTTAGTACTAGGATCTAGTGCATTTTTTCCAATTACATCCAAAGGTTGCCATCTCTATTCAACCATATGAGGGCTGAGAGGTCCTTACTGGCACCAGATTTGGATAACATAGCCAGTCTTTTGTTCTCTCTGTATTACCTCTTCTCATTGCGAAGACATACATTTTCCATTCCATTCAGATATGCATGTAGTGTAGAAATGTTATGGCTGTTTGGTATATTTTTATAGTATAGTTTTATATAGTATTAGTCTTATTAACTGTATTGTCCTAATATGATGTATTCCACAAAATAGAACCTAAGTATTTGATCACTGGTAGTGTTCCTTTATTAGCTACATAGATTTTAATGGCATTGTGGTTTCTGATGCACATTACAACTGTGTTCATACAGCGAAGCCTGTTCTGGTGATAAGGGCCTCCAGCCATCAGACATTTACCTCCTATTGTGTACATAAATAAATGTTGTTTACATAATACCCTTTTAATTACTCTATAATTACCGGTATATAATTATGGGATGTGCTGATAATGTTCTTCCCAGCTAAATCTTGTATAAAGAACAAATGTAATACTGTAGTGCATTACAATCCAGAGGTGTTTCTTAACATAAAGTTCATTGTGCATAAAATTTAATGATGTGGGTGGCACCGGATTCTTGTTATCCTCCTAACCTTTAAAGTACTACTGTTTGAGATGACATTTGCAGCATGTGAATTCATGTTATACACACAATTAACATAAAAATAAATGAAAGAAAAGGAAACCAGGTAAACATAGGTGGGGAGATTTTATAAGTCCTGTCCAGTAACAAAGCATTGTGACTGGAGATCCCTTTGCCTTTTGGGATTTGCTCATTACAGGCTGCATTGCTGGGGACTAGGATGAGCAGCTGTGTAGTGGTCCCACATGCTTGTAATTCCAGGCCAACTGCAAACTCCTTTCACTCAGCCAGAGAACTGAGAATTAGGACTGCTGCCATATTCTACTTATTTAGCCATAGTGAGTACAGAGTTAGATGTCATACCTGGGCTTATTATGCTGTATATACAAGATTAAGGGCACATAGTATGTGGGGGCCCGGAGGTTCGGGTTATGCCGATTTTTTAAAAAGTTTTTTCAATACTTTATGGCACTATTAATTGGAATAAGAATTAGTTCATGTCCCCCTCTTGCTTCCCCCAAAAATTGCAAACACCAAGGTCATCCTTTGTATGCAGCAATGATAAGATGTACTATCATACCATGCAAGGGGCTAAAGAAAACTGTCTGGAGAATTCCTGTCATAACCATTTTGTGTGATAATTGTCTGAGACTCCCCATAAGATATAAATCCCTTGAATTACTTGTCACTGCGGTCACATGCATTTTTTAGTTAAGAGTTGTCTACTATTCTAAGCGTTTAGATTCATAATCAATCATGGTAGAAGGTTGGTTGTGACTATGATCATACATATGGTTGCAATTCTACCAGACCTTGATATCCATGTCATGAATGGCATCAAAATTATGATGACTGGATAGAATTTAATCTAATCTTTGACTCTCTGGCTGATACCTATCTGAGTATGGTATATCTCCTGATAATCATGTTCTATGTGTAGTTGCTGATGAAATAAGCAATTTATCAGCATTGAAAATCTATGAAAATGTAATTTATTTTAACTGGGCACTTTAGATTACGTAGCTTCTTTTCTGTGTTGCTTTCCATTGAGTAAAGCTTGTGTGTTGCAGGTGTTTCAAGTTTCACTGCTTTTCTTTTGGCGTCTGAAAGTAAGTGCCAACAATTGGTTTGTGTTTGACTCAGCAAAGTTCTGGCTTTCTTGACTTAACTTGCTTTCTGGAAGTCTGTTGTCCCTTTGTCTACTGTTCTTCATTATCAAGGAGCAGAACACATCCAGCTTGACTTGTAAAATTCTGAATGTACAGATTACAGGCAGCAGGTCACAGCTTGCTACACACAGGGAAATTGTTTAAGTGAATGTAAACTTCTCCGGAAAAAAACACAAAGAATAAACCCAATTCCACCTCTTTCCAATATATTGTGTCATGACTGTGATCTCTGAAATTATGGCTGGAAGTATGTAGGAGTGTAAGGACAACCAAGTGTCTAACAAGCCATCAGTTTTGAGGATATTTTACCTTCTTTGGCCTTTTCTGGCCATGTTAATCTCAGTGACTTTTATATAGTGTATATTGACTGTATGCACTTATCCTATCCTGCCATTTGTCCACTAGCCTTTCTTCTCCTAGCTTCTAGGAGAGGAAAAACCTTTGTGACATCTACCATATAAGGTTACTTTTACACTGCCATGTGTTCGCCGGGCATCTGCATGCAATGGTCTTGTAGGCCACTGTTTCAGCCTGGTTTACATCTGCAGTTGAGCGGTTCTCATACGCTGATGACAATAGAAAAATGCCCTGGCTTCAAACTCAGGCAGGAATAGGACCTATTCTATCTTTTCCAGCTTGGGCAGCTTACTCGTCTTCATGGCCGTGAAAATATGATACCTCTCATTGTAATATGGACGTGTGGGAGCTGGAAAAAATGGCTACCACATGATTGGGTGCAGGATGGCAGTGATAGAAGAACTCACATATTTGGAAGTAATAGAATGGGTTTAACAGACTGCAAATGGAGAAACATGCACTCAAAGGGATTGACAAATATAAAGAAAGCATGCTTACCCTGCTCCTGGTTCCTGCAACTCTCTGGTTCTTCATGTCTAAGGCACCTGCAGCTGGGGTTTGCTTTAGTGAAGTGTCACTTCCTCCATGTGGCAAGTGACAAATAGGCCACTTACTGCCCAAAGCAGTAATCCTGGTCCCGAAAGTACCGGAACCACCTGGGAACCAGAAGGCAGATTAGGGTGAGTAAGTTTTTTAAATTACATTTTTGCCACCCCTCCCCCTGCCATCCAAGGTTTTTCTAAAATTCCTGGAAAACCTTAATTCATGACACACATCAACAGTAGCACTGTTTTATCCAACATATATAATGGAATGTGAGACAGCGGCTTCTAATGGGCTGAGCAAACAGAGGTGCATGCAGCATTTTGCTTAGATCTCCAGATATGTTATTAGTGGCTCCTAGCAAACTGTTTGTGAACATTCCACAAGCAGCTGTCACTTGTTTAGCATCTATGAACTATAATTCTAACCTATGTGCCAAACCAAGTATCTAAGAGGCTTTACAAAATCTAAAATGCAGTTTAGGTTACACTGAAAAATCTAATACAAAGCAGGAAAATATATCTGCATCCATGCAGGGTTATGTAGTCGGTGAGCCAAACTTCAGTCTCCCTAGCTTCGACCCTAGTTCTAAGATGTGTTCAAGCATTCCTTCACAGTGCTTTTTCCTCTGATCTGTTGTGGATGAGCTTTACAACTGAGCATGTACATAAAGTGCGGCACACATTCATCCCGTATAAAAGTTTAGATCAGTGTTATTGAACCATAGTCTAGATCATGGGAGCACAATCCGCAGACAAAGGGCCACATGCAGCCTGTCAAACCTTGAATTGCGGCTTGAACCGAGATGACAATGAAAAGTCCTGTGAGCGCTTCCATAACTGATGGAAGTGTTCATTGGTACAGGAGGCCGGGTAACAGTGAATTCACCAGAGCGGCCCAGGAGCAGGAGAGGACCTAGGAATAGTAAGAACTTCTTAGCTGTACTGTACTGCTCCTGGGTCCTCTCCTGTTCCTGTCACAGCTCTGTTCTGGGCAATTGGATTTTGATGGCAACACTAAGCCTGTTGCAGCTGGTGGTTTTGTTGTATATTTTGATAGCTTTTGGCATGAAGGAGTTACGAAATCTCTCAGTATAACAGTTAATTTGACTGTAGCACTCGCTGAATGTGCTAAGCTGTCCTGCTATGTATTGGTACTGTGGGTACGATTTGTTGGTTGTAATCAAAGTGAATTTGTTGATGCATCTTTTTTGCCAGACCTCTGCAAACTGACACAGTTGATGACCAACGGTGCCTTGAGCCCTCTTAGTAAATTTTAAAATGTTATTCTCCTCTCTTCTTTTGAACGTCCCCCCCAAACTGGTGATGGCAAAGAATAGCATGCTCGCGATCGAGGACTCATAATCCAGTTTGTCATTGATCATGACACCCAGATACTAGTAATTTCTCACTTGCTTTGCTCATTGCTAGTGATTGGACTGAGAGCTGTTTTGTACCTTCGTAGGTCAATTATCATTTCCTTAGATTTTTCACTATGAATGAGGTTTTTTTCCTCACTCCAAAATATAAATGAGTTGATGGTGTCTCTATAGTGTTCATCGTCACCGTCCTTAATGCAACTGACTAAAACTGAGTTGTCTGAGAATTTCTGAAGTTGGCAGAGGTCCGAGTTATGGCTAAAGAACGGTACGGATCTCGTGCAACCCAGCTATATGTATTGAGGCCTATTTGTTAGATAGTCATGTATCCAATTGACAATTGAGGGCTGTAAGTTGAGGTGGATCATTTTGCTCCTGATCAATGCTCCAGTCTATGGTATTAAAAGCACTGGAGAAGTCAAAAAAGGTTGTTCTTACAATATTGTCCTTATGTTCCAAATTGTATTGATCAAATTGAACTGATTTATTTATTATATATTTGTGGGGTTGTTCTACAGTGTTGCTTGTAAAACTCAGCTAAAATATTACCTTATTTTATATACAGAGTGCTTACAGCTCCCCTAGTGTTTATATTTCTACATGGCATTTTGACAGGACATCTTTTAGTTTAGATTTCGATCAACTTTTTTTTACCAAACTGCTGAAAATATTTGTAAATTGCCTAAATATATGTCATCTGAATTCTGTATTTTATTGCCAAAGGTTATTGCAAATAGTGAGAAGTTTGTAAAAAATATTAGGGAAATGAAAAATCTCCTTAAAATCTAAAGGCAACCATACATATATGTATTTCTAGCCTGTCAGCAGTAGGTCATCTTCCAGAATAAACCAGCAAATCCATTAAATAATAACTTTTAAATGTGAGTGCATTTGCCCAGACGGAAGATTATCGGGCATCACGCATGTAAAATTTATCAAATTTAGTTAACAAACCAAAAGCTTGACAAATCTTTATTTTGATAGACAGTAGTCTATGCCTTTGTAATGATGTTAATTTATCAGCCAAAATGGTGATAACTATGGCCAAATCATTGTGTCTCAGGTGGCTGATCACAAACTGTTTCTTTTGACAAAGAGTTACAGTTAGCGAAAACCAGGTTAACCTGTTGGCTAGAAGTTTGCAAATCTAATGCAAATTCTGTAAATATTGATCTTTCATTTATTGTGTGGTAGTCTACATCTATATTGTTTAATGAATAACACAAATTTACAAGTATTTTTGGGCTGTTATTAATAGATTGTACAAGAATAGACTATTCATGTTATTCCTGCCATGAGATTGGTAAACAGTCTGTCAGAATTCATGAGAACAAGTCATTTTTCCACATGGATTCATGCTTTATTCCAGTGTTGTAATAGGCTTCAGTGTGCCAGACCCATTCATGCCTTTAAGGAAACAATTGCTTTCTACTGATAATGGCTGTTTGACATAGCCCATCCACTGTGTTTGTTTTGTAGGTACTGCTCTATGGAAATGAAAAAGATGTTCCTTCTGTCTGACTAAGCACACAAAAATCTATTTGAATAGCTATCATCCATCATATTAACCAGTTAGACTCTTTTAAGCAGTGAAAAGATACAGAACATGACTCATGGAGAAGCACAATGTTTTAGGAGCTATAATAGCTTTCAATGATTCCCATCTTTACCATTCATATGATACTTCCTATAGTTTCTCATTATCAAAGAGGGACACAGCGGGATTCCAGAGAGGGGAGTGGAATGATAGAGGCATGCTTTATTTTAATTTTCCTCTGGAATCTGTTCCTTATACGCTCATTTTAAAATAGCTGAACTTTACAGGAAAATGTTCTTAGCTGTCCTCTGTTGCTAAGGGAAAACATGGCTACATTTATGGGGAATTATCTTCACATAGGAAAATTTTTTTGAGGGTCTAAACAGTAGTTAAAAAAAATTACCCTCCTATCTCTTGAATCCCAAAATACCCAATCTATTAAAATATAAAAACTGTTATTCCTGGGGTAAGGCTCTGTGACAGAAAATAGTGTCCTAATGTTTGAATTACCACTTTTTTGCCATTTTGCAACTTATAAAAACTTTTAAAAAATTGATCGAAAGGTCATACATTTCCCAAAATCGTAGCAATGAAAACGTCATCTTGTCCCCTGCAGCCTTGGAGGCCCCTGCAGCCTGTGTGTGTATAGGAGAAATACAACAGCTCCAGGCAGCCATGTTATAGCAGAACATGTCAGGTACATGTGGAGCTGTTGTCTGTGTCCCACACATGTGTATTAGGAGGGAGAGAATGTCAGCAGATAAATCAGACACTAGCAATGCTTTACTATACATTACACACAGACATGAGCAGGGGGAGGAGAGGGGAGGGGTAACGGGGGTGACATCACTGCCTCTGAGCATGTGACCAGCCTCATTGACATAATAAAGAAAAGACGATTTAACAATGATTAATGTATGAATTGACTAGATAAAGGTTGTGATGGAATCCTTTTGAGCTGCTCCAACAGGTAGAGGTGACGGATATAGTGACAGAGACCTGATGACAGGTGTCCTTTAAATACCTTCACTGGAAAATACAATTTGTTACACAAAAAACAAGCCTACACACAAGCCAACAAGCTCTGTACATTGAAAAATAAAAAATGTATGGAGAAATGATTAAATATCATCTATTTAATTGCGGTAGATTAATTAAATAACATCTATTTGAAGTAATAAATGTGTGTGTGTATATATGATATATATATATATATATATATATATATATATATATAAAAACTTAAATTGAATGTGAATGTCCAGTTGGTCATAACCCTTTTACAGGCCACCAACTTTTCAACCAATGTTGAATAAAGTAGAGACTACAGAGGGGAAAGCTGCTAGGAGACAAGGGACAGGTATGCTGCTTTATTTCTTCTCATAGAAATTCAGCAGCAGGTTTATCCAAACTCATGAACAATCTACACTGGGTTATGTTATGAAACAGAATCCTTTGGAAATCCTGATGCTGTTACCCCATGCATTACATCACCATCGAACTGCTCCCAACATATCCCCGTCCATTTTGAAAGACCCATTTATAGTAACAAATCCTCATTCCACTGCCATTGATCTTTTATGACTCTGCTGTCAGTAGCTCCGAGGTCAACAGAAATAACTGCAGAACTACTAGTCTGGTTATTACTACTGTGCTAGAAGCTGAATGATGGAGCTGGGAATTCCATGGGCTTCCATCTCCACCAATTTATTTAGCCCTATCTGTTCCTTTAAGCAGTTGAAATCTGGAAATACCTCCCACTACCCAGGACACTGGGACAGACTCCAGAGTTTGTGACAGTTCTGCTGTGTTTTGAGTGGTTGGGAGGTTTGGCTTATCCAATCCTTGCACAGAACATATTTAAAAAACTAAAATTTTTTGGCCTAATTCCACACTTCAATGCCATATTAGAGCTGACAATCAGTTTTTGATTTTCTCATCAGCTGTTAGTCTAACAACACTCTCTTTCCCCACTCCTTGTTGTTTTTGGTTTGGAGTTTTATTTCCCAGCAGCTTTTTCCATGCTGGAATCGTAATGTTTCTATTAGAGACACTCCACCCAACTTTATTTTCATCCCCTTCGACTTTTGTTCTGTTTGTACTGTGGTGAAAGCATAAATGATCTTTATTATGAATTTGAAATTTTTTGACATTTGTATGAAAAGGCCTCTGCTTATCTAATCCAGATGTCCTATTTATATAACATTACCTGGGAATATTGATTGTCTTCTTTCAGAGGGTAGTGCTTGAATTCAATCCTCTGTTTCTTTTTCATTCCCTGAAGCCTCTTTTTTTCTTTGATAATTTTTATATCTAACATGAGGCATTCCCTCAATATTGGACATGACTGGGATGAATCGATCAATGTTTGTCCTGTTTTATATTGTTTTTCTTTTTTCATCTTATATGGAGAAAGAAAGGGGAAAGAAAGAAAGGGGAAGAAGTAAGAAGGGGTAGGGGAGAAGGAGAGTGTATATTTGTTTGTAGGCTGTTAGCAAATGACTATGGCCTTAAAGAGTGTGGAATAGTAGTGAGACCAGTGGTTGGATATAGTACTTATATAAGTCCTGGACCCTTGAGGATAGTGTTTGATTTATAATTCCAGGCAGTAGAGTAGTCCACGGGGGGTAGGGAGTGGTGGGTTGAGGGAAAAGGAGGGTGGAGTGGGAGGTTGAGAGGACATGTGAGGTTGTGCAGAAGAAAACCATTTGACCAGCAAGAGAGCACCAGCTAGGACTTTTGGCGAAATGTTGGGAGAGGGCCCAAGGGGCAGGGTAACATCAGAGATTGTTCCAAGAACCATGTGGTGGAGTTAAATAGATCATCGATCTTAGTGTGTATATAAACAGGTTAAATATTCATAACAGGGCATCAGGTTTAAAAAAACACTTGGATTCTGAATTCTTTGTGAAGCATAACCTCTAAGTTTCTTCAAAAACAGACGGGGTACCTGGATCCAGGCAAGTTTGTATTATGGTTTTAAGGGCAGCTGCTGATATGCAAAACAATACCTTCTTTTTTTTTTTTTTTGCATCCAGATTGAGGGGGGTGATTGCCTCCGTTATTTATGGAAAGTGTTGGAAAGGTTTGGCCTTGGGAAAGGTTTTATTGCCTGGGTCCGAACCCTTTATAGCTCTCCAATGGCCAGAATAAGCACTAACAGCATTTTTTCTGATCCCTTTTCCCTGTCCCAGGTTACGTGGCAGGGGTGTCCCCTCTTTCCCCTTTTCTTTGCTCTATTTATAGAATGGATTGTAGGGTGGGGGTGGAGGGCATAAGATATCCCTGTACGCAGATGATGTTTTGATGACTATACAGAAACCGGAAAATTTTTGGGGAGATCTGTTCAGTTTGGTTAATAAGTTTGGTCAGTTTTCAGGCCTTTTGATAAATTGGGAGAAAACAGTACTACTTCTGTTGGAAGGTTAGATATCTAACCTTGGGCTAAAATTAGATGTTTTACATGGGGATGGATCCTTTAAATACCTAGGGGTTATGGTAACAGCAGATCCTTGGAGGTATCTGGATTTGAATATCATCCCAATAGTGAGCAAAATGCGACATTATATCTCCAGTTGGCTAAAATTGCCATTCTCAAGAGCAGATAAGGTCAGATTGACTTAAATGATTTTATTAGCTCAATTACTTTATCCTTTAGCGGTCTGTCCAGTCTGGATACCTAGAAAAATTAATGGATTCTATATTGAGTGATTTAATTTGGGGGAGGAAAAGGGCGAGGATGAAATTTGTTTCTTTATGCAGAGCAGTAGATCCAGGAGGGCTAGGTATCCCATGGGTGCTTGGGTATTACATTACCACACAACTGAAATTCCTAGTTATTAGATGAAACTGTAGCACGTTCGATAATCTAATTCGTTTAAGTGTAGGGAACAGAGTTACTATTTTCACCTTATTAGAGAGTAGGGAATTAGCACAAGGTTCACACAAAGGTTTAGTGATAGCGGCGTTATTGGATAAAGTTTGGAAGGCATTAAAGGAGATACTCAATTTGAAGGGGATTCTCCCCTTCTCACCTATTTGGGATCATTTTGGTGATACGGTTAGATTTGGGGTAGGCCAAATAAATGTATTGAATTTTTGAGGTGGCACTGATGGAAAACCACAGAATTGTGCAGTTTAATTTTGTACATCAGTTATACTATACTCCTAATTTACTATATAAAATGAAAGTGAGAGAAGGCTGCTTCTCGCCGGTGTGCAGAAGAAGGTGCAGATTTGGTGCATGTGGCCTGGTCCTGTCAATTTATAGAGGATGAGCTATTTATATCTCTACCAGGTTCAAATCAAATGGCTATCCTGGGTGTCAAGGGTCTAAAGAGGCACGACTGGTACAGGTACTTAGTAGAATCCTAATACTGGCTAGATTAGGTGTAGCAAGAAAATGGGCAGTGCACAAAGGCCATTTTATGTGGAATGGATAAAATTGATTAAAAAGGTTAAAATCTAGGAAAAAATAACTTATTCGTATTTGGAGGAAGATTAGGGGGGCAAAAAATTCAGGAAATTTGAAGAAATACTGTTGATTTTTATTTTCCTTTTTTTTTCCACCTGGCTGGTTGGGAGGGAGGGGGGGGGGGTTAAATAAGGATAATATGCTATTAATATTGGAATTAATTATAAGATGGATAATTGTTACGAGATTTATAGTATGCATATTTCATGACTTTGTATGTTGTTATAATAAAAATTTTAAAAATTAAAGTTTTAAATGTAAATACAGTAAATGGAATATTAGCTTTGTGTTGCCATGCTCTGCCATTTAACAGCGGACCTAGCCTACGAGTCATAATTCAGAATACATACTCTCCAGTTTTAAGCTACAGCATTCAGACTTTAGGATACAGATTATTTTTTTTAATATTTGTGTAATAACTTAAGAAATATAAGACTGCATTTTAATATATGTAAACCTCTTTCTTTCTTTTCAATTTATCAGTATTTTTTGTGAAAAGATTGTAATCAAAGCCTATTTTTGCTATGTGGAGCAGGCATAATTGTGCCTTGGATGTTATCCTGTTGACATGACCTTTTTCTTAGGCATGAACTTTGTACAGCAATCAGTTGTAATCTAAATCTACAGTTGTTAGTGAATGGATGCCTTGCCATGCCCAATTATCATCTTCTTTAGCTTTCCATTCATTTCATAAACTTGCTGCATCTGATACTAGTGGTATCTACCTATGGAGACCGGCCCTGCAGACTCTCGCAATGAGTTAAACAATAGATGGGGACATAATTGTGACAATTTACAGGCACAGTTTGATTAAATTAATGGATTATACATATTTGTATCCCAAACACAACTCTAAAGTGGTCAAAAAACAGCAAGATACTTAAAGACTAAACTATAACTTTTATTAGAAATTTGTATATATATACGCTTGCTGTAGCTCACGGAGTTGCCCGGGATAGTAAATAACTGCTCTTAGCTACAACAAAAAAGAATGGTTTAACAAAAAATATTTTATATGTATCTATAGACTGTCTCTATCTATAGGTCTGTTTGGCTGGCAGTCTTTTTCAGTGACTGTGTTTGTTTCCGGCAGTCTCTTCCAGTGAATGTCTGTCGCCAGGAGTCTCTTTCAGTGACTGTCTCAGAGCTCAAGTTTCATTGTTGCACAACTGTTTACAAAATTACAGCTGATCTCTGATTGGTTTCCTTGGACAACTGGAACAGTTTTACCTCAGACATTTCTCATAAATCTCCTCCTATCTCTGTATCCCTATCCATCTTATCTCACACATAAGTTGTCTTATACTCATAGCCTGTAGTTGCCAATCATAGCTCATATGAATGACCTGTGGCAGAACAGCAATCACAGCTCAGCTTTTAACTGCCACAGCAGCAGTAGACAATGGCTTTTCTTTATACGGTGGATAATAAGTGGGTTTTGGAAAGCACAGGGTAAAAATTTCGGCTTAAAAACCTGGTCTACGACCTTCCCTTAGTCACAGGCAACAACTGTGCAAATTTTGGTGATTGTAAACGGGACAGATTCCTTTAGCAGACATACATACATACATACATACATACATACACACATACACACATACATCCATCTTTATATATTAGATGTATATACCTCAATAGCTAATGATTGAGAAATTCTTGCATTTGCAAAAATACCTTGTTCTCTACCTCCTCCATCTTGCATTTAAGAAAATACCTCCTCCTCCACCTAGAAAGGCGATTTTCATCCTACAGCAAGCATAGTCTGGCACTGGCATTGTTTTTGCCTCCTGTGCTCTTAACTCTATTCGGACCGCCCACTGACTTAAGACGTCAGCAGCCGCAGGTCCAGAATCTGCAGCAACGTCTTTAGAGCATGGCTTGATAATGCCTTTATGGAAAAGGTGAAACGTTGCTATTTGATGGTGGAATAAAACCCGTTTTTCTTTATCTTGGAGTGCTGCTTCATCGTGTGCTACTAGCTTTTGATAATTATTTACCCTATCATTTGACCCTGTTCATTATGTCATTATGTAGTAACTCTTGTAAATGCCAACCCTTTTGTATGGAAATACTATGCTTTTTCCTGATGATCATAATTCCAAAGAAATTGATAAAATAAATAGTTGTTTCTACATAGGATGTTAGGGAGATCTCATATACTTTTCTGTCAAAGATAAAAAATATTAGTAAATATTAGAAAAAAAATGTTTGTTTTAAAAATGGATGCAAAACTCTCACCAAATACTAAAGTTTGAAGGTGGCTTGAAAGTTGTGGAAGATGGAGAAAAACTCCTGCCATAGCTGATTGATTGAATGTGCAGGGCCTGAAGTTGTAGCATGGTTCTAGGAATACAGTGAAAATGAGTCATACTCCTCCCCTCAGGAACCATGCATTATTCATGGTTTACTGAACTGTCCATTTGTTTTTTTAACGTGAGACAGGAGCTAAAAAGTATGGAGTTTTGGGGAAATAATATACCTATAATTGAGTGCAAAAAAAACCTTTCACCCTTCTCACAACTGTAACACAAGTAGCACTTCACAGCACTACATAGTCACTTCAACTATTTCCCTGATATTTATTGCCACTTTTGATCATGTTTTCGATATTCTAACATCAAATGCAAACACTGGAATTCACTGACCTTATGCAACATCCAACGAGATCTGGCAAACACCCATAAAGTTTGGAAATGGGATTCTTTCTGTAAGCGTTTAAGTTTTTTTTTCCTCTCAGGATTTTCAGTAATTGCCAAGAGTTATCAAAGTAATTGAAACATCTAGTGAATATATACGTGTATATTTTTATACATTATATTTATTATAACACAAATTTATATACATACATATAATATACTTAGATTTTATTACTATATTACTTTATTACTCCAAGCTTTGCCTTGGCTCTTTCATACTCTTCAAATTTGCCTCCCATTCTCACTTGTACTTTTGCTGACATATTTGTATCACAAAAGGCTCCATATAACATTTTTCTTTATATTCTACATAAAGACAGCAAACGTAATGTAAATTTAAAGAATATGACTAACTTACAAGACCAGATTTTTTGAAAGGCAAATTGAAACATTGTACGGCTGACTGATTTTTGCATGTCTTGTCCTCCACACCCTCAAGGCTTTATTAACTTTGAGAGCCAATTAGGATCACATGCTACAGGCAACTTTATTGTGCTTGAAATGGCGATCAATGGTTTAATCCTTCTCCTGGCATACTGTTCTTATTATAGTTTTCTTTTGAAAAGAAGCTGCAAGCAAAGAAAGAAAAATAACTTATTACAAAGTTTAACTTTTTTAACCGACACATAAATACTCCCTGTAACCCTTAAAAGAGGACCTTTCACCACCTTTCACACATGTGGAGAGTAACAGCCCCTATTCTGTGGGGACCGCTATGCAGATTCAGGGGCACTTTGAATTTTCGTTGTAGCCCGAATAGATGTGTAGGTATGATAGTCCAGGGAAGGGGATTTCAGAGAATTGGTACAGCTCGGGAGAAGTCCTGGAGACTTGCGTGAGAGGTTCAAATTAATCTATGATCACTGGCAGATCGATTAGCACAGGTTGGGCAATAGTCTGAGGTGAGAGAAAAGAGATCAGGAGGTGCAGCATTATGCAGAGCTTTGTGGATGAGGGTTAGGAAGTAAGAATTCTCTTTATGTAGAGTTTGCCAATTAAGGCCGCCTAGGTATGTGGAGACTTACGGTCACTGATGCTCCATTAGGATGTGGGTTATTATTTTAAACTGCATCCAGAAAAAGGCAAACAACCAGCGTAGTGACTAGCACAAGTAAATGTAAAGCAAATTAACTCCATGTAAGAACAAAAACATTGTAAACACAAACGTGACCCAAACGCAACGTAAATGAAGGCGCAAATGTTACACAAGTGCAATGTAAATGTATAAATTTAGACGGCATATGAATTTAAATGCAAAAGCATTGTAAACGCGAAAACACCACACAAACGTCATGTAAATGCAAATGTCATATAAATGAAATTACAAAGCAAACAACATGTAAATGCAACACATACCACATAAACACAAATGCCACACAGACATAAAAGCGAATGGCCCGTAAATGTAATTGCAAACAATGCGTAAACGCATACGGCACATACAGCACAGACGCCATGTAAATGCAAATGGCACGTAAACATAACGCAAATGGCACATAAACCCAAAGGTACATGAGCGGAAATGCAACAAATGCCATGTAAACACGATGCATACGCCACCTAAAATGCAAATGTGATGTTGCATAAATGCAAGCGCCAAGTAAATGCAAATGCCACATAAACTTAAGCCTGATGTCAAATGACATGTAAAACACAAACACGGTGTAAACATATACGCTACATATATGTAAGCTTAAAAATTATTCAAATGCCACATTAACGAGAGCGGCATGTCAAAGCAAATGTAAAGCAAACACCATATGGAACATAAACGCCATGTACATGCAACGATGTGTAAACGTGACATAAGTGCAATCACAACATAAGCGTAAATGTGATACAAACTCAAAGTAAACACAAATGCAATAAATGCTCTAGTAGAGTTAAACTTGCAGCAAATGCCATGTAAACGCAACTGGCACATAAACCACACAAGTGCAAATGAGGCACAACACCATGTAAACGTAAATACATCTGTAAATACAGTGTAAGTACACATACCATGTAAATGTTATGTTTACATCACTTTTGTTATTGCATTCTGTTCTGTTCGTTCACATCATGTTGTCATATTTGCATTTAAATTGCATTTGCGGTAACATTGCATTTGCTTTCACAAAGTATTCACATTGCTTTTACTGCATATGCTCGAGTATAAGCCGACCCGAGTATAAGCCGAGACCCCTAATTTTAAAAATTGGAAAAACCTATTGACACGAGTATATGCTGAGAGTGGGAAATGCATTGGTCACAGCCCCCCCCCAGCTGTAGTATATAGCTTGCCAGCCCCCTGTAGTATATAGCCTGCCAGCCCCCTGTAGTATATAGCGTGCCAGCCCCTCTAATATATAGGCTGCCAGCCCCCTGTAGTATATAGCCTGCCAGCCCCCTGTAGTTTTTAGCCTGCCAGTCCCTGTCATATGTAGCCTGCCAGCCCCCTGAAGTATATAGCCAGCCAGCCCCTGCCCCCAATATAATGTCTGTAGGAAAAAAAACAATTAGTGTACTCACCGACGCCCCCGGCAGGTCCTCTTCCAAACATTGTTGCTCCGGCATCGGCTCCGTGTCCACACGCGGTCCGTCGCAAGCATTGTGGAGTCAGTTGCAAGCATCATAGTGTGTGCTGATGCTGCTAAGCGTCTGAAGCCATGATCGCTGAGACGGACCGGGACACGGAGCTGATGCCAGGGCCGCAATGTATGGAAGAGGGGGTGCCTCGGAAGGTGAGTTCACTTCTTGTTTTTTTTACTCGAGTATAAGCCGAGTTAGGGTTTTCCAGCACATTTTTTGTTCTGAAAAACTCAGCTTTTACTTGAGTATATACGGTACATTCTTTTTTCCATCACAATCATGTAACCTTCTGTTTATGTAAACATGGTGTAAACGCAATGTCAACAGAATATTATCGAAAATGTGTGTGAACACAGACTCTAGATGAGCTTGGAGAAATCACCGCTCACTAACCTGAGTGAAGTTGGCCACTCACTTTGTTCAAATCTAACAAAATTGGTTTCAAATGTTTGTGCTACATTTGTGCTGGTTTATGCAGCAGAAATCTTCGTTTGTGCCGCCATCGTTTTTAAGATATTAATAAAAGTTTCCAGAGGTCATCAATCAGAGGTCAACCAGCCCTCATATCAAACAAAACTTGTGCCAATCAATTGTGCCGCGTTTGTGCTGGTTTGTGCTGCTCAAATTTTTGTTTGTGCTGCTTTTGTTTTGAAGATATAAAGCAAATTGTAAAGGTCAAAAGGTCTGGCAGCCCCTTGACATTAATCGAATCAAACAAAACTGATGTCAAATGTTTGCGCTACGCTTGTGCTGGTTTGTGCAGCAGAAATTTTCATTTCTGCTGCTATTATTTTTAATGTATGTTTAGGTTTTTAGATCAGCTAAGGTGTTTAGGATGAACTGGTTAAAAATAAACCTAGTGACACTTCTCTGGTTTGATCACCAGGGGGAACTAGTTAACACATTGTACTTTGGAAAGAATAAACTCTGATGACCTTTGAAAAAAATTATAAATATATTAAAAGTGATAGCAGCACAAATGAAGTTTTTTTTGCTGCACAAACGTAGCACAAACATTTGACACCAGTTTTGTTTGATCCGGTTAATGGGGAAGGGGGGGCTGCCAGATCTTTTTACCTCTACAATTTGCTTTATATCTTCGAAACAACAGCAGCACAAACAAAAATTTGAGCAGCATAAACGTAGGACAATTGATTGGCACCAGTTTTGTTTGATTTGGGCAATGTGGGGGGCTGGTTGACCTCTGGAAACTTTTGTTGATATCTTAAAAAAGATAGCGACACAAAAGAAAATTTCTGCTGCACAAATGTAGCACAAACGTTTGACAACAATTTTTTTTAGATTTGAACAAGGTGTGTGTGTGTGTGTGGGGGGGGGACTTCACTCAGGTAGCTCACTACTTTTCCACGTAGCTTTTCTGACATTGCCTGCTGTTGATTGGAAAGTATGAGAGCAAATTGGCATAACACACACCTTGCGCCCACACCTCCTCTCTGACGATACATAGGATTATAATGGTCAGATCCTGGGACTGATATCTCCACAACCTGGGGGCTAGAAAATTCTAAGTGCCCCTTCAGGGTGGTATGCTAAGGTCCATATAAGTTAGGTGGTGAAAGGTCCTCTTTAAAAGTTGACATGATAAAATGGTTTCTTGTAAGTCATATTTCTGGCCCTTTTGTATAAATTCATATAAAAGTGTCAAATTGGTTTCTAAAGGTGAGAAACTGGTTGCCAAGATTTGCTGTATTTTGTCTATCCATGTTATTCACTTTATAAAAAATGTCTGTCTGGAAAAGGTAAGAAATAATAAAACATGCTATTTGCAAAGCAAACTTATTTGCAAGTGCTAAAAGAGGATACATGACTAGTGTATTTGTATATATATGTATAGAATTTGAGTCTCCCATCATGTCATTCTCTTAAAGGGAACCTGCCAGCATCAATTGACCAAATAAACCATTACCAGTATATTGTCAAGCAGCTGAACACCTTCTCGATCATGTCTATTTCATGGCCAGGGTTGTGGCATCATCCAGAGTATCAACTTTGAAGTGAGATGTAATTTGGTTATAAGAAGTCAAGTAGGAGGAGAGTTTAACACTAAAGTCAAGCTCTCCTCACCTTAGAATGCCCTCTTCACTGTATTTGATGGCCCTGCCTCCAGACACATCACTTTCCAGATCCCATGAAGTCTGGCTTATGATGTCATCTGAAATACCTCCCTGTCAAGCATTTTTTTCATTTTGTTGCCGCCTCATCTTCTCCAAAGCAAATGCTTTCAGAGGTCTTACATTCTTTTGATGTACTGAAAATGTTGTGACGCACTTGAAGTATTCAATCTCAGTATTTTCTATATCTTTTTGGTGCTCCAATATAGATACAAATATACATCATATTGCAGTAATTTTATACACATTTTCGGCATGATTTAATGTAATTGCTGGATTTACAACTGTTGGAACCACAGCCATAAAATAGCATTTATATTTAGCCACATATTACTCCTTTTCTTCCTATGTTGATAAAATGGAGGTCAAATTTGGTTCCCATTAGATAATCCCCTGCGTGAAAAATTAGAAAAATCTTGGTGGTATGTTTTGCATTTATTTAATTTATTTATGAGTAAATCAGATTTTTGGTAAAAATTTAGAAAATTTCGCAATTTTCTAAATTAAAAAAAAAACATAACAACCAACATTCACCAAATCTATTTTATGTGAACTTGGTTTTTTATGCCTACTCTCATTTTTGTAGGATGTTATGATGGGGCTTTGAACTGTAGGTGCAATTTTTCACATTATCATGGGAAGTTATCTTGAAACAGGAACTTTTTTTTTTTTTAATAACATGCAATTGAAGAAATGTATATATATACGGCAGTTTAATGAAACTGAATGTGAATGCCCAGACGAGAATACTCCTTTAATTCTAGCCTGTGCCAGTTTGCTGATAGGCTGGATAGCCTTTAAGGTTGGCCTTACATAGGAAGCACTATATACCCTTTGCCTCAAAGATTTTCTAACCCGTGAAATATGCCACTGTAGGTAGATTGTGGCCTACATTGATCATGGGAATTCAAGACAAAATATAGTGTACCGTGCAGTACATTTTTCCTTACTGGATGTTTCTGCATAGTCAACTATATTATTACATTAATATATATATATATATATAAATTAGGAAGCGGGGCTGGGTGAATCCTATGAATACAGTAGCTGAAAGACTTGCAATTTGGTCATTTTTAGTTACTTAGTTACGGTAGGTATTATGTTGCCTAGAGTCTTAGAAATGTAATGTAGTGATGTAGCTGGTTCCTGGTTTATAGTGTTTTCTTGCTAGCTTTATTTGTGATATAAAATCACTCTTCTTATTTTGTATGTTTTCTTTTTCTTCCATGTTTCTGATGGCTATCTCATATGTTATTGTGGAATCATTGCTTTCCCTAGAAAACCACCAAAGGTAAGGTTTTTTTGTATTATATGACTATTTTTAAAAACACAGTAAGGCTGGGTTCTCACATTTTGTTTTTTTGCTGTTTTATTCCAAAATCAGAGCAATAGCTGCATTGTGAGAATCCAGCCTAAAATATTACTTTGGCTTCTAGGGGACCTATTACACAGCCCAGGTAAGGGGCCAATCATCGTGAACAAGTGTGTGAAATGTCAGGCATTGGTCAATGTGTTGGATCTAGATCAAGGCGTTACATCTAGATCTAATATATAGTAGATCCCTTAACCTTATGGACCCAAGAGCATATTTGTTACTATGTAATGTGCTGCGTTAGCATAAGGTATTTGTAAGGACGACTGTTATGACTACATGTGAGGGACTGATGTATAACAATTGAACAGCGATGACAAGAAGCAGTGGGTGTCCTCACCGGCTCACAATGCAGAAAATGCAATACATTTTATTTCATTAGAAGCTTATCTTTATATTATGGCCTTCATTAAAGTTATAAGCTACAACATGAATGGGCTTCCTACTATCTACAGTACCTTTTGCTGCTTTAATCAAGGCCTTATTGTACAGAACACTCTAAGCCACATAAAAAAACGGACTCACTGTGAAATATTTCTTCTAATAGAAAATTGGTTTCCTTTCCCATTCAAGATATATACATTCATGGTCTAGGTGTAATACACGAGACGTTTGTGGACGTAACTGGTAGCTACAGGACCCAAAATCCAATTGTATGGCTTGTATAATTAATTTTACAAAATTCTTCAACTAGACCAGCATTGCTGGTGTGTGCCGTGCATATCACTTAAATCCTCTTGGAATTTTGTGGGATGAGTCAAATTCTTTCAGCAGCTGCTTCTCTATTAGACATAATGGCAGAGGCCAGAGAGATTATTTTCTCTTCTCAAATATTTTTGACCTATAATTATTTACTGGAGCTTTCCTTGCCCTTTTCATACTACATTTTACTTATTTTCCAGCACCTAATTACTAAATAGGTCTTGGAGTGTTGTACAGAGGCAGTCCCCAGGTTACGTTCTAGATAGGAACTGTAGGTTTGTTCTTAAGTTGAATTTGTATGTAAGTCGGAACTGTATATTTTATAATTGTAACCCCGGACAAATTTCTTTTTGGTTTCTGTGACAATTGGATTTTAAAAATGTTGGATTGTCATCAGAACCAGGATTAACAATAAAACTTACCGTATATTCCGGCGTATAAGACGACCTGGTGTATAAGACGACCCCCCTACTCTCCTGTTTAAAATATAGAGTTTAAGATATATTCGCCGTATAAGACTACCCCTTTTCCAACGCATACAAAACACCGGTAAAAATTTAAAAAAAAACAGATTTGAATTTAACATGGTCCTTTTTTTAATTTAAATTCTTATGACATGCAGGTATATAGCAGGAAAACTGTCGCTCATAAACATAAGGCATACAACAACAACATTACCATTACAGCACAGCCCCCAGTAGTATACAGCACAGCCCCCAGTAGTATACAGCACAGCCCCCAGTAGTATACAGCACTGCCCCCAGTAGTATAGAGCACAGCCCCCAGTAGTATAGAGCACAGCCCCCAGTAGTATACAGCACAGCCCCCAGTAGTATACAGCACTGCCCCCAGTAGTATACAGCACAGCCCCCAGTAGCAATATGCAGCAAAGACTTACCGGCTATGGAGAGCCCTCTCCATGCACCGGGACCCGACCGCTGCCGTGAATACACAGCGGGCGGGCGGGCGGGATTACCGGCGTATAAGACGACCCCAGACAAGACAGAAGATTTTTCTGCCTTCAAAAGTCGTCTTATACGCCGGAATATACGGTAATACAGCACAGCCCCCAGTAGTATACAGCACAGCCCCCAGTAGTATACAGCACAGCCCAGCCCAGCCCAGCATTAAAAAAAAAACAAACTTATATACTCACCCTCCGGTGGCCCCGATGTGCTGCGCTGCTCCCCCGATGTCTGCGCGCCCATGCGCCGCTATCTTTTTGAGGCTGCCGGCAGCTTTGCCGGCAGCCATCGCTGTGAAAACACCTGCGATCGGTGCTAGCACCGATCACGGGTGTTACCGGTAAGCCTTTGCTGCAATATGCAGCAAAGACTTACCGGCTATGGAAAGCCCTCTCCATCACCCGGACCCGACCGCCGCCGTGAATACACGGCGGGCGGGCGGGATTACCGGCGTATAAGACGACCCCAGACAAGACAGATTTTTCTGCTTTCAAAAGTCGTCTTATATGCCGGAATATACGGTAATTGCAGACACCTTTGATAACTGTTATAGCTGTTTATAGTAGAGGTCCGTTTGTAACTAGGAGTTGTCTGTAAGTCGGGTGTTCTTAAGTAGGGGGCCGCCTGTACTTAGATATACAGCAACAGATTGTTGTACACAAGACATGTTTTATCACTTATACATAAGTCCATATTTCATACATCAGGTAATCTGTTTAGTAAGGTTTTACCCCTAGAAGCATTGGGCTTATTTTCGCACTGCTTACTTTCGTCGGACTGTGCGCTCTTTTTGGGATTTGCACGGCTTTGACAGGTATTTAACAGGGGTTTGCGATGGGATGGATTCGACTGATTCGGACTGACCGCGGGATTTATTTTTCAAATTGTTTCGCAAGATAATGCAATTTTACACACCATTTTGCCACTGATTTTCCACTAGATAATTTGGGTGAAAAAAAGTTGTGTCAACTGACTCTTCAACTCTGTTCACTATTTATATGGTAAGCACACACCCATATTATGGCATATTTCTAGGCTAAGACTTATTGATTGGTCCATGATCACTTGGGCCCTCAACATGCAAACTCTGGGAACGAGCAAAGGCGGTCCCCGATTTACAGACGACTCCTGATTCCAGACGGACATCTCTGCCCACTGTGACCTCAAGTGATGCTCTCTAGATACGTTATTTTAGTCTCAGGCTGCAATGATCAGCTGTAAGGTGTGTTACTGAATTTTTATTGCTAATCCTCATTCACATGACAGAAAAAAAAATTGAATACTGCTTGCTTAGTTCTTTTTTTCATATTTTTATTAGTTATTTATAATGAGAAAGAACATAACAAACAGGAAAAGGGAGGGGATGGGATGGGCAAGAAAAGTCAAAATCACTCGATTTGGGGGCGGGGGGTTGTATGTGAATGATACAACAATATTCCAGTACTCAATATAAATACACAGCAACAGGAATGCAATACAGGCGGTCCCCAACTTAAGAACACTCGACTTACATACGACCCCTAGTTACAAACGGACGTCTGGATTTTGGTATTTTGCTGTACTTTACTCCCAGGATACAATGATCAGCTATAATAGTTATCACAGGTGTCTGTAATGAAGCTTTATTGTTAATCCTGGTTCTTATGACAACCCAACATTTTTAAAATCCAGTTGTCACAGAGACCAAAAAAGTTCTGGCTGGGATTACAATGATAAAATATACAGTTCCGACTTACATACAAATTCAACTTAAGAACAAACCTACAGTCCCTATCTTGTACGTAACCCGGGGACTGCCTGTATATCATTATTAAACGAAACAGTCTTGCTATATCTTGGGTGTATTCTATAAAGTTACTCAAAATGAAATAAGAGTAGAAAGGAACAGCAGCAAAGGACAGAGTAAAGGGGGGAAAGAAAGGATTTAACCCCTTAAGGACGCAGCCTGTTTGTAGGTTAAGGCTCGGTCCTTTTTTCAGAAATTTGACCAGTGTCTCTTCCTGTGGTAATAACTTTTCAACGCTTTAAGATATCCTTGTGATTTTGAGATTGTTTTCTCGTGAGACATTGTAGTTTATGTTAGTAGTATCATTTCGGTGATCCGTTCCTTTTTGGGGGGGCAAAAATTCACAAATTTAGGAAAAATTTGAAAAAAATTACAATTTTCAAAGTTTCAAATGTTATACTTTTTAGACAAAATGTCACACCACAATTTTTTTGGGGTAGAAACCTTTTGCCATTGGTCTTCTTTTTATTTCCATTATTTGTTTTACGTTCCCATTTTTTTTACGGATGTGAGAAGGTTTCAAGTGTTAGTAGCAAATTCTCAGATTTTTTTAAAATTTGAAAAATGTAAAATTTTTGGTGACCAATGCAGTTTGGAAGTGCTCTATAAAGGCTTTTGTACTATATACCCCCACAAGTAACACCATTTTATGAACCCAACATCTCAACCTATTCAAATCAGCATTTAGGAAGTCTGTTAACCCTTTTATTATTTTTCCAGAAGCAAACAAAAATGGATTTGAAATTCTGAAATTTCAATTTTTGATTACGATATTTCTCATTTAGCCCTAAAATGGACACATTCATTAGAAATTTGAGGTAAATAAACATCCCAAAATTATTGCCCTGCTTCCTCCGAGTACGGCAATACCAGACATGTGGATGTCAAGTGCTCCTTTGTCGCACAGCGATGTCCAGAACAGAGTTCGTACTATTGCGTTTTTGGAAGGCCAATTTGGCTGCAAATGTTTTGTGGTGCCACAGTGTACTTGAAGAGCCCCTGAAGTAACAGTATAATAGAAAACCCCCAAAAATGTCACCATTTTGGAAACTAGACCCCTCAAAGAATTCATCTGGGGTTGTGGTGAGCATTTTAACTCCCAACACGCTGGTCAAAATCTAATGCAAAGTAAATGGTGCAGAGTAAAAAATGCGTTTTTATTGCAAAAATGTCAGTTTAGTGCCTAGTATATTGCGCCCAACCCATGGCACTTTAGACAAACACCCCAAAAATCATTCTGCGGGTTGTCCCTAGTACAGCAATATCACACATGTGCCAATAATTGACAGGCTGGGCATACAGTAGGCCTGAGACGGAAAGGAGTGAAATTTAGCTTTTCCAGCTCCTTTTTCACACGTTTGGATTTGGAGTGCCATGTCACGTTGGCAGGGCCCGTGAGGTACCAGTGCAATAGAAACCCCCGATAATTTATACCATTTTGGAAACTAGACCCCTCAAAGAATTCATCTGGGGTTGTGGTGAGAATTTTAACCCCCAACAAGCAGGTCAAAATTGAATGCACAGTAAATGGTACATAGTAAAAAATTGCGTTTTTATTGCAAAATTGTCAGTTTAGTGCCTAATATATTGCGCCCAACCCATAGCAATTTAGACAAACACCCCAAAAATCATTCTGCGGGTTGTCCCGAGTACGGCAATATCAGACATGTGCCAATAATTGACAGGCTGGGCATACAGTAGGCCTGAGAAGGAAAGGAGTGAAATTTTGATTTTTCGCCTCCTTTTTCACACGTTTGGATTCGGAGTGCCATGTGATGTTTGCAGGGTCCGTGAGGTACCAGTGCAATAGAAACCCCCAATAATTTATACCATTTTGGAAACTAGACCCCTCAAAGAATTCATCTGGGGTTGTGGTGAGAATTTTAACCCCCAACAAGCAGGTCAAAATTGAATGCACAGTAAATGGTGCATAGTAAAAATTGCGTTTTTATTGCAAAAATGTCAGTTTAGTGCCTAATATATTGTGCCCAACCCATGGCAATTTAGACAAACACCCCAAAAATCATTCTGCCGGTTGTCCCGAGTACGGCAATATCACACATGTGCCAATAATTGACAGGCTGGGCATACAGTAGGCCTGAGAAGGAAAGGAGTGAAATTTTGATTTTTCGCCTCCTTTTTCACACGTTTGGATTCGGAGTGCCATGTGATGTTTGCAGGGTCCGTGAGGTACCAGTGCAATAGAAACCCCCAATAATTTATACCATTTTGGAAATTAGACCCCTCAAAGAATTCATCTGGGGTTGTGGTGAGAATTTTAACCCCCAACAAGCAGGTCAAAATTGAATGCACAGTAAATGGTGCATAGTAAAAATTGCGTTTTTATTGCAAAAATGTCAGTTTAGTGCCTAATATATTCTGCCCAACCCATAGCAATTTAGACAAACACCCCAAAAATCATTCTGCGGGTTGTCCCGAGTACGGCAATATCACACATGTGCCAATAATTGACAGGTTGGGCACACGGTAGGCCTGAGACGGAAAGGAGTGAAATTTAGCTTTTCCAGCTCCTTTTTCACACGTTTGGATTTGGAGTGCCATGTCATGTTGGCAGGGCCCGTGAGGTACCAGTGCAATAGAAACCCCCGATAATTTATACCATTTTGGAAACTAGACCCCTCAAAGAATTCATCTGGGGTTGTGGTGAGAATTTTAACCCCCAACAAGCAGGTCAAAATTGAATGCACAGTAAATGGTACATAGTAAAAAATTGCGTTTTTATTGCAAAATTGTCAGTTTAGTGCCTAATATATTGCGCCCAACCCATAGCAATTTAGACAAACACCCCAAAAATCATTCTGCGGGTTGTCCCGAGTACGGCAATATCACACATGTGCCAATAATTGACAGGCTGGGCATACAGTAGGCCTGAGAAGGAAAGGAGTGAAATTTTGATTTTTCGCCTCCTTTTTCACACGTTTGGATTCGGAGTGCCATGTGATGTTTGCAGGGTCCGTGAGGTACCAGTGCAATAGAAACCCCCAATAATTTATACCATTTTGGAAACTAGACCCCTCAAAGAATTCATCTGGGGTTGTGGTGAGAATTTTAACCCCCAACAAGCAGGTCAAAATTGAATGCACAGTAAATGGTGCATAGTAAAAATTGCGTTTTTATTGCAAAAATGTCAGTTTAGTGCCTAATATATTCTGCCCAACCCATAGCAATTTAGACAAACACCCCAAAAATCATTCTGCGGGTTGTCCCGAGTACGGCAATATCACACATGTGCCAATAATTGACAGGCTGGGCATACAGTAGGCCTGAGAAGGAAAGGAGTGAAATTTTGATTTTTCGCCTCCTTTTTCACACGTTTGGATTCGGAGTGCCATGTGATGTTTGCAGGGTCCGTGAGGTACCAGTGCAATAGAAACCCCCAATAATTTATACCATTTTGGAAACTAGACCCCTCAAAGAATTCATCTGGGGTTGTGGTGAGAATTTTAACCCCCAACAAGCAGGTCAAAATTGAATGCACAGTAAATGGTGCATAGTAAAAATTGCGTTTTTATTGCAAAAATGTCAGTTTAGTGCCTAATATATTCTGCCCAACCCATAGCAATTTAGACAAACACCCCAAAAATCATTCTGCGGGTTGTCCCGAGTACGGCAATATCACACATGTGCCAATAATTGACAGGCTGGGCATACAGTAGGCCTGAGAAGGAAAGGAGTGAAATTTTGATTTTTCGCCTCCTTTTTCACACGTTTGGATTCGGAGTGCCATGTGATGTTTGCAGGGTCCGTGAGGTACCAGTGCAATAGAAACCCCCAATAATTTATACCATTTTGGAAACTAGACCCCTCAAAGAATTCATCTGGGGTTGTGGTGAGAATTTTAACCCCCAACAAGCAGGTCAAAATTGAATGCACAGTAAATGGTGCATAGTAAAAATTGCGTTTTTATTGCAAAAATGTCAGTTTAGTGCCTAATATATTCTGCCCAACCCATAGCAATTTAGACAAACACTCCAAAAATCATTCTGCGGGTTGTCCCGAGTACGGCAATATCACACATGTGCCAATAATTGACAGGTTGGGCACACGGTAGGCCTGAGACGGAAAGGAGTGAAATTTAGCTTTTCCAGCTCCTTTTTCACACGTTTGGATTTGGAGTGCCATGTCATGTTGGCAGGGCCCGTGAGGTACCAGTGCAATAGAAACCCCCGATAATTTATACCATTTTGGAAACTAGACCCCTCAAAGAATTCATCTGGGGTTAGGGTGAGAATTTTAACCCCCAACATGCAGGTCAAAATTGAATGCACAGTAAATGGTGCATAGTAAAAATTGCGTTTTTATTGCAAAAATGTCAGTTTAGTGCCTAATATATTGTGCCCAACCCATGGCAATTTAGACAAACACCCCAAAAATCATTCTGCGGGTTGTCCCGAGTACGGCAATATCACACATGTGCCAATAATTAGCAGGCTGGGCACACGGCAGGCCTGAGAAGGAATGGAATAAGATTTTGCTTTTGGAGCACCCTTTTCACTAGACTGATGTTGGGGTGCCCCTGAGGTACCAGTGCAATAGGAACCCCCGACTAGTGACCCCGTTTTTGGAAATGGCACACCTCAAAGAATTTATCTGGGGTTGTATGAGCATTTTAACCCCTGAAATGCTGGCCCAAATGTCATACAAAGTGAATGGGTCAATGTAGAAATAGCATTGTTTTCTCAAATGTGCCATTGTAGTGACAAATGAAAACAGCCCAACTCATGCCACTATGGATAAACACCCCAAAAATCTTTCTGCGGGTGATTACGAGTACGGCAATACCCCATGTGTGGCAATAGTCTACAGGCTGGGGACACGGCCGGGCTGAGAAGAGACCAGCAATATTTAGCTTTTGAAGCACCCTTTTCACTAGAATGTTATTGGGGTGCCCCTGAGGTACCAGTGCAATAGAATCCCCCGAGTATTGACCCCGTTTATGGAAAGGGCACACCTCAAAGAATTGATCTAGGGTTGTATGAGCATTTTAACCCCTGAGATGCTGGCCCAAATGTAACACAAAGTGAATGGTTCAGTGTAGAAATAGCATTGTTTTCTCAAATGTGCCATTGTAGTGACAAATGAAAACAGCCCAACTCATGCCACTGTGGATAAACACCCCAAAAATCATTCTGCGGGTGATTACGGGTATGGCAATACCCCATGTATGGCAATAGGCTACAAGGTGGAGACACGGCAGAGCTCGGAATAGAATGGTATTTGGAGCACAGACATTTAATTTTTTTTTACATCAAAAAACATTTGTAGATGCCCTTAGGGATCAGTACAGTAGAAACCCCTAAAAGCTGACCCTATTTACAAACTACACCCCTCCATGAATAAATCTAGGGGTGTAGTGAGCATTTTAACCCCACAGGTGGACCCCAAGGATGATGCATAATGGATAGTGCATAGTACAAATTATCCATTATGTCATCTTGTGCCCAGCTCCTGCCACGGGAGACAAAAACCCCAAAAATCATCATGTGGGTTCTCCCGGGTACGGCAATACCCCATATGTGGCAATAATCTACAGGCTGGGCACACGGAAGAGCTCAGCAGGGAAGGTGCGGCATGCGGCATGATGTATAAGCTGTGTGAGCTGTGTGCATCAGGGTACAATTATACATCCAGGGACGTGTGATATATCCTAAAACACTCCTTCATGCATAACCCTGGTTTGTCGGGGCATGTGTCACACTGATATATGGTTTCCTTCCTTATGCCCCTTTTTGAGCACACCCTGCACCTTTTTTGATTCCTTCCCTTGCTGGCTGTTTGGGGAACTTCTCCTGGAAAGTGCTGCCCTGGTACAATCCGTGATGTGGCCTCGCTTCCAGACGTGCTAGCACTCTCCCCTTCCTGGTCTCTAAAAATCAGCTTCTTGACTACCACCTCTTGAAATTCCAGGAAAGTTCCCCTCTGGCCGGCATATCGATGCAGCACAAAAGCATTATACAATGCCATCTGCATGATGTGCACGGCCAGCTTCTTGTACCACACCCTCGACTTCCGCATGGCGTTGTACGGCTGAAGTACCTGGTCCGACAAATCCACCCCTCCCATGTACTTATTATAATCCAAAATGCAGTCCGGCTTGGGGGCTTCTGCACTGGTACCCCGTACATGGGCAGGGGTGGTGGTGTGCCCATGTATTGTTGTTAGTACAAGGACATCCCTCTTGTCCTTGTACCTAACACACAATACTGAGTCGCTGCTTAGTGCTCGGCTCTCATGCCTTCTGAGCTTTTCCCCTAGCAGCGACTTAGGGAGACCTCTCTGATTTTTCCTAACAGTGCCACATGCCGCAGTTTGTCTGGAAGCGAGGCACTTGAACAGGGTAATACTCGTATAAAAATTATCCAGGTAGAGGTGGTAGCCCTGGTCCAATAGTGGGTGCACCAAATCCCACACTATCTTTCCAGCTATTCCCAGGAAGGGGGGGCATTCAGGGGGCACTATCCTAGAGTCCTTCCCTTCATATACCCTGAACCTAAAAGTGTACCCTGATGCACTCTCACACAGCTTATACATCTTCACGCCATACCGTGCCCTCTTACTGGGCAGGTACTGGCGGAACTGAAGTCTCCCTTTGAAATGTACCAGGGACTCGTCCACTGATATGTGCCTCTTTGGAGTATACACATCCATAAATTGGGCACTCAGGTAGTCTAATATGGGTCGGACCTTATATAGCCTATCATAACTGGGGTCATCTCTGGGTGGGCACTGAGAATTGTCAGCAAAATGCAGAAACCTATGGATGGCTTCAAAGCGCATCCTATTCATTGCCATGCGGAACATCGGGGTGTGGTACAGAATGTCTGTGCTCCAATAATCCCTAATAGAGGGCTTTTTGACGAGTCCCATAAGAAGTACTATGCCCCAATACTTCTCCATCTCTGCTGCACTAACAGGGGTCCACCTGTAGGGTTGCGCATAAAAAGAAGTGGGCTTGTGGGCAATGTATTGTGCAGCGTAGAGATTAGTCTGGGACACCATCAAACTAATAAGCTCCTCAGTAAAAAAAATCTTAAAGTAGTCCACTGGTCCGAGCCCTGCCGTGTCTCTGTGTATCCCAGGGCTGGCCGTAAAATCAGGGACCTGAGGGGCATAACTACTGGGGGTCACCCATGTGGGGTCAGAAGTCCCGGGCACTCCAGCAGAAGTCCCGGGCACTCCAGCAGAAGTCCCGGGCACTCCAGCAGGAGTCCCGGGCACTCCAGCAGGAGTCCCGGGCACTCCAGCAGGAGTCCCGGGCACTCCAGCAGGAGTCCCGGGCACTCCAGCAGGAGTCCCGGGCACTCCAGCAGGAGTCCCGGGCACTCCAGCAGGAGTCCCGGGCACTCCAGCAGGAGTCCCGGGCACTCCAGCAGGAGTCCCGGGCACTCTGGCACTACTGCGTAAGCGCCTTCTCGGGGGTTCCTCTGACTCGCTTTGTGAGGACGAGGAAGACAAATAAAACTCGTCCCCACTTGCTGACTCCGTATCGGAGGCCATAAAACTATAGACCTCCAGATCCGTATACGTCTTTTGAGACATGATGGGGGTGATAGTATGCAACCTACACTACAACTACTCCACTCCACTACTACACCGCCTTCTCCTCCTCACAACGCCTTCTCCTCCTCACAACGCCTTCTCCTCCACTACACTCCTTCTCCTCCTCACAACGCCTTCTCCTCCACTACACTCCTTCCTCACAACGCCTTCACCTCCTCACAATGCCTTCTCCTCCTCACAACGCCTTCTCCACCACACACGCCTTCTCCTCCACTACACTCCTTCTCCTCCTCACAACGCCTTCTCCTCCACTACACTCCTTCTCCTCCTCACAACGCCTTCTCCTCCACTACACTCCTTCCTCACAACGCCTTCTCCTCCTCACAACGCCTTCTCCTCCTCACAACGCCTTCTCCTCCTCACAACGCCTTCTCCTCCTCACAACGCCTTCTCCTCCTCACAACGCCTTCTCCACCACACACGCCTTCTCCTCCACTACACTCCTTCTCCTCCTCACAACGCCTTCTCCTCCACTACACTCCTTCCTCACAACGCCTTCTCCTCCTCACAACGCCTTCTCCTCCTCACAACGCCTTCTCCTCCTCACAACGCCTTCTCCTCCACTACACTCCTTCTCCTCCTCACAACTCCTTCTCCTCCTCACAACGCCTTCTCCTCCACTACACTCCTTCCTCACAACGCCTTCTCCTCCTCACAACGCCTTCTCCTCCTCACAACGCCTTCTCCTCCTCACAACGCCTTCTCCACCACACACGCCTTCTCCTCCACTACACTCCTTCTCCTCCTCACAACGCCTTCTCCTCCACTACACTCCTTCCTCACAACGCCTTCTCCTCCTCACAACGCCTTCTCCTCCTCACAACGCCTTCTCCTCCACTACACTCCTTCTCCTCCTCACAACGCCTTCTCCTCCTCACAACGCCTTCTCCTCCACTACACTCCTTCTCCTCCTCACAACGCCTTCTCCTCCACACACGCCTTCTCCTCCACACACGCCTTCTCCTCCACCACACGCCTTCTCCTCCACTACACTCCTTCTCCTCCTCACAACGCCTTCTCCTCCACTACACTCCTTCTCCTCCTCACAACGCCTTCTCCTCCTCACAACGCCTTCTCCTCCACTAACGCCTTCTCCTCCACTAACGCCTTCTCCTCCACTACACTCCTTCTCCTCCTCACAACGCCTTCTCCTCCTCACAACGCCTTCTCCTCCTCACAACGCCTTCTCCTCCACACACGCCTTCTCCTCCACCACACGCCTTCTCCTCCACCACACGCCTTCTCCTCTACTAACGCCTTCTCCTCCACTAAACTCCTACTCCACACACTTCGCACTTAAAAGTGCGGTTTGGGGGGAAAGGGAATACAGATGATGGGGGGGATAGTACAGGGAAGTGGGATTACACTGGGAGGGGATGGAGGATGGGTGTAGTAGTTTTTTTCACTTTTACAGGACAGATCCTAAAACCCTCTGCTCTCCAACACTACCAAACGCAGAATGGCGGCGTTGGAGAGCATGGAGGGTGTTGGGTCTGCCCTCCACAGTCACTGATCGCTGTGATTGGCCAGTCTGTACAGACGGGCCAATCACAGCGATCTACATCACAGGACCAATCAGATCGGTCCTGTGATGTCAGAGGGGGACGTCCCCTCTCGATCCCAGCATGCTCCGGGGTTTTGTCATCCCGTCTCGCGACGGGATGACGTCATTAACCCCGGAGCCGCCAGCCTGCAGCCTCCGATCGCTGCAATTGGCCGTCTGTAAAGACGGGCCAATCGCAGCGATCGACATCACAGGACCGACATGACAGGTCCTGTGATGTCAGAGGGGGGATGTCCCCTCGCGATCCCGCCAGGTTTCGGCGGTCGGTCATCCCGTCTTGCGACGGGATGACCGAATTTGAACATGTTGCGCCGCTGGCGGATATATCCGCCATCGAGCGCTAACTCACTGCGCTCGATGGCGGATATATCCGCCGCGGAGCGGCAAGGGGTTAAAGAAAGAGTCGTGTCTCCACCTACCTGGAACCCAGGTCCCCGTGGATTCACCATCCTGCGCCTGAACTGGGACCATACTCGTCAATTCCAGATAGCGAGGAGATGCCACAAAAGTAGTCCAGTGGAACCATGTTTTCTGAGAGCAGACAGCCCTCTTTGGATCAGTTTTCAAGACACTTTCCATCCACTTCGGCTCATTGACACGGCCCAGCCATTGATGCAAGGAGGGAGGATCAGGGGAACGCCAACAGGCCGGGATACAGGCCTTGGCCGCGTTAAGAAGTTAGCATAACTTGGACTTCCTGTACGTGGCAAGGGAAATCTCATGATGGTAAAGCAGAACCCAAGTGGGATTGTCCCACAGCTCTCTGCCCATCACCTCGCAAATCACCCCAACACCGCCGTCCAATATGGATCAAGTGAGGGACAGCTCCAAAAAATATGAAGGAGCGTGTCCTCCTCTTTACCGCAGCACCAACAGGTCTGAGGGACGTCAGGAAACATCTTATAAAGTATATGAGGCACCCTATACCATCTGGTTAGCAACTTATAGTTTGTCTCCTGGTAGGATGTACTTAGTGAGGATTTATGTGCCAGTTCATATATCTTCTCCCTTTGCTCTTGGAAAGGGTCAATGTCAAGTCTCCCTCAAAGCCTGCATGCTCCCTCAAAGCCTGTTAGTGACCGGCTATAGGCAGGAAATGGCGCGATGGATCCTAAGGAGTGTACTAATTGGAGACCCTGCCACATGGGCGCCTGCGGAAGGTTCGTCAGGGAGATGCTTGCTCAGTTCTACTTAATGCTAACCTTTTTTACAAATAGGCACAAGTGGCAATGAACAGTACTGTATATTGTACTATGTTATTTGTATTTGCCTGTATATGTTTTACTTATCTTTTATATAATTGAAAACTTCCAATAAAAACAATTTTACAAAAAAAAAAAAATAATAATTGTCACTGGGGCAAAAAAATTTCTGGAGCTACAATTGTAAATTCAATTTAAGAGCAAACTTAAAGAACCTATCCTATACATAACCAGGCGACTGACTGTATTGTCTTTTAAGAATTCAGTTAAAGAGACATTAGTTATAGTATCGGTGCTACTTTTAAGCCAGCATGCTGGAACTCCTTGCATCATAATTCACTACGAGGACTCCCATCCACGGCACTGCGCTCGGTCCATGAGATCTGACCAGAAGACAGGTCCATTTCCAAAGACCACAATGCAGTGGATAGTCTGTGATGAAAAGAGTTCCAGCATGCTAGCTTAAAAGTAGCATTGATACTATAACAACTGTTACAGTCTGGAGTGGATTTGCAGCTTTTTGACCAAAATCTCAAAAGTCAATACCACTTCTTTGATAAATCTGTCTTTTACATCTTAATTCACATGATATATCTGGAATAAGTTGACTGTGAAAAGTAGGGTAGCTGGGAAAAAGACACAAGACTGGTGTGATTGCAATGATACATCTCCCCCATTGTTTTCTGGAAAATAGATGGGGGCTTTTCACCAATGTTTTAAGCTCTGTGTGCTGCCCTGGACGCAAACTTGGGCAGCTACAGGAACAGTTCTTTTATAGCTTGGGCAGTCGCCAAATCCACTTGGCTGTGGAAACCAATTATGAGCCCATAGAAGTAAATGGGGACTTTAGCTAGCGATTGAGACAACGGGTAGCACACCCCAAATTTCATTGTTGTGTGCTTGAGGCCTAACATTAATAACGTTAATTTTTTTTTTTTGGTCAATTTTAAAATAATCTTTGTTCTCATTTCTTCATGACATTGTATTACAAACTAGTCCTTTCTATATTAATACCATTACTATCAAATGCTACATATGTATATAATCTTAATTCGTCTTTTTATTCTGCATGTCCAGACAGGTTTATGGAGGGCTAAGCATTATAAGACATAAGCACTATAAGAGAATGAATGGGCTCTAAGCTGTTGTGGTTGGAATGCTGTCAGCTATGGCACTCACATGATTGTGCTTTTTATAGATTGATTCAACAGAAGGCAATTAACCATGACTTCCCTAAGCATCCCCCTGTCCCTTATTCCTCATCGCCTGCCTGCTTTTTCACTATTTTATAATCCCTCTATTGACAGTCATATTTTTGCTTTTAGAGTAAATTGGCAGACCGTAGTATAACATTCGTAGCATCCTCTGAGTCCATTGCTCAAGGGTATTTAAGCAATGAAGCTGACCCTAGGCTAAGACCCTTAATTCTTAATTTTATGTGCTGAAAGAAAAATTGACTTAACCCCTTCCCAACACGTGCCGCAGTAGTACGGCGCAGCAGGAAGTGACTTAACGTCAGACAAGGTGATCGCGGCAAGATGGCGGCTGTCCCTGACAGCCAGTCACTTTGCCTCATGGACCAGAGGGTTTTCATCGCACCCCCGGTTCATGATCAATGCTATCGGCTGGTCAATTCAGACCAGCCGATAGCGCCGGAAATGCGTATATCGCGGCTATTACCGAACTCCGTGTCTACAGACACGGTGATAGGGGCATGATGGCAGCTGTCAGGTCATCTTACATCAGGACATCTTACCTCTTGCTACAGAGGGGTTGCGCCGCCCCCCCCCCCCCACCTCGTCCACAATCGCTGCTATTGCCTGGAAGATGCGACCAGCCAATAGCAGTAGTAAACGTCATCAGGGGGCATGCAGGGGTTAACACAGGATGATGATTTGTGGCATCTAGGACAGCACCAATCATCATCATTAGGGGAAATGTCTGGTGGCATCAAGCCACCTCCCATAGACATCTGATTGGCCGATCTGTATAGATTGGCCACTCGGATTTCAGGTGGGAAGTTCAAACTACTGATCACTGTTCTGCACATTTCATTCTAGTGTGAGACAGCGTGCAGAACAGTGTACCCTGTGTTGCTCGACCATCTATAATTGATGGCTGGCATCTATCTGGGCACCACCAGTGTGATCGTCAATTGCTGCTGCAACTGCTACCGTAAGATCTCACTTCTGTGTGATCTTATTTTTTTTTTTGTGTGTGATCCCTAATTTCCGTATACTAATCCATGTTCCTGATCCCTTCCCCCCTTCCCTGTGTCTGTCCTGTGTCACAGTGGTTGCATCCTGTTCGCTGGGCACTGATCAATGACTTGCATCACTGATCAGCTATAGCTGCAGTTTTTTGGGTTTTTTTTACAGGAGGGTTTTTTGTTTTTTGCTCAGTTTTGTGTGTCCTGTGACCGCCAAGTGCAGATCGGTTTGCGCACACACATAATCCATCCTGTGTGTGCGCTACAACGCCTGATCGCTGATCAGTAGCATCTTACTGTAGGCACTTGCTCCTTTTTTGTCGCTTTTTGTTTGTAAAAAAAGAGGGGTTTTTTGATAGTTTTTGCGCACACACACAATCCATCTTGTGTGTGCGCTGCGACAACTGAGCGCTGATCAGTAGCATCTTACTGTTCAGCTCTTGCTCCTTTTTTGTCCCTTTTTAAAAAAAATGTTTTTCCTGTAGTAAAAGTTCTAGTGGTTACAGTTTATTCTTTCATCGCCTCACACATGTTCAAGCACAACATTTATACACTATTCAGAAGGGGAGGATGCCCCATTTCTTTATTTTTTCTCCTCCTCCTCCTTCTGCCCCTCCTCTTCCTGAGTTCGTTGGCAGCTCAGGAATTCATTTTGAGACTGATGGCCTCACTGAAATTGATTTTTTTCAAATTCTTTTTCTCTGAGGACCTCCTAAATCTCTTGGTGTCAGAGACAAATTTATATGCCCAACCATTTAATGCACAATGTAGATGCATTAGAGATGATGAAGTTTTGGGGTCTTGTGCTTCACATGGGCATTGTTAAAAAACCTGAGGTTAGGCAGTATTGGAGTACTGATGTTTTTTACAGTACTCCAATTTACCGCACACGGCCACACTTTGAGGCAATTATTAAATTTTTGCATTACAACGATGATGCACAATGTCCACCTCAAAGTGACCCATCATTTGACTGTCTATATAAAATTAGGCCCATCCTTGACCATTTTGGCACAAAGTTTGTCGAGGCATACACCCCTTTACAAAACATCTGTGTAGATGAGTCACTGGTACATTTCAAAGGCAGGTTAAAATTCCACCAGTACCTGCCCAGCAAGAGGGCAAGATACGGAATCAAAATGTACAAGGTGTGTGAGAGTACCACAGGGTACACCCATAGGTTTAGGGTTTATGAGGGAAAAGATACCCGAATTATCCCTCCAGAATGCCCCCCTGTCCTAGGAGTTACTGGAAAACTTGTGTGGCATCTGGTGCACCCACTTCTGGATAAAAGTTACAACCTGTACTTGGATAACTTTTATACCAACATTCCACTTTTTCAATCCTTAAGCTCGAAAGGTATTGTAGCGTGAGGCCCCGAGAGGCCTCCCAGGATCCCTTGTTAGGCAGCCACTTAGAAAGGGGGACATAAAGGCACTCTGCAATCAGAACATGATGTTGGTAAGGTATAAGTACAAAAGGGATGTCCTTGTTCTGACCACCATTCAAGGGGACTCCAGAACCCTCACCCCTGAACTAGGTACCACCACTCCTGCCCCGAAGCCAGACTGCATCCTGGATTATAATAAATACATGGTGGGGTTGATCTGTCAGATCAAGTGCTGAAGCCGTACAGTGCTTTACGGAAAACGAGGATATGGTATAAAAAGCTGGCTGTGTACATTGTACAGATGGCACTGTACAACTCTTACATGCTGTTCCAATGTGCAGACCATGCCGTATCATTCCTCTATTTTCAAGAGGTGGTGAATAAGGCATTAATATTTGGACAGGAAGGACAGGGCCCCAGTACCTCTGCATTAGATGTCCCCCGTGTTGTGCCAGGACAAGATTTTCCCGGTGAAGTGCCCCAGACTGCATCTAAATGAAGGACTCAGAAAAGATGCAAAGTCTATTCCAAAAGAGGGGTTAGGAAGGACACTATATACCAGTGATGGCGAACCTTTGAGAGACCGAGTGCCCAAATTGCAAACCAAAGCCAATGTTTCTATTGCGAGGTGCCAACACAGAAATTTAGCCCAATACCACCTTACAATAAGACAAATAATACTGCCATATGATGATGCCACCTTTACAACCACATAAATAGCATAATTCTGGTAATAAAGACTATAGAAAGGCCAATGTTACCAATAATATTGCTATACTATGCTATACAAATATAGCGATGAATATCATATTACTGCCATTCAGTGAGGAATATTACCGCCATATATTGATTATCATTACCCCCATACAGTGACAGTAGTCCTGAGTAGATGCAGGGACAAGGGGACTGTGATAAGCTTGCTCATAGACCAAATATTTCCATCTTTACCCCCTTTTTGTTTTTGCGGTTCCATTTTTCCCCACTGTGAAAGAGCTCTGTGAGGGCTTGTTTTCTGCATGACAAATTGCACTTCATAGTGATGGTATTTAATATCAAATTCCCTGTACTGGGAAGTGGTAAAAAATTCCAAATGCAGTAAAATTGGTTAAAAAAATTCCTTTGTGACATATTCTTGTGGGCTTGGATTTTACATCTTCCACTGTGCACCCCAAACAACATGTTTTGTGGGTCAGTACGATCACAGGGATAATATATTTACATAGGTTTAATAATGTTTGCATACATTTACAAAAATTAAAACCTCCTGTACTAAAATAAAAGTCATTTTCCCATCTTGTGGTGCTAATTTTTTTGGTGCTAACTTTTTCATACTTTGGTGTACGGAGCTGTGTGTGGTGTAATTTTTTTCTGATATGAGATGACGCTTTCAGTGCTACCATTTTGAGGACTGTACAGCCTTTTGACCACTTTTCATAACATTTTATTATATGTTGCAAAATGGCAAAAAAGTGGCATTTTCAAATTTGCTATTTTCCATTAAGGGGTTGAACTCATATGTGGTAAATACAAAGGGGCATGGTGAAGGATTGGGGAATCCAGTTTGGCAGGTGGTTTGTAGGGCAAACTGGTTGTTGTGGGGTGGAGGCACAGATGGATTTGGGATCACCCATATGACAGCTGTCTGTGGCCACATATACACTTGCCTCTGTCCGCAGAGCTCATCACCTGCACAACGCTGCCAGTGATGCAGCATAGCACCTGGTTACATTGTACATAGGGTGCTTTCTGTGGGGTTGTCCTGGCTTCACTGGCCGGCTTGTGCAGGTGATGAGCACTTCAGATACAGGCAAGTATATATGTGGCCACAGACAGCTGTCATACAGGGTGATTTGGGACACTAAACCACAAGTATTTATAGTTGGTTTAATGTCCAAAAGCCACCTGACAGGATCTCTGCCCTAGCAGCTCCTGACCTCTTATCTCTGTGCTCTGTGAGCAGCCCCAGCAGCTCCTGACCCCTTATCTCGGTGCTCTGTGAGCAGCCCCAGCAGCTCCTGACCTCTTATCGCTTTGCTCTGCTGCTGTAGGCTCCATTCTGTGAGCTGCCTCACTCCTCGTTTTGTTTCCACTGTTTCCTGGGCTGAAGAGGAGGAGGGTCTGGCACTGATCGGCTGCTACTGTCTCACTAAGGCAAAACTAGTGAGAGCAGAGCCCATCAGCTTCAGGCTGCAATGGGCCAGGATCATTGGAGCTCTCGGCGTGCAACACTATATTCTACTTGGCCGGAGCTCCAATAGTTAACTTTGACAAGGCAGGGGTGATGGTGCGCGTGCCTGCAGAGAGGGCTCTGCTTGCCCTCTCTGGCACACGTGCCATAGGTTCGCCACCACTGCTATATACCATTGCGAGACCTGCCCTGAGAGACCTGGCCTCTGCATGAAGGAGTGTTTCAAGAAATACCATACAACTCCTGAGTAATAAAATTTTAATAAAAATTCCAAAATTAATTGCAATTTCCATCTTGGGCATCCATAGCACATTATATTTGGAAAACCACCTGTACAAAATGTTCAAAATTCTCCAAGGGTGTACTTTCCAAAATCGGGGTCACTTGTTGGGTTTCTCTTCTGTTTTGGTAACACTAGGGCTCTCCAAATGCACCCTGCCCATATATAAGATTTCTTTAAAATTTGGCTTCTAAAAGACACACATCTCTCTTTCCCTTCTGAGCCCAACATTTTATCTGTGGGGCAAATCTACATCCGAGAGAAATAGTTTTACACATTTTGTGGGTTTTTTTCATCTTTTGACACCTGTGGAGTAAAAGTGACTTTTTTGGGAAAATTTTAACTTTTTTCCTTTTTGGGGGTCTAATTGGATCATACACCTTTAGGTGTACATACACATATTACACCTTGCTAAATTCTCAAAGGGTATTACTTTCCAAAATGGTGTCACTTGTTGGGGTTCCCCTCTGTTTTGTACCACTAGGGCTCTCCAATTGTATCATGACACGTGAAAAGTATTTCAGCAAAATTTGTCCTTCAAAAACTGAACTGCGCTGTTTCCTTTCAAATGCCCCCCCCCCCCCTGTGCCCATACAGCAGTGTAAAGTGACACAATGGGTATTGGAATACTCAGGAGGATTTGCACCAAACATTTTGAGATGCATTTTCCTTTTTAACCCGTTGTAAAAGCGCAAAATTTGTTCAATTAATATATTGTTAAAACAAATTAGATTTCTGTAATTTCACGTTCATTTATTTTTCCCGCTCATGAAACGCTCAAAGGGTTAACAAACTTTCCAAAGGTTGTTTTGAATATTTTGAGGGGTGCAGTTTCTGAAATGGTATCATTTGAGGTGGGAGTTGTATCATAAAGTCCTTAAAAAGTGACTTTTAACTAACTTGATCCCTGCAAAAATAGGTTTTGACGATTTTTGTGAAAATCTGAGAAATCACACCTAATGTTATAAGCCTCCTAACATTCTAAAAAAAAGAAAAGATGTTTAAAAAATGATGGCAAGTTATAGCAGACATATGGAAAATGTTAGTTATTAAGTTATTTTGGTGATATGACTAACTTTCCAAAAAGTGTCAAATTTTGAATTTGAAAAACATAGTTTTTTTTCAAAATATTCACCAAATTTCCTTTTTTTAAATAAATACTAGATATATTGCCTAAACTTCTCCACTAACATGAAGTACAATGCGTTACGAAAAAACAATCTCAAAATCACCCAGATATATTAAAGTGTTCCAAAGTAATTTTTTTGGTGTATGTGACAATTGAATTTTAAAAATATTGGATTTTCATAAGAACCAGGATTAACAATAAATCTTAATTGCAGACACCTTTTATAACTCCTACAGCTGATTTTTGTAGCCCAGGGCTAAAGTTCAGTAAATTACCAACATCCAGAGGTCCGTTTGTAACTAGGGATCGTCTGTAAGTCAGGTGTTCTTAAGTAGGGGACCTCCTGTATAGTTGTATGTATAGTTGTGTAAATATATATTTTTTGTGCATAAGATAATAGTAGGAGGTCCCTGAGTGATTACAAGTTTTACTCTATCCATGTAGATCAGGGGTCTCAAACTCAATTTACCTGGGGGCCGCTGGAGGTAGATTCTGGGTAAGGCTGGGCCACATCAAGTTTTCCACACAAAATGCGCTTACAAAATATCATTATTCAGATTCAAATGTCATGGCGTCTCCCAGCGCAAGGAAAGCCCCGAGCTGGGAGACGTGTTCTCTCTATGAACGCGTCCTGTGCACCGAGGGGTCCCAAGCTCCTACCGCACTGAGCCCAGTCAGGGACACTCCATCGCCCCCCCTCCCCCCCGGTACTTGCCTCCCCGTGTCCCTCCCATCGAAGAAGATGAAGTCGCCGCTCTGACTTGCACCAAGTGCGTTCAGAGCGGCGACTTCATCTTTTTCAAGTACCGGAGGGAAGGGGATTAACCGGTTACGGGCCCTTTCCTGTTTTTTCATGTCCATTTTTCACTCCCCACCTTCAAAAATCTATAACTTTTTTATTTTTACACGTAAAGAGCTGTGTGACGGCTTGTTTTCTGCGTAACAAATTGCACTTCATAGTGATGGTATTAAATATTCCATGCCATGTACTCGGAAGCGGGAAAAAAATTCCAAATGCAATGAAAATGCATTTGCGCCATTTTCTTGTGGGCTTGGATATTACGTCTTTCACTGAGCGCCCCAAATGACATGTCTACTTTATTCTTTGGGTCGGTACGATTAAGGGGATACCAAATTTGTATAGGTTTTATAATGTTTTCATACATTTACAAAAATTAAAACCTGTACAAAAATTATTTTTTTGATTTTGCCAACTTCTGGCGCTAATAACTTTTTTATACTTTGGTGTACGGAGCTGTGGGTGGTGTCATTTTTTGCGAAATATGACAATATTTTCAATTATATCATTTTTAGGACTGTACGACCTTTTGATCACTTTTTATAGATTTTTTTATATTTTTCAAAATGGCAAAAAAGTGCCATTTTCGACTTTGGGCACTATTTTCCGTAACGGGGTTAAACGCATTGTAAAAAACGTTATCATATTTTGATAGATCGGGCATTTTCGGACGCGTCGATACCTGATGTGTTTATGATTTTTACTGTTTATTTATATTTATGTCAGTTCTAGGGAAGGGGGGTGATTTGAAATTTAATGTTTTTTTATTATAATTTTTTTTTTAAAAACTTTTTTTTATTTTTATTTATACTATTTTTCAGACTCCCTAGGGTACTTTAACCCTAGGTTGTCTGATCGATCCTATCATATACTGCCATACTACAGTATGGCAGTATATGGGGATTTTCTTCCTCATTCATTACAATGTGCTATCAGCACATTGTAATGAAGGGGTTAAAACGAAATAGCCTCGGGTCTTCGGAAGACCCGAGGCTACCATGGAGACGGATCGCCGCCCCCCGATGACGTCACGGGGAGCGGCGATCCCAGGTAAGATGGCGGCGCCCATGCGCCGCTATCTTTTTGAGGCTGCCGGCAGCTTTGCCGGCAGCCATCGCTGTGAAAGCACCCGCGATCGGTGCTAGCACCGATCGCGGGTGTTACCGGTAAGCCTTTGCTGCAATATGCAGCAAAGACTTACCGGCTATGGAGAGGGCTCAGCCCGTGAGCCCTCTCCATGCAGCGCGACCCGACCGCCGCCGTGAATACACGGCGGGCGGTGCTTTTCCAGGTGGGGGCCGCAAAATGTTGTCCCGCGGGCCGCAGTTGGCCCGCGGGCCGCGAGTTTGAGACCCCTGATGTAGATCAATGTAGGCAACTAGCAAGTATGGTAGGACCTCACACAGAAAGAATAGGGATTGGAGTCATATGCAAATTACACAGAATCTTTCCCCTCAATTGTTATATAGCAATCTGCTCAGTTCCTTCTTCTCTATAATGTGCTGTCTACAGATTTGGCTGCCTTATCCGAATGACAGATTCTTGTTAGGGCATGAAATACAGATATATGCACAGGGCACGGAGTTGCCCTATAATGCCAGTGGGCCTTTAAGCAGTTTCTACGTATCCGCTATAACAAATCCCCCTGTCCCCCTTTTAAAAGTGTTGTTATTCTATCTGGACTGGAAAGGGTGAACAAGGTCCAGCAATCTCTGCAGGAGTTGGCAAATGTAATCTTACCATGGCCATGGCGTTACAGCACTCTGGCCTTCTGAGATTGGGATGGATGAAAGCAGACTTATAGAAAGCTGATCTCCAGTGAACTCTATGCTTGTTGTGCTTTGTTAGAGCCACTCATCTACTGGCTCAGCGAGTGCCCAGTTTTAGAACAATGGAATTTTTGTGTGTTTCTGTCACTGTGTGTCTCAGGTCATGTTATGAGATTTACTTCATATGAGGCTTCTGATTCAGTAAAAAAAAATAGTGGTTTCCTCTTTCCAAAAGAATGACATTTTAATCAAAAGCTCTTTGAAAATACTCAGTTTTTCGGACATATCTGACTTTGTAGTATTAGCTGGTAAGACTTCTACAGCCTTATAGGTAAAACTAGAGAAAACAGCTCATCTAAAGACACTGTAGGTTTAAACATGTTTTTCACATATTTATTGCAACATTTTTGTACATTATGTGTAAAGGGAATTAGCCAGGTGTTTTTCCCACCCTAGACTAGCCTCAAAGATCTTGGAAAAGGCTCATTATAAGCTTCTAAAAGGTCTCTATCACAAGCTTTTATCCTACTGAACCTATATCCCTCTCAGGTACAGTATTGTAATGTCCTTTTCAGAATCTCCTCTTTTAAAGGGAACCTGTCACCAGGAGACCCATTTTTAGCACTCCCCCAGTCCCCACAGAGCATAATACATACACTGCCAAAGTGTTTTTGTATTAAAAATTGGTTTTACACAAAAAAATGTTATTTTGTACCTTTCATTAGCATGTGCTGTGTGACTAGGCAGTTGCCTAGAATCATGTTAAAGGTAAATCTCATTTTTCATCCTACATAAGGCTTGTGATTGATATGTGCCTCAGGACCAGATACTGTCAAATATCACCCTCCCCTAATTTATTTATAGTCCCAAATATAAAGCATTCCTCCCAAATGATTTAATTGCAGCTTCCTTAGTAAATGTATACAAAGCACCCTTAGCTTATACATAGCCGGCTAAACTATGACAAATACTGAAATATTAAAATTTACTTTAACTCCTTGCAATCCCACTGTTTTGACTGCAGCTTTTTGGCTCTTGCACTGTGCTTCTCTGTAAGGACGTAGGAGGTATGATGATGTTCCCTTGTGTCATAGAGAGGGCACAGACCGAGGGATAGTGTTTCTAAAATGTTTTGGTTATTTGCAAAGCTCTGGTATCTCAGGGGCTCTGTAAGGGTACATTCACACAGCGGTATGCCCGCCGTGCGGGCATACCGCCGTGTGCTGGAGAGGAGGAGGAGGCAGCCCCTCCTCCCTCCATAGAGAATAGCGGCGCACGGCCGCACACACGCCAAAAGATAGAACATGCTCTATCTTTTTGCGGTGTGCGGGCCGGATCGGTGCCACACATGTGTGGCACCGCATCTGCGCCGCGCCGCTATTGCCGTCTATGGGGACGTGCATGCGGCCGCAAATTTGCGGCCGCATGTACGTCCCCGCAGACGGCCATGTGAATGTGCCCTAAATGTGACACAGTACTTGCAATCTATTTGAGCAAAATCTACCCTCCAAAAACCAACTACCAGCAGTGCTCCTGGTCTTCTGCATCCAGCTATGTGTCTCTATAGCTGCTATGTGTGTGGTATTTCTCTATCTAGGAGAAATTGTGTACCAAACTGTACTGACAATAAAGATGTTGGGGGGTCAAAGAGTTATTCCTTTGGACAGAAAGTAATCTTCCACTTTCATGGACCAGTGTAATAAATTCTATTAAACACTGCTCAGGTTCCTGAAATTTATTTTGTTGGAAAAATGGAGTCATATGCTAGGGTTTCCAATGTTTGTTAATTCCGCCCTCTAAACCTACAGTGGCTTTAATTCCTTTCTCCCGCCTCTTGTGTGCTCAACCACCAGTTTAGATACACACATAGGGTTTTTCAGTACCCACAAGAAACAAAAATGGAGAGGGGCCGTTTTTTCCTGTGTGAAAAAATTTACGGCTAAATAAATGTATTATTGTGCTATGAAACTTTAGTTTTAATTCGTAATGGATGACCAAGCTTCTTAGAGCGGGTGGTTGTTGACACCCTGTTAAATCATATTTTTTTTAGTGTCCATTCACATGTACGTCCCATAGATGGCAAAAGTGGCACAGCGGCGATATGGTGACACACATGTGTGGCACCGATCCGGGCCGCACACCGCAAAAAGATAGAGCTCTATCTTTCTGTGAGTGTGTGACCGTGCGCCGCTGTTTTCTATGGAGGGAGGAGGGGCCACTTCCTTCTCCTCTTCAGCACGGTGGGCATACCGGGTGTGAATGCACCCTTAAACTGTTTTATTGAAAAAATATCTGTACATTGAGCATCAAACACTGCATTCAAGCGGAATACAGTCACATATAGGATTAATTGTACATTATGGTGCGCTTTAGCACATATAATTCTAAAGAATTCACATGGTGCTCAATATATGCAGGTACTATCATATTTCTCACACAGTATTAAAACATAAACTGGCAAACTAAACAGAGTAATCTATCTACTTGGCAAGGTTACACATGAAATTCTTTTATTTCACGTCGACGTGGTCATGGACCAGGGGGGTGTTAAGGAGACATACCACTAAGGCCCTCTCCACCATACATCAGCCATGGGAAGTGGGGAATCACACCATTTTTTCCATACCTTATCAAATTTCTCAGGACATCCCCTGCGTTTATAAATCACCCTTTCACATGGAATAATTTGATTAACCAACTGTTTCCGTTGTGAAGGAGAGGGCACAGAGTCACCCATCCAGCGTAGGGCAATGGCTTTCCTAGCTAGAAATTAAGATTCCCGAAGGAAGATTCTTTCATCATGAGACCAGCTCTCTTCCTCCAAAATACTAGGAAACTCTTTTAGCCGCTCTGCAGCTGCAGAGGTGCGAGATTTGCTCATGGTACTTCGTCCACGGCAGGAGGATCATTTGAACCGTGTCCAGGGCATGTTGGCGGTCCGTTTTCGGCAGGATTCTAACAGCGAGGTAGGCTCTGGAGTGGAGCGCTGTTCCAGTGCGTCCTTTCATGCCGGAAGCCATGCTCCCCACCATGTTAATCATATTTACTATAGCCTCAAACAGAAAACAGGTGGAGGCTAGGGCGGTTATTGCTTTCCGGCTTTATACCAAATTATTAGGAGGCTAGAGCCCCTGTTTAAGTGCCAGTATTACATTCCCCCCTTTTTATCAGGAAGCAAAAAGCATCTCAAAATCACTTGAGTTCATTAATTCTTAAAAAAGTTCAGGACACAGCTACTTTTTCTTTTTTTTTTTTCTATCAAGTTCTAAAAGTCAAACCCATAACTTTTTTGTACTTTATGGTGGTGTCCATATGGGGTTCCAAACATTTATTGACTGAATTTACTGATTCTATTGAGGTTAAATAAAAGACACTTCTAACATTTTTGAGGTAACAGTGATATATGGTTAACATTTTCAGGCCGGGGCATTAACAAGACCCCAAGCTGCCATTGCAACGTGATCATGGTGTCTGGGTGCTGATGTGGGAAGAGTGGCCCCTTTTTTGATGCTGTGGTCAGAACTGGCCACAGTGCCCTAGGGGTCAGGCAGTCATATTTGTTCTGATTGCACTTTCTTAGGTCACTTTCTTAGGTTTTGAGTCTGCAGGCATCGCTGCAGGACTGCACATTGATGCAACACTAAGCATTCAAAAATTATAAGCCCTACCAGTGACGCAGATTTGAAATTGTTTCGGTACCACAATGAAAAGGGCTGCAATTGGCTGGATGCGTGGTCAGTAGCTGCGTGTGAACTGCAATATCATCATGTATTTGACTGCATGCAATTGTCTGCTATGTCAACTGCATCGGGGACCCCACAGAGACGAGACTGAAGGCTGTCTGAATCAGTGTCCATAAAGAGATCGCTGTCAGTCACTGAAACATTCACTAACTCATTCAGTCAATCATTTGTTGACTTCACTGCATAGAAAGAACAATAAAAATGTCGAAAATCTGCTTGGCTACTCCTGCTCTGTTACATGCTGCCGGCAGATTATACTACATTTGATGATAAAAAATAAGCTCATAGTAAACAGTTTTCCAGGCATAAAAGTAATGTGTTTTCCATTGTTTTCTTGCAAAACACAATGGGGGTCATTTTTGCGACGATTTTCCCTGAATTGCCCCGGGATTTTGGTGCACGCGATCGGATTGTGGCGATCGTCGCCGGCATGCATGCGATGAAAATCGGGGGGGGGGGGGGCTTTTGGGGGTTATGGCCGTCGGAAAACCTGTCGGATTCGGAGTAACCGCCGTATTTAAAAAAAACATGTCTCGCATGACACGCGCTTACCTACACCCGACCTGGCTTGGTGAACTTCAGTGAACTCCGACGGAATTCAGCACAGCAGCGCCACCTAGTGGACATTGGGGGAACTACCTTAGTCAATCGCCGGAAGACACGAATCAGCGTTGGATAACCCACCGCTCGATCGCGAATGGACCGGGTAAGTAAGTCTGCCCCAATGTTTCTAAATGTTTATTGGCTCAGAAATGCTACTGCACATTGTTTTATATAAAGTAACTGTTACTATATGTGAAAAGGCTTTATTTACAAGTGTTTTAATTTGCTCATTCTTTTAGGTATTTGCTTTCGATTACTGCTTCTGGTCAATGGATGAGAAAAACACTGAGAAATATGCAGGTATAGTTTTGTATTATTTTTTGCATAAAAAAACTGATTGCCTTTCTACATATAATCAGGAATATATGAAAGTATTTTGTGTTGTCCTGAATGACAGAGAAATTAGTTCTTTATGCAAGTGGATATTGATAGTAAGGCAGACTTGGGTCCTAATGGGGAACTCGACTGGAGAGATACATATTTTAGGGATGTCTGTTAAAGGGAAGATATTGGGGGAGATTTCTCAAACAGGATTATGGTGTAAATTGCACGTAAAAAACTAAATGCCACACTTATGTAGGGGTTTAGACTGATTTCATAACGTTTTACGATTTACAATTTAAGGGGGGTGGTCACAGGAGAAAGTCTAGACCAATTAATATATGTTGCAAACTGCAACTTGAAAATCTTATACCACGTCGGATTTACTAAATCTTTTTTGTTTTTTTTTAATTTTATTGCAAAGAATACATATACATTATATGCATGATATACAGAGAGGACCACAGGTAAAAAAAACTAATAACACTTACATACAGATATTGCTTTTACATATCATATTTCAAAATTAATAATGTTCAAAAAAACAAAAAGTCATTTTACTGCAACAGCCTGGGAGAGGCAGAAATGCCACTGCTATGGCAGTTCTGGGGTCCAATCAGGCCTGTAGGCACTGCCTGAAAGATGGCGTCTATCACATCATCTTAAAGGCACAGTGTCAGCCTATGCATGTGCATAGGCTGACACTGCTAATACCCTGCAATACATCAGTATTGCAGAGTATTATCATGAACTAGCAATCAGATGCTTGTTCATGTCCCATGGTGGAAGTAGTAAAAAAAACGTTTTTCAATAAAAAATTCAGTAATAAATCAATAAAAATGCCCATAAGCCCCATAACATATAAATAGACATATAACACTAAAAAAAATGTCTAAAACATAACCCAAACCCCACATATATAGTATCAACCTGTAGAATAAAAGTAAATAATTATTCAACCCGTACGGTGAACACTGTTTAAAAAAGAACTATTAAAAACCCGCCAAAAATTATGATTTTTACCTATTGAATCCCACACATCCAATAAAAAGTGATCAAAAAACATGTACTCCAGAAGGATACTGTTGCAAAGTACAACATGCCCCGCAAAAACAAGCCATCAACCAGCTCCATAGCTGAAAAAGCAAAAATGTTATGCCACTTGGAAGACAGCAATGCAAAAATGATAGATTTTTCCCCACATTAGGTTTTATTTGGCAAATTTAGTAAAATGTAAGAAAAAATATTCAAGTCTGGTATCCCCCTAATAATATTGACCCATAGAATAAAAATAACATGATTACCATATATACTCGAGTGTAAGCCGACCCAAGTATAAGCCTAAACCCCTAATGTTACCACCAAAAACTGGGAAAAACTATTGACTCGAGTATAAGCCAAGGGTGGGAAATGCATTGGTCACAACCCCCCCCCCAGTATATAGCCAGCAAGCCCCCAGTAGTATATAGCCAGCCAGCTCCCAGTAGTATATAGCCAGTCTACCCCCATGTGCTATATAGTCAGCCCCCATGTAGTATACAGCCAGCCAGCATCCCTGTGTAGTATACAGCGAGCCAGCCCCTAGTACAGTGATGGCGAACCTTTTAGAGCCTGAGTGCCAAAACTTCACCCAAAAGCCACTTATTTATTGCAAAGTGCCAGCACAGAAATTTAAGCAGTAATTTATTTCTCAACTTTCAATTGTTCAGCCTGATAACAGCACCAAAGCAGTTGAAAGGAGGAGGACAAATTTGTCTATCATTGTAGGAAGATTCTGCAGGAAAATTCTTTGAGTCCTGTCTGGTGAACTCCTTGCTGGGGTGATGGCCTGGGTGCCCACAGAGAGTGGCACAGGTGTCAGAGGCCGCACTCTGAGCAGAGGTTTGCCACCACTGCCCTAGTAGTATACAGCCAGCCACTAGTACTATACAGCCAGCCTGCCCCCATGTAGTATACAGCCAGCCTGCCCCCATGTAGTATACAGCCTGCCCCTAGTACTATACATCCAGCTCCCCCCCAGCACTTAAAAAAATAAACTTATATACTCACCCTACGATGCTCAGCGCAGCTTCCTGATGTCGGCGCGGCTCCCCGATGTCAGCTCGGCTCGTCTTCTTTCTTCCGCGCAGCTCCTCTTCTTTCTTCTGTCTTCTTTAACAGCCGGCATGGACGCGGCCATGTTTTCTTCCAGCAGGTGCATACTATGATGCGGCCGCTGCTGACATAGTATGCTCTGGCCAGAAGATAACATGGCCGCGTCCATGCCGGCTGTTAAAGAAGAGAGAAGAAAGAAGAGGAGCCGCGGGGAGGAAAGAAGAGGAGCCGCACGGACTTCGCGGAGCCGCGTGGAGCATCGGGCCGCCAGAAGGGGAGTATATAAGTTTATTTTTTTTATAGACTCGTGTATAAGCCTAGGTGAGGTTTTTCAGCACGTTTTTTGTGCTGAAAAACTCAGCTTATACACAAGTATATACGGTATTAGGCTATACGGTGAACACCAAAAAGAAAAATTAAAAAATCCAGGACAGAATATCATTGTCCCACTCTGCCGCTCTTGCTGCTTCTGATGCCACCTTCACACTATATCATTGTGCCACTCTGTGGGCTCCTGCTGCTTCTGATGCCACCAACACACTATATCATTGTGCAACTGTGTGCTCCTCCTGCTGCTGCTGCTACTGATGCCACCTTCATACTATATCATTGTGCCACTCTGAGGTCTCCTGCTGCTGCTGTTTCTGATGCCACCAACACACTATATCATTGTGCCACTCTGCCGCTCTTGCAGCTTCTGATGCCACCTTCACACTATACCATTGTGCCACTCTGCAGGCTCCTGCTGCTTCTGATGCCACCAACACACTATATCATTGTGCCACTCTGCGGGCTCCTGCTGCTGCTACTGATGCCACTAATGCACTATATCATTGTGCCACTCTGTAGGCTCCTGCTGCTTCTGATGCCACCTTCACACTATATCATTGTGCCACTCTGCATGCTCCTGCTGCTTCTGATGCCACCTTCACACTATATCATTGTGCCACTCTGCAGGCACCTGCTGCTTCTGATGCCACCTTCACACTATATCATTGTGCCACTCTGCAGGCTCCTGCTGCTTCTGATGCCACCTTCACACTATATAATTGTGCCATCCTGCAGGCTCCTGCTGCTTCTGATGCCACCTTCACACTATATCATTGTGCCACTCTGCAGGCTCCTGCTGCTGCTGCTTCTGATGCCACCTTCACACTATATCATTGTGCCACTCTGCAGGCACCTGCTGCTTCTGATGCCACCGTCACACTATATCATTGTGCCACTCTGCAGGCTCCTGCTGCTTCTGATGCCACCTTCACACTATATCATTGTGCCACTCTGCAGGCTCCTGCTGCTTCTGATGCCACCTTCACACTATATCATTGTGCCACTCTGCGGGCTCCTGCTGCTGCTGATGCCACCTTCACACTATATCATTGTGCCAGTCTGTGGCTTTCCCTGTTGCTGCCACCATGTTGCTGACACCTGTGGACTCCTGCTGCTGCTTCTTCTGTCGCCACCTCCACACTCTTATCATTGTGCCACTTTGTGGCCTCCTGTTACTGCTGCTGCTGATGCCACCTCCACACTATATAATTGTGCCACTCTGTGGCTTTCCCTGTTACTGCCACCATGTTGCTGCCACCTATGGGATCCTACTGCTGATGCCACCTCCACACTAATTCATTGTGCCACTCTGTGGCTATCCCTGTTGCTGCCACCATGTTGCTGCCACCTGTGGGCTCCTGCTGCTGCTTCTGCTGCCACCACCTCCACACTCTTATCATTGTGCCACTTTGTGGCCTACCATGTTTCCGCCACCTCCATAATTTGTCATTGTGCCACTCTGCAGCCTACTCATGCTGCTGCCAACTGACCGCTGTCTCCCTGGAACACCCTGTGATTTCCATAATGCTGTTTTCACCCTCCACCACTCTTTGACGTTGCCACTATGTTTGGTTTTCCCCTTCATTTCATCTGTCAGAAGGATGAAAAGCTTCAGGATTGATAGCCAAAAGCAGGAGTGGATACAGAACACAAAGGACATGCAAGTATCCCATTTGCTGCTCATCTCCATTCTGGATCAACTCCTGTTTGTTTTTGGCTTTAGCAATACTGATGGATTATTGACCGATTGAAAGAGGACACTGACGCGTGAAAAGAAGGGCAAAATGATCAGTGACGCCAATGCAAAATTACTGTCGACATCCTCTGCACTCTTTTGGGGGGCTTTCCACATATATGTCGTAATCTATGGAATCATCTGTTGTTAGTGTAAAAAGAGTGCACTCTTTGATGTTATAGTGGGATCTTGGCCCTCAGCTCGGTCCTTTCGAGCTGGCACAGACGTTACCTTGTCAGGCTGCGTTCCCATTTCGCTTATTTGGGGAAGTTGGCCTATGTAAGTGCACATGGAAGTGAAGAGTGAAGCGATTCTAAGAGCCGCGGCTGTCATGTCTGTGTCATACTAAAACACAGCATTGTTTGAAGACCAAACCACGCTCCCTATGCATATTTAAGCATGGCACAACGCTCTACAACCCCCTACAGGCTCTCTGCAGCAAGGAAATGACTCTTTTTTAACGTGATTCGTTTTGATTCGATTTGTGTCGAATCCAATTTTTTCGAAAAATTCGGCGAATCGAGGTGAAGCGAATTTTAACAAATTCGCCCATCTCTAATTAAGACATTTTGGGGCACATTTACTTACCCGGTCCTCTAGCGATCTGATCCGGACGGTCCGATGAAGATGAAGTCCGCCGCGATTCACCAAGATCGTGCGCCCGAGATCCTGCATGTGTCACTTCCCCGCTGAAGTCCACCGGAGTTCACTTTCTTCTTCCCAGTGCATGTAAGTGCATTGTCTTGCGACACAATTTAAATGTTAAATCCCGCGTTCAGTCTGAATCCGTTGGATTGTCTCACCCCCCCCCCCCCACACACACACGATTGTGTCGCATGAGAGCCCACGCCGATGCGCAAAAATCCGATCACGTGCGCCACAATCCCCTTTTAAATGCGGCACAAAATGTTTATCGCCGGAATATCCGACGTTTGTGCGGTCCGCGCACCCTTAGTAAATGAGCCTCATTAAGTCTATAGCTCAGTAAAAATTTTGTAACTGTGCCCTTCCTCCATGTCCATAGGGAGAAGATATCAGTTTCTTGTTGTATCCTTGAGGCTGTCTACAAAATGAATTGTTCACTGATAACCTTTTTTTTTCACTGACTTGCATACACTAAACTGAGATCTGTAAAACCAATAATGAGTATTTGCGGTGTTTCTGGTCAGCATTTTTCTCAGGCTGTGGTTGGGATTTTGGTGTTCTACTGGAATAAGTTATCCTCATATTTCTGTCATTGGTTCATGAAGAAAGAGTTGTAATGAGCCAAGTAAATCACATTTGAATGTTTTATGTGTCCTGTATCATTCTTACAGAACTTGAGCATTAGTTGGGAAATGTAATATTCTGGAACCTACAAACAGCATATTTGTCTCCACATACATACCATACTGTATATCAGCAGTAGTCTCACATTCCCCCAGCTATTATTAAATAACACCTTAGAAGAGAAGGCCACCTCTTAGAATGGCATAATATCTAAGTGCATACATTGAGCTTGCTAGGGAAACTACTTTTTTTCACTATTTGATTTGCTGGAAAGTGGTGCATAGAAAGATTGGGCTTGTTAAATTTCAATGTCTAAGCCTTTTGTTCTCAGGGAAGATATGCTGCTTCCCACTCCCCTCAGGCATGCCTCACATGTCTCAGAACTGAGCTTAAAATGTATGAGGTACTCGAGAAGGAGACCTTAAAGAGGACCTGTCACCCCCAAAAAGACCCCCACCAAATATGCCCGCCATAATCCTCCCCCCAGCAGCTTTCTATTTATGCCATTTATTAAGAAATTTATGTTGTGAAAGTGTGTTTTAATCGATCCGACCTCTTACCATATAAGAGGTCGGATCCTCATATCTTTTGAGCTGCAGTTGGATCGCCGCATCGCATAGAGCCGGCAGCTGACAGGGGCGTGGAGGGGGTGTCTCGGCTGGCCCCCTCATGCATAAGGCCGACTGCAGCTCATAAGATACGAGGATCTGACCTCTTATATGGTAAGAGGTCGAATTGATTAAAACACACTTTCACAACATAAATGTTTTAAAAAATGGCATAAATAGAAAGCTGCTGGGGGGAGGAGTATGGTGGGCATATTTGGTGGGGGTCTTTTGGGGGGATGACAGGTCCTCTTTAAATCTGTCCTGTTGTCAAATACAGATTGCTGAATAATTGCCTTATTTTGGGTGATGGAGTCAACTTCTAGTATGGTGTTTAAAGGAAATCCACCACTAGGATCAAAGATTGTAAACCAAGCACAAGTACATGCTGTGTGTGCCCCTTCTGGCAGGATCCACTCTTCTTTCAGCTCTGGTCTTATGGAAAAAAAAGGCTTTCAAAATCATAAGAAGCTACAAGAAGAGTGGATCCTGCCAAAAGGGACACACACCAGCACCTAAGTGTGCTTGGCTTACAATCCTTGTTTGTGGTGGTAGATGTCTATTAAAAAGAACCCGTCAGGCAAAATAACCCCCCTAAACTAAATATATTTTCATAAACTGCCATTAGAGAGCATTGCCTCTATCCCCTCATTGTCCCTCTACATGCCTGTAAACCTAAGCAATGAGGTCCTAAAGCTGTATGCAAATGACCGGCGAAATGTCCAGTGATTCATTAGCATATTCAAGCTGTCCAGCTTATTCATGAGTGGGAGGCACAGCCACACCCCCAGTGCTTGACTGACAGCCTCTACAATGATGTGAGGCTGTATAATGATCTGCTTCCTGGTGCTGGTGGCCACAGCAGAACATGTCAGGTACTTGTGTAGCTGATGTCTGTGTCTCTGTGTATTAGGAGGATGCAGCATGTCAGCAGATGCAGCACACACCAGCAATGCTTTACTATACATTACACACAGACATGAGCAGGGGGAGAAGAGGGGAGGGGTAACAGGGATGACATCACTGCCTCTGAGCATGTGACCAGCCTCATTTACATAATAAAGAAAAGATGATTTTATAATGATTAAGGTATGAAATAACTAGATAAAGGCTGGGATGGATCCTTGTGAGCTGCTCCAGGGTAGGGGTGACAGGACAAGAGACACAGACCTGATGACAGGTGTCCTTTAATGAAGGGGGCACATAGAGTGCTGCAAAGCCTCAATCTTCCTTGCGGGACGCCTCAGCTAGACCTGCTTTTCTTTGCTGTTCTTTGAAAATCATAGACTAGGATGCTGTCCTTTAGGCAGCACCCCACATAGGCAAATTCTACTTTCCTACCATATCTATTTTCCCTGCCTTTTGAGCTTCTCTATCGAAAACCAGAGAAACCTTCAAGAATGTTAAAGGGAACCTGTCATTAGAAATGTCTAGAAGCTTTACACCTTCCAGATCATGTTTCTTTCATGGCCCAACGTGGTTCCATCATCCAAAAAAAATCAACTTTGAAGTGAAATGTAAATTGGTTGCATAATGTCAAGGAAGAGGAGAGTTTATCACTGAATTAAATCTCTCCCTGCCTCTGAATGCCTTCTTCCCTGTTATTGGCATCTTTCCCCGGACTTCTGGAGATCTGGTTAGTGATGTCGGTGGCTGCAGGACCATCAATTACAGTGAAGGGGGCATTCAGATGCAAGGATAGCCTGAATTCAGTGTTCAAGTCTCTGCCTCCATGACTTTATACAACCAATTTACATCTCACTTCAAAGGTGATTTTCTGGATGATGCCACAGCACTGGACCATGGAACATGATCCGGAAGGTGTTTAGCTGCTTGACAACATCCTGGTAGTAGTTTACTAGGTCAACGTCTTCTGACAAGTTCCTTTTAAGAAAAGACTACAGGACATGCAAATATCCTGCACAATTTCTTACCTGGTTTGAGATAATGAAGATGTTGTCACCTTTGTCACTCTTGCATGTGCCGCTTATGCCTGACATTTATTCTTGATTTAGGTGATCATTTGCTACAGAACTTCTACATGACACAAGTCTATACCCATTTTGTTTATGGTATTTTTGCACTTCTCATAACTAGCAAGCTTCTTACTTTGAATTATCCTTTTACTATATTTCATTGTTTTGGCAAAACTTGCAGAACTCTTTTGGAGGGATACAAAATGTATCCATAGTGCACTGTATTACTGTTCCTTTCAGCTTGGAGACTTACAGGATGTATCCATAGTGCACTGTATTACTTCTCCATACAGCTTGGAGGCTTACAGTATGTATCCATAGTGCACTGTATTACTGCTCCCTACAGCTTGGAGACTTACAGGATGTATCCATGGTGCACTGTATTACTTCTCCATACAGCTTGGAGGCTTACAGTATGTATCCATAGTGCACTGTATTACTGCTCCCTACAGTTTGGAGTCTTACAGTATGTATCCATAGTGCACTGTATTACTTCTCCATACAGCTTGGAGGCTTACAGTATGTATCCATAGTGCACTGTATTACTTCTCCATACAGCTTGGAGGCTTACAGTATGTATCCATAGTGCACTGTATTACTGCTCCATACAGCTTGGAGGCTTACAGTATGTATCCATAGTGCACTGTATTACTGCTCCCTACAGCTTGGAGGCTTACAGTATGTATCCATAGTGCACTGTATTACTGCTCCCTACAGCTTGGAGGCTTACAGTATGTATCCATAGTGCACTGTATTACTGCTCCCTACAGCTTGGAGGCTTACAGTATGTATCCATAGTGCACTGTATTACTGCTCCCTACAGCTTGGAGGCTTACAGTATGTATCCATAGTGCACTGTATTACTGCTCCCTACAGCTTGGAGGCTTACAGTATGTATCCATAGTGCACTGTATTACTTCTCCATACAGCTTGGAGGCTTACAGTGTGTATCCATAGTGCACTGTATTACTGCTCCCTACAGCTTGGAGGCTTACAGTATGTATCCATAGTGCACTGTATTACTGCTCCCTACAGCTTGGAGGCTTACAGTATGTATCCATAGTGCACTGTATTACTTCTCCATACAGCTTGGAGGCTTACAGTATGTATCCATAGTGCACTGTATTACTGCTCCCTACAGCTTGGAGGCTTACAGTATGTATCCATAGTGCACTGTATTACTGCTCCCTACAGCTTGGAGGCTTACAGTATGTATCCATAGTGCACTGTATTACTGCTCCCTACAGCTTGGAAGCTTACAGTATGTATCCATAGTGCACTGTATTACTGCTCCCTACAGCTTGGAGGCTTACAGTATGTATCCATAGTGCACTGTATTACTGCTCCCTACAGCTTGGAGGCTTACAGTATGTATCCATAGTGCACTATATTACTGCTCCCTACAGCTTGGAGGCTTACAGTATGTATCCATAGTGCACTGTATTACTGCTCCCTACAGCTTGGAGTCTTACAGTATGTATCCATAGTGCACTGTATTACTGCTCCCTACAGCTTGGAGGCTTACAGTATGTATCCATAGTGCACTGTATTACTGCTCCCTACAGCTTGGAGGCTTACAGTATGTATCCATAGTGCACTGTATTACTGCTCCCTACAGCTTGGAGGCTTACAGTATGTATCCATAGTGCACTGTATTAGTGCTCCCTACAGCTTGGAGTCTTACAGTATGTATCCATAGTGCACTGTATTACTGCTCCATACAGCTTGGAGGCTTACAGTATGTATCCATAGTGCACTGTATTACTGCTCCCTAAAGTTTGGAGGCTTACAGTATGTATCCATAGTGCACTGTATTACTGCTCCCTACAGCTTGGAGGCTTACAGTATGTATCCATAGTGCACTGTATTACTGCTCCCTACAGCTTGGAGGCTTACAGTATGTATCCATAGTGCACTGTATTACTGCTCCCTACAGCTTGGAGGCTTACAGTATGTATCCATAGTGCACTGTATTACTGCTCCCTACAGCTTGGAGGCTTACAGTATGTATCCATAGTGCACTGTATTACTGCTCCCTACAGTTTGGAGTCTTACAGTATGTATCCATAGTGCACTGTATTACTGCTCCCTACAGCTTGGAGGCTTACAGTATGTATCCATAGTGCACTGTATTACTGCTCCCTAAAGTTTGGAGGCTTACAGTATGTATCCATAGTGCACTGTATTAGTGCTCCCTACAGCTTGAAGGCTTACAGTATGTATCCATAGTGCACTGTATTACTGCTCCCTACAGCTTGGAGGCTTACAGTATGTATCCATAGTGCACTGTATTACTTCTCCATACAGCTTGGAGGCTTACAGTATGTATCCATAGTGCACTGTATTACTGCTCCCTACAGCTTGGAGGCTTACAGTATGTATCCATAGTGCACTGTATTACTGCTCCCTACAGCTTGGAGGCTTACAGTATGTATCCATAGTGCACTGTATTACTTCTCCATACAGCTTGGAGGCTTACAGTATGTATCCATAGTGCACTGTATTACTTCTCCATACAGCTTGGAGGCTTACAGTATGTATCCATAGTGCACTGTATTACTGCTCCCTACAGCTTGGAGGCTTACAGTATGTATCCATAGTGCACTGTATTACTGCTCCCTACAGCTTGGAGGCTTACAGTATGTATCCATAGTGCACTGTATTACTGCTCCCTACAGCTTGGAGGCTTACAGTATGTATCCATAGTGCACTGTATTACTGCTCCCTACAGCTTGGAGGCTTACAGTATGTATCCATAGTGCACTGTATTACTGCTCCCTACAGCTTGGAGGCTTACAGTATGTATCCATAGTGCACTGTATTACTTCTCCATACAGCTTGGAGGCTTACAGTATGTATCCATAGTGCACTGTATTACTGCTCCCTACAGCTTGGAGGCTTACAGTATGTATCCATAGTGCACTGTATTACTGCTCCCTACAGCTTGGAGGCTTACAGTATGTATCCATAGTGCACTGTATTACTTCTCCATACAGCTTGGAGGCTTACAGTATGTATCCATAGTGCACTGTATTACTGCTCCCTACAGCTTGGAGGCTTACAGTATGTATCCATAGTGCACTGTATTACTGCTCCCTACAGCTTGGAGGCTTACAGTATGTATCCATAGTGCACTGTATTACTGCTCCCTACAGCTTGGAAGCTTACAGTATGTATCCATAGTGCACTGTTTTACTGCTCCCTACAGCTTGGAGGCTTACAGTATGTATCCATAGTGCACTGTATTACTGCTCCCTACAGCTTGGAGGCTTACAGTATGTATCCATAGTGCACTGTATTAGTGCTCCCTACAGCTTGGAGTCTTACAGTATGTATCCATAGTGCACTGTATTACTGCTCCCTACAGCTTGGAGGCTTACAGTATGTATCCATAGTGCACTGTATTACTGCTCCCTACAGCTTGGAGGCTTACAGTATGTATCCATAGTGCACTGTATTACTTCTCCATACAGCTTGGAGGCTTACAGTATGTATCCATAGTGCACTGTATTACTGCTCCCTACAGCTTGGAGGCTTACAGTATGTATCCATAGTGCACTGTATTACTGCTCCCTACAGCTTGGAGGCTTACAGTATGTATCCATAGTGCACTGTATTACTGCTCCCTACAGCTTGGAAGCTTACAGTATGTATCCATAGTGCACTGTATTACTGCTCCCTACAGCTTGGAGGCTTACAGTATGTATCCATAGTGCACTGTATTACTGCTCCCTACAGCTTGGAGGCTTACAGTATGTATCCATAGTGCACTATATTACTGCTCCCTACAGCTTGGAGGCTTACAGTATGTATCCATAGTGCACTGTATTACTGCTCCCTACAGCTTGGAGTCTTACAGTATGTATCCATAGTGCACTGTATTACTGCTCCCTACAGCTTGGAGGCTTACAGTATGTATCCATAGTGCACTGTATTACTGCTCCCTACAGCTTGGAGGCTTACAGTATGTATCCATAGTGCACTGTATTACTGCTCCCTACAGCTTGGAGGCTTACAGTATGTATCCATAGTGCACTGTATTAGTGCTCCCTACAGCTTGGAGTCTTACAGTATGTATCCATAGTGCACTGTATTACTGCTCCATACAGCTTGGAGGCTTACAGTATGTATCCATAGTGCACTGTATTACTGCTCCCTAAAGTTTGGAGGCTTACAGTATGTATCCATAGTGCACTGTATTACTGCTCCCTACAGCTTAGAGGCTTACAGTATGTATCCATAGTGCACTGTATTACTGCTCCCTACAGCTTGGAGGCTTACAGTATGTATCCATAGTGCACTGTATTACTGCTCCCTACAGCTTGGAGGCTTACAGTATGTATCCATAGTGCACTGTATTACTGCTCCCTACAGCTTGGAGGCTTACAGTATGTATCCATAGTGCACTGTATTACTGCTCCCTACAGTTTGGAGTCTTACAGTATGTATCCATAGTGCACTGTATTACTGCTCCCTACAGCTTGGAGGCTTACAGTATGTATCCATAGTGCACTGTATTACTGCTCCCTAAAGTTTGGAGGCTTACAGTATGTATCCATAGTGCACTGTATTAGTGCTCCCTACAGCTTGAAGGCTTACAGTATGTATCCATAGTGCACTGTATTACTGCTCCCTACAGCTTGGAGGCTTACAGTATGTATCCATAGTGCACTGTATTACTTCTCCATACAGCTTGGAGGCTTACAGTATGTATCCATAGTGCACTGTATTACTGCTCCCTACAGCTTGGAGGCTTACAGTATGTATCCATAGTGCACTGTATTACTGCTCCCTACAGCTTGGAGGCTTACAGTATGTATCCATAGTGCACTGTATTACTTCTCCATACAGCTTGGAGGCTTACAGTATGTATCCATAGTGCACTGTATTACTTCTCCATACAGCTTGGAGGCTTACAGTATGTATCCATAGTGCACTGTATTACTGCTCCCTACAGCTTGGAGGCTTACAGTATGTATCCATAGTGCACTGTATTACTGCTCCCTACAGCTTGGAGGCTTACAGTATGTATCCATAGTGCACTGTATTACTGCTCCCTACAGCTTGGAGGCTTACAGTATGTATCCATAGTGCACTGTATTACTGCTCCCTACAGCTTGGAGGCTTACAGTATGTATCCATAGTGCACTGTATTACTTCTCCATACAGCTTGGAGGCTTACAGTATGTATCCATAGTGCACTGTATTACTGCTCCCTACAGCTTGGAGGCTTACAGTATGTATCCATAGTGCACTGTATTACTGCTCCCTACAGCTTGGAGGCTTACAGTATGTATCCATAGTGCACTGTATTACTTCTCCATACAGCTTGGAGGCTTACAGTATGTATCCATAGTGCACTGTATTACTGCTCCCTACAGCTTGGAGGCTTACAGTATGTATCCATAGTGCACTGTATTACTGCTCCCTACAGCTTGGAGGCTTACAGTATGTATCCATAGTGCACTGTATTACTGCTCCCTACAGCTTGGAAGCTTACAGTATGTATCCATAGTGCACTGTTTTACTGCTCCCTACAGCTTGGAGGCTTACAGTATGTATCCATAGTGCACTGTATTACTGCTCCCTACAGCTTGGAGGCTTACAGTATGTATCCATAGTGCACTGTATTAGTGCTCCCTACAGCTTGGAGTCTTACAGTATGTATCCATAGTGCACTGTATTACTGCTCCCTACAGCTTGGAGGCTTACAGTATGTATCCATAGTGCACTGTATTACTGCTCCCTACAGCTTGGAGGCTTACAGTATGTATCCATAGTGCACTGTATTACTTCTCCATACAGCTTGGAGGCTTACAGTATGTATCCATAGTGCACTGTATTACTGCTCCCTACAGCTTGGAGGCTTACAGTATGTATCCATAGTGCACTGTATTACTGCTCCCTACAGCTTGGAGGCTTACAGTATGTATCCATAGTGCACTGTATTACTGCTCCCTACAGCTTGGAAGCTTACAGTATGTATCCATAGTGCACTGTATTACTGCTCCCTACAGCTTGGAGGCTTACAGTATGTATCCATAGTGCACTGTATTACTGCTCCCTACAGCTTGGAGGCTTACAGTATGTATCCATAGTGCACTATATTACTGCTCCCTACAGCTTGGAGGCTTACAGTATGTATCCATAGTGCACTGTATTACTGCTCCCTACAGCTTGGAGTCTTACAGTATGTATCCATAGTGCACTGTATTACTGCTCCCTACAGCTTGGAGGCTTACAGTATGTATCCATAGTGCACTGTATTACTGCTCCCTACAGCTTGGAGGCTTACAGTATGTATCCATAGTGCACTGTATTACTGCTCCCTACAGCTTGGAGGCTTACAGTATGTATCCATAGTGCACTGTATTAGTGCTCCCTACAGCTTGGAGTCTTACAGTATGTATCCATAGTGCACTGTATTACTGCTCCATACAGCTTGGAGGCTTACAGTATGTATCCATAGTGCACTGTATTACTGCTCCCTAAAGTTTGGAGGCTTACAGTATGTATCCATAGTGCACTGTATTACTGCTCCCTACAGCTTGGAGGCTTACAGTATGTATCCATAGTGCACTGTATTACTGCTCCCTACAGCTTGGAGGCTTACAGTATGTATCCATAGTGCACTGTATTACTGCTCCCTACAGCTTGGAGGCTTACAGTATGTATCCATAGTGCACTGTATTACTGCTCCCTACAGCTTGGAGGCTTACAGTATGTATCCATAGTGCACTGTATTACTGCTCCCTACAGTTTGGAGTCTTACAGTATGTATCCATAGTGCACTGTATTACTGCTCCCTACAGCTTGGAGGCTTACAGTATGTATCCATAGTGCACTGTATTACTGCTCCCTAAAGTTTGGAGGCTTACAGTATGTATCCATAGTGCACTGTATTACTGCTCCCTACAGCTTGAAGGCTTACAGTATGTATCCATAGTGCACTGTATTACTGCTCCCTACAGCTTGGAGGCTTACAGTATGTATCCATAGTGCACTGTATTACTTCTCCATACAGCTTGGAGGCTTACAGTATGTATCCATAGTGCACTGTATTACTGCTCCCTACAGCTTGGAGGCTTACAGTATGTATCCATAGTGCACTGTATTACTGCTCCCTACAGCTTGGAGGCTTACAGTATGTATCCATAGTGCACTGTATTACTTCTCCATACAGCTTGGAGGCTTACAGTATGTATCCATAGTGCACTGTATTACTTCTCCATACAGCTTGGAGGCTTACAGTATGTATCCATAGTGCACTGTATTACTGCTCCCTACAGCTTGGAGGCTTACAGTATGTATCCATAGTGCACTGTATTACTGCTCCCTACAGCTTGGAGGCTTACAGTATGTATCCATAGTGCACTGTATTACTGCTCCCTACAGCTTGGAGGCTTACAGTATGTATCCATAGTGCACTGTATTACTGCTCCCTACAGCTTGGAGGCTTACAGTATGTATCCATAGTGCACTGTATTACTTCTCCATACAGCTTGGAGGCTTACAGTATGTATCCATAGTGCACTGTATTACTGCTCCCTACAGCTTGGAGGCTTACAGTATGTATCCATAGTGCACTGTATTACTGCTCCCTACAGCTTGGAGGCTTACAGTATGTATCCATAGTGCACTGTATTACTTCTCCATACAGCTTGGAGGCTTACAGTATGTATCCATAGTGCACTGTATTACTGCTCCCTACAGCTTGGAGGCTTACAGTATGTATCCATAGTGCACTGTATTACTGCTCCCTACAGCTTGGAGGCTTACAGTATGTATCCATAGTGCACTGTATTACTGCTCCCTACAGCTTGGAAGCTTACAGTATGTATCCATAGTGCACTGTTTTACTGCTCCCTACAGCTTGGAGGCTTACAGTATGTATCCATAGTGCACTGTATTACTGCTCCCTACAGCTTGGAGGCTTACAGTATGTATCCATAGTGCACTGTATTAGTGCTCCCTACAGCTTGGAGTCTTACAGTATGTATCCATAGTGCACTGTATTACTGCTCCCTACAGCTTGGAGGCTTACAGTATGTATCCATAGTGCACTGTATTACTGCTCCCTACAGCTTGGAGGCTTACAGTATGTATCCATAGTGCACTGTATTACTGCTCCCTACAGCTTGGAGGCTTACAGTATGTATCCATAGTGCACTGTATTAGTGCTCCCTACAGCTTGGAGGCTTACAGTATGTATCCATAGTGCACTGTATTACTGCTCCATACAGCTTGGAGGCTTACAGTATGTATCCATAGTGCACTGTATTACTGCTCCCTACAGCTTGGAGGCTTACAGTATGTATCCATAGTGCACTGTATTACTTCTCCATACAGCTTGGAGGCTTACAGTATGTATCCATAGTGCACTGTATTACTGCTCCCTACAGCTTGGAGGCTTACAGTATGTATCCATAGTGCACTGTATTACTGCTCCCTACAGCTTGGAGGCTTACAGTATGTATCCATAGTGCACTGTATTACTGCTCCCTACAGCTTGGAGGCTTACAGTATGTATCCATAGTGCACTGTATTACTGCTCCCTACAGTTTGGAGTCTTACAGTATGTATCCATAGTGCACTGTATTACTGCTCCCTACAGCTTGGAGGCTTACAGTATGTATCCATAGTGCACTGTATTACTGCTCCCTACAGCTTGGAGGCTTACAGTATGTATCCATAGTGCACTGTATTACTGCTCCATACAGCTTGGAGGCTTACAGTATGTATCCATAGTGCACTGTATTACTGCTCCCTAAAGTTTGGAGGCTTACAGTATGTATCCATAGTGCACTGTATTACTGCTCCCTACAGCTTGGAGGCTTACAGTATGTATCCATAGTGCACTGTATTACTTCTCCATACAGCTTGGAGGCTTACAGTATGTATCCATAGTGCACTGTATTACTGCTCCCTACAGCTTGGAGGCTTACAGTATGTATCCATAGTGCACTGTATTACTGCTCCCTACAGCTTGGAGGCTTACAGTATGTATCCATAGTGCACTGTATTACTGCTCCCTACAGCTTGGAGGCTTACAGTATGTATCCATAGTGCACTATATTACTGCTCCCTACAGCTTGGAGGCTTACAGTATGTATCCATAGTGCACTGTATTACTGCTCCCTACAGCTTGGAGGCTTACAGTATGTATCCATAGTGCACTATATTACTGCTCCCTACAGCTTGGAGGCTTACAGTATGTATCCATAGTGCACTGTATTACTGCTCCCTACAGCTTGGAGGCTTACAGTATGTATCCATAGTGCACTGTATTACTGCTCCCTACAGCTTGGAGGCTTACAGTATGTATCCATAGTGCACTGTATTACTGCTCCCTACAGCTTGGAGGCTTACAGTATGTATCCATAGTGCACTGTATTAGTGCTCCCTACAGCTTGGAGTCTTACAGTATGTATCCATAGTGCACTGTATTACTGCTCCCTACAGCTTGGAGGCTTACAGTATGTATCCATAGTGCACTGTATTACTGCTCCCTAAAGTTTGGAGGCTTACAGTATGTATCCATAGTGCACTGTATTACTGCTCCCTACAGCTTGGAGGCTTACAGTATGTATCCATAGTGCACTGTATTACTGCTCCCTACAGCTTGGAGGCTTACAGTATGTATCCATAGTGCACTGTATTACTGCTCCCTACAGCTTGGAGGCTTACAGTATGTATCCATAGTGCACTGTATTACTGCTCCCTACAGCTTGGAGGCTTACAGTATGTATCCATAGTGCACTGTATTACTGCTCCCTACAGCTTGGAGGCTTACAGTATGTATCCATAGTGCACTGTATTACTGCTCCCTACAGCTTGGAGTCTTACAGTATGTATCCATAGTGCACTGTATTACTGCTCCCTACAGCTTGGAGGCTTACAGTATGTATCCATAGTGCACTGTATTACTGCTCCCTACAGCTTGAAGGCTTACAGTATGTATCCATAGTGCACTGTATTACTGCTCCCCACAGTTTGGAGTCTTACAGTATGTATCCATAGTGCACTGTATTACTGCTCCTTACAGCTTGGAGGCTTACAGTATGTATCCATAGTGCACTGTATTACTGCTCCCTAAAGTTTGGAGGCTTACAGTATGTATCCATAGTGCACTGTATTACTGCTCCCTACAGCTTGAAGGCTTACAGTATGTATCCATAGTGCACTGTATTACTGCTCCCTACAGCTTGGAGGCTTACAGTATGTATCCATAGTGCACTGTATTACTTCTCCATACAGCTTGGAGGCTTACAGTATGTATCCATAGTGCACTGTATTACTGCTCCCTACAGCTTGGAGGCTTACAGTATGTATCCATAGTGCACTGTATTACTGCTCCCTACAGCTTGGAGGCTTACAGTATGTATCCATAGTGCACTGTATTACTTCTCCATGCAGCTTGGAGGCTTACAGTATGTATCCATAGTGCACTGTATTACTGCTCCCTACAGCTTGGAGGCTTACAGTATGTATCCATAGTGCACTGTATTACTGCTTCCTACAGCTTCGAAGCTTACAGTATGTATCCATAGTGCACTGTATTACTGCTCCCTACAGCTTGGAGGCTTACAGTATGTATCCATAGTGCACTGTATTACTGCTCCCTACAGCTTGGAGGCTTACAGTATGTATCCATAGTGCACTGTATTACTGCTCCCTACAGCTTGGAGGCTTACAGTATGTATCCATAGTGCACTATATTACTGCTCCCTACAGCTTGGAGGCTTACAGTATGTATCCATAGTGCACTGTATTACTGCTCCCTACAGCTTGGAGGCTTACAGTATGTATCCATAGTGCACTGTATTACTGCTCCCTACAGCTTGGAGGCTTACAGTATGTATCCATAGTGCACTGTATTACTGCTCCCTACAGCTTGGAGGCTTACAGTATGTATCCATAGTGCACTGTATTACTGCTCCCTACAGCTTGGAGTCTTACAGTATGTATCCATAGTGCACTGTATTACTGCTCCCTACAGCTTGGAGGCTTACAGTATGTATCCATAGTGCACTGTATTACTGCTCCCTACAGCTTGGAGGCTTACAGGATGTATCCATAGTGCACTGTATTACTGCTCCCTACAGCTTGGAGTCTTACAGTATGTATCCATAGTGCACTGTATTACTGCTCCCTACAGCTTGGAGTCTTACAGTATGTATCCATAGTGCACTGTATTACTGCTCCCTAAAGTTTGGAGGCTTACAGTATGTATCCATAGTGCACTGTATTACTGCTCCCTAAAGTTTGGAGGCTTACAGTATGTATCCATAGTGCACTGTATTACTGCTCCCTACAGCTTGGAGGCTTACAGTATGTATCCATAGTGCACTGTATTACTGCTCCCTACAGCTTGGAGGCTTACAGTATGTATCCATAGTGCACTGTATTACTGCTCCCTACAGCTTGGAGGCTTACAGTATGTATCCATAGTACACTGTATTACTGCTCCCTACAGCTTGGAGGCTTACAGTATGTATCCATAGTGCACTGTATTACTGCTCCCTACAGCTTGGAGGCTTACAGTATGTATCCATAGTGCACTGTATTACTGCTCCCTACAGCTTGGAGGCTTACAGTATGTATCCATAGTGCACTGTATTACTGCTCCCTACAGCTTGGAGGCTTACAGTATGTATCCATAGTGCACTGTATTACTGCTCCCTACAGCTTGGAGGCTTACAGTATGTATCCATAGTGCACTGTATTACTGCTCCCTACAGCTTGGAGGCTTACAGTATGTATCCATAGTGCACTGTATTACTGCTCCCTACAGCTTGGAGGCTTACAGTATGTATCCATAGTGCACTGTATTACTGCTCCCTACAGTTTGGAGTCTTACAGTATGTATCCATAGTGCACTATATTACTGCTCCCTACAGCTTGGAGGCTTACAGTATGTATCCATAGTGCACTGTATTACTGCTCCCTAAAGTTTGGAGGCTTACAGTATGTATCCATAGTGCACTGTATTACTGCTCCCTACAGCTTGGAGGCTTACAGTATGTATCCATAGTGCACTGTATTACTGCTCCCTACAGCTTGGAGTCTTACAGTATGTATCCATAGTGCACTGTATTACTGCTCCCTACAGCTTGGAGTCTTACAGTATGTATCCATAGTGCACTGTATTACTGCTCCATACAGCTTGGAGGCTTACAGTATGTATCCATAGTGCACTGTATTACTGCTCCCTAAAGTTTGGAGGCTTACAGTATGTATCCATAGTGCACTGTATTACTGCTCCCTACAGCTTGGAGGCTTACAGTATGTATCCATAGTGCACTGTATTACTGCTCCCTACAGCTTGGAGGCTTACAGTATGTATCCATAGTGCACTGTATTACTGCTCCCTACAGCTTGGAGGCTTACAGTATGTATCCATAGTGCACTGTATTACTGCTCCCTACAGCTTGGAGGCTTACAGTATGTATCCATAGTGCACTGTATTACTGCTCCCTACAGCTTGGAGGCTTACAGTATGTATCCATAGTGCACTGTATTACTGCTCCCTACAGCTTGGAGGCTTACAGTATGTATCCATAGTGCACTGTATTACTGCTCCCTACAGCTTGGAGGCTTACAGTATGTATCCATAGTGCACTGTATTACTGCTCCCTACAGCTTGGAGGCTTACAGTATGTATCCATAGTGCACTGTATTACTGCTCCCTACAGTTTGGAGTCTTACAGTATGTATCCATAGTGCACTGTATTACTGCTCCCTACAGCTTGGAGGCTTACAGTATGTATCCATAGTGCACTGTATTACTGCTCCCTACAGCTTGGAGGCTTACAGTATGTATCCATAGTGCACTGTATTACTGCTCCATACAGCTTGGAGGCTTACAGTATGTATCCATAGTGCACTGTATTACTGCTCCCTAAAGTTTGGAGGCTTACAGTATGTATCCATAGTGCACTGTATTACTGCTCCCTACAGCTTGGAGGCTTACAGTATGTATCCATAGTGCACTGTATTACTGCTCCCTACAGCTTGGAGGCTTACAGTATGTATCCATAGTGCACTGTATTACTGCTCCCTACAGTTTGGAGTCTTACAGTATGTATCCATAGTGCACTGTATTACTGCTCCATACAGCTTGGAGGCTTACAGTATGTATCCATAGTGCACTGTATTACTGCTCCCTACAGCTTGGAGGCTTACAGTATGTATCCATAGTGCAATCGTACAGTATGTATCCGTAGTGCACTGTATTACTGCTCCCTACAGCTTGGAAGCTTACAGTATGTATCCATAGTGCACTGTATTACTGCTCCCTACAGCTTGGAGACTTACAGGATTTATCCATAGTGCACTGTATTACTGCTCCCTACAGCTTGGAGACTTACAGGATTTATCCATAGTGCACTGTATTACTGCTCCCTACAGCTTGGAGACTTACAGTATGTATCCATAGTGCATTCGTACAGTATGTACCCATAGTGCACTGTATTACTGCTCCCTACATCTTGGAGGCTTACAGTATGTATCCATAGTGCACTATATTACTGCTCCCTACAGCTTGGAGACTTACAGGATGTATCCATAGTGCACTGTATTACTGCTCCCTACAGCTTGGAGACTTACAGTATGTATCCATAGTGCATTCGTACAGTATGTACCCATAGTGCACTGTATTACTGCTCCCTACATCTTGGAGGCTTACAGTATGTATCCATAGTGCACTATATTACTGCTCCCTACAGCTTGGAGACTTACAGGATGTATCCATAGTGCATTCGTACAGGATGTATCCATAGTGCACTGTATTACTGCTCCCTACAGCTTGGAGACTTACAGTATGTATCCATAGTGCACTGTATTACTGCTCCCTACAGCTTGGAGACTTACAGGATGTATCCATAGTGCACTGTATTACTGCTCCCTACAGCTTGGAGACTTACAGGATGTATCCATAGTGCAATCGTACAGGATGTATCCATAGTGTACTGTATTTCTGCCTGTTACATAACAGCAGGCATGTTTACATCTCTGAGTTAATAACAGCCGACAACGTGAACAACCATCTGTAGTTAATTAACTTTGTAACCCTGCAGTTTGGCTGATTTCTGAGAGTATCATAGCACACACACACTACCATATTAGAATTACTCGCCTGTTGAAATCTAAAAGAAATACAGTGATTAAAACCTGCCCATGAGCAGCAGGAACGAGGGTGCATGTGTATTCTATGACATGTTTTTTTTCTATGAAGTAAGCTATATACATTACCCAATAATATATGTTAGAGCAGGAACGCAGCTAATAAATTGTTTAGGTCACAGCAGCAAGTCAGATAAATGGACATCAGTTTACTATCTTATCAGCACTCTGTGCAGTCATACATTGGCAGCCTGGTGTATAATGTATGCCAGTCACTCTCAGCTCAGCTGTCGGAAGAGAAGAAGGAAGTAATGACACTCGGTGATTGACTGCACTTGGCAAATGTACAAGGAGACTAAAGCTCTGTTGTTTCTTTTTCCTTTTTTGACTCTTTGGAAAGCCTATTTGTAATGAAAAGAGTCATTTGTGCACATTAACATTTTACTGTATTATTTTGCAGGTCAGGAAGTGGTGTTTAAGTGCCTTGGGGAGGGAATTCTGGACAATGCCTTTCAGGGATACAACGCATGCATATTTGCATATGGCCAAACAGGTATGAGGGTGAATGTAAATGTTTGTTTAATTTGATACTGATAAGTCTATAAAGTGACAAAAGCAATAACCTTAAGATTAATGTACCACTAAAACAAGCAGATGCAAGAACGGCTTACATTTTGTATTTGGTAGAATTTTATTTTGTTATATATTGATTTTGCCTTTGTTACAGGTTCAGGAAAGTCGTTCTCTATGATGGGAACAGCAGACCAGCCTGGTTTAATTCCACGGCTCTGTTGTGCTTTATTCCTGAGGGCGGAAGATGAAGAAAATGACTCTCAAACTTTCAAAGTGGAAGTATCCTATATGGAAATCTACAATGAGAAAGTCAGAGATCTCTTGGACCCTAAAGGGTAAATGATCGATCTATCTATCTATCTATCTATCTATCTATCTATCTATCTATCTATCTATCTATCTATCTATCTATCTATCTATCTATCTATCTCTGTTTTCATTTCATTATTTAGAGTAATGGATTTGTTAACATTTCTGTTAAAGTAGTATCCAGGGAATATGAACGTGTGATATAGACACCTAAAATGCTATAAATGAATTAATGCAACATAAATCAAGGTCATTTATTACAAAATGTAACTTAAATAGTTTACTTTTAAGAATACTTTATTGGCTTTCTAAAGGCTAAGTTATCTCCAATGCGTCCGACCCGGGATACTACAACTCCCACGATCCCTCAGTGACATCTTCTCCTGTCATGCTCTGCTCGCAGTGATCTCTGAGGTGATGATTTAACAGACTGTACTGCTGTGTGACCACAGTATCATAAACTACATGTTTCTCTCACTTACTATGTGTGTGTTTAACTGACATCACTGCACGTTACCTCAGCCCGAGTGAGATGACATCTCACCACAACACTTAGGAAACATCAAAACCACTGCAAGCAATTAACTACAGCCAAACATATTGATGATCACATGACCTGACCAGGCAGTTGCAGAACATGTCACGTGGCCAGGTGACAATCCTCTGTCCTGTACTTCCTACATTGGGACAAAGTAACAGGACTAATTTAAGGGCCAGTAGCATTTTAATTCTTCATAATAGTGTAAATCCACAGCATTATTTTTCTGGGAGCAAAATTAAAAATAAAAACTAGTTACATATTAGCTTATATCTTAATGACCGATTTGAATATTAATTATTCTTATCCCTGGAATACCCCTTTGACTTAAATGGATTTTTTTAATGACTCTTGTTTGCATCCATTTACTTTCTTTCATTATACTTCCATTATATTGAGGGAAATTATAACAAGCAAGCAATGGAAGCATAAAGGGCTGATAGGTTACTTAATCTGTTGTATACTTGATGAAAAAAAATAAAAAAGCTTTACCAACAGGTGTTGAAATAGTATTGAACCGTGTAGGTGAGGTTTTATTATACAGCAGAAACTTCAACCATCTTGACTCCAATCACTGACCACTCACTAAACCATTTTACTATTTAACATTAGGGAAGCAACAAATCACAATGCTGGCAATCTCTGTGTTATGTACAGGTTGGGCTCTGTCGATAAACTTGTCCATATGACTATTGGATTATCAAGTTTATGGGAATAAGCATTACTCCTTCCGTAACTAAGAGTTCTATGAAAGTTAGGGTCCTTAAAGGGATTGGCCACTTGATGTTTTTTGTTATGTGTGAGCAGCAGCATATTAGGTAATTTACCAATAAACACATGTAAAAAGTTCTGCAGTGCTTTCATGAAAAGTAAAGTAAATCCACTGGTACAGAAATGTCTCATCAGCTCCCATTCCTGTCCATAAAATGGCTGCATATGGAAGATCATGTGATCTTTAACTGCCCATGATCAATCTACCGTCCAGGACCTTAACATTGAATTAATAAATACTATCATAAGGTCCTGGAAGGGTGATTAGTCAGAGAGATCACATGACCCTCCATTTGCAGCCATTTTATGGACATGATTGGCAGCTAATGAAATAAAGTTTCTTATGAACCAGGGGATTTACTTTAGATATGAAGAGAGAGGTGCAGAACTTTTAATAGATTAATATTGATAAAGAACCTCATAACCTGCCTCCCACACATTACAAAAAACTTTTAAAATGGCCAACCCCTTTAAGTGGGGGATTGCCTGTATATTTCAAAACTGTAGTATTTAACAGAAATCTGTCATCACACCTTATAAGGCTACGAGAACACTGACGTATGCCCGCACGGCTACGGCATGGCATGCCCTAAGTTTTCCCCGTGTACGCAGTGGTATGGTGCTGAACGTGTGCAGCACCATATCACTCCGTGTGGCCATTGCTGGTCTATGAGGGATGCATGTACATACGTCCCCCTATGGTCGTGTTAATGCGGCCTAAGGCTGTGTCATTGACAGAATTTTCTTTGCCATCATACATTATAGAGATGCATCACTGAATCCTCTTTGCACCTTAAATGCAGCATCTGGTCTTTTAGTCCTTTCTTATGGTGTCCTTTTTCTAAAAACAATGGGGCACATTTACTTAGAGTAGTACAAACTGCACTAAAAGTGTGTTTGTCTCTGTATAATGCAGGGTGCACCACAAGTGTCGCATGCTCCAGAAATGTGTCTCAGACACTTCTTAAATATTTGTGCAAGCTGTTTGCATTGAAAAGAACGTGTAAAGTCAGACAGATAAAATTTAGGACCATGGGAAAGCTGGGTGTCTACATAAATACTTTACACATGGAGTTTCCTGAATTGTCCAGACGGGACTAATCAACCTGAGCTAGATGACTGATATACAGCAGCTGGGGATAGTGCAGCTATTGATTACTTCTGCCTGTCAGGGACAACACAGTGATCCCTTATTCTCGGCTTATGCTGGGCGGGACAATGCTGTAACAGTGCATAATTAGGGTGAGGAGAAGTGCTGAGCCAGCCAAAGGAGCATAATTTTGTAATTGTTTTTTCAGCAACACCACTCGGCTCAGGGATTAAACAAGATAGTAGATTTCCTTTAAAGATTAGTTAAGATTAGTTACCTGTGTTTGGATTTCATGTTATGATTCAGATTAGTTTTCTTCCCATCCTGTTTTTAAATAAAAGTAATGAAAAGCTAAAACACAGGTGCCAGGGGTCACTGAATAGATGGCTACAACAAGCACCATGACAACTATTAAATTACTGTCTATTTTTCTGAGCAGCACAGTATTTTAGCTTCTACTGCAAGTAGTGTTACAAATCCTGTGTTCTAGTGTGTATGTATATATATATATATATATATATATATCTCAAGTACCTTACATAAATAGGGTGTGTACAGGGGCGCACCTGCCATGAGGCGAGTTGAGCATCTCGTCTCAGGCGGCGCGCCTCCTGCTCAACGAGGGGGCAGCACCGGCCGGCACTAAGCTCCCACACACCGGACAGGACCGCATTGCCGCCCTCCGTCCGGCACCTTGCTCCCCGACGCTGCTGGCACCTTGCGCCCGCCCCCTGATGCCGCCTACATCAAACCCCTGCCGGGCCAGCCAGCACCACTTTCTTGTGAGGATCCGCCCCCTCCTGCTCTCGGCTCCCCCTCCACTCCCGTCTGAACCCCGCTCTGCTAACGTACCCCCCCTCCAGGCCCTCGGCTCCCTGCTTCCCTTGACCTACCCGCTCCCGGCTCCCCGCGCCACCGCCGCTGCAGGATAAGGCACCGAACTTTCCAAGAACACAACAGAGAGGTAAGGTTACTTTATCTTTGCAATATATGTGTGTGTATATATATGTGTAATGTGTATATATATGTGTGTGTGTATATATGTATGTGTGTATATGTATATGTGTGTGTGTATATATGTGAATATATGTTTGTGTGTGTATATGCTGTATGTATATGCAGCATTTGTGATATTTATCAGGGCTTCTATTTTGTTCTACATGGCGGTACTTTGTATCTATTTTATACTACTTGGTGGCACACTGGATGCATTTTATACTACATGGTGATATGCTGTATGCATTTTATACTACATGGCGATACGCTGTATGCATTTTATACTACATGGCTGTATGTATTTTATACTACATAGTGGTACACTGTATGCATTTTATTCTACATCGCGATATGCTGTATGCATTTTATATTACATGGTGATACGCTGTATGTATTTTATACTACATGGCGGCACGCTGTATGCATTTTATACTACATGGCGGCACGCTGTATGCAGTTTATACTTCATGGCGGTACACTATGCATTTTATTCTACATCGCGATACGCTCTATGCATTTTATACTACATGGTGATACACTGTATACATTTTATACTACATAGCGGCACGCTGTATACATTTTATACTACATGGCGGCACACTGCATGCATTTTGCATTGCTTTATTTTTACACCAAATCTGGTCCTGACACTCCCTGATATCTTACATATATGGGCGCGGGGGGCGTCTCTCTATGGCTCGCCTCAGGCAGCAGACAGGCTTGGTACACCCCTGCAGCTCGGCCCCTTCTGTCTGCGGCCGCCTTCTGACCCTCCTCTCCCGGACCCCCGGCTCGCCTCTCCAGTCCGTTGTCCGCTCCCCCTCCCCCTGCTGCCCCTGTCCGCGACCCGACCGCCCGCCTCATGCATCCGCGGCCCGACCACCTCTCCCGCCACTTCTGGCCGCCCGCCTCCACGGCCCGCCCGACTTTCCCAGCCGCCTGCTTCACCCGGCCGGCCGCCGGCCTCGCGCCTGCGCAGCCCGCCAGTGTCTCCCGGGCGCACGCTTCGCTTGTCCGCAGCCCGCCACTCCCAGCCACCAGTGTATGTGTTCTGTATGTGTTTGAGTGTGTGTATATGCATGCTATATGAGTATATATGCTGTATATATGTGTACATGCTGTATGAGTGTGTGTGTGTATACTGTAATATATATATATATATATGTATATATATATATATATATATATATTTATATATGGCGGCTCGCTGTATGCATTGTATGGTATATGGCGGCACAATGTGTGTATTTTATATAACATGGCGGCACGCCAATACATACAATATACATATAATACATACAGCATACCGCCATATAGTATATAATACATACAGCATACCGCCATATAGTATATAATACATACAGCATATCGCCATATAGTATATAATACATACAGCGTGCCACTATATAGTATATGGTATATGGCGGCACGCTGTATGTATTGTATGGTATTTGGCGGCACGCTGTATGTATTATATGGTATATGGCGGCACACAGTATGTATTATATGGTATATGGCGGCACGCTGTATGTATTATATGGTATATGGCTGCACGCTGTATGTATTATATGGTATATGAGGGCACGCTGTATGTATTATATGGTATATGGCGGTACGCTGTATGTATTATATGGTATATTGCGGCACGCTGTATGTATTATATGGTATATGGCGGCATGCTGTTTGTATTATATGGTATATGGCGGCACAATGTGTGTATTTTATATAACATGGCGGCACGCTGTATGTATTATATGGTATATGGCGGCATGCTGTATGTATTATATGGTATATGGCGGCATGCTGTTTGTATTATATGGTATATGGCGGCACAATGTGTGTATTTTATATAACATGGCGGCACGCCAATACATACAATATACATATAATACATACAGCATACCGCCATATAGTATATAATACATACAGCATACCGCCATATAGTATATAATACATACCGCATATCGCCATATAGTATATAATACATACAGCGTGCCACTATATAGTATATTTTATATGGGGGCACGCTGTATGTATTGTATGGTATTTGGCGGCACGCTGTATGTATTATATGGTATATGGCGGCACACTGTATGTATTATATGGTATATGGCGGCACGCTGTATGTATTATATGGCATATGGCGGCACTCTGTATGTATTATATGGTATATGGCTGCACAATACTGTTAGGTTGTTAAGATTGTGAGCCCCATGGGGATAGGGACCAATTTGACAAGCTTTGTGCAGCGCTGCATAATCTGTATGCGCTATATAAATAAATTATTATTAAACCTACCACTTTAAAATGACCCTTCTGACCCACAAATACCTTTAGACAGCTCAGGATGAGCTGATGCAGGACCATGTCAAAAGGTATTTGTGGTCAGCAGGGTCATTTTAAAGTGGTAGGTTTCCTTTAAAGCAAAAGTGTTCACCCAAATTGCATCTCAATAATTATGTGTTGAATGAATGTGCTACTACTGTATGACCTCTCTTATTTCTAAAATATTTTTGAAGATGTCCCTCTTTTTCTACAGTTACTTGTGATCTCTATGGCAATAAACTTAACTAACCCTGAGAGATTAAAAGGCTTTCATAATTCTTTCCTAACTGACTCGTGGAAACTTTAACGGTGCCTCCCTTTATATACAGCTCCAATACTATTATTAGCACTGATAGAAGCTGTTTACCCAAGTAACACAGGCCTCTATGGAAGGAAATAGATTGTCCTACTCTAACATAATAATGTGATGATTTTAAGGCCAGACATTTTTATATTGACCATATTTCATAGACTTGAATCGAAGTCAGTAGAGGGCCCTTTACTTTTCTAATCCTTTTCTGCTTCCAAGGAGCAGCATTAGATTGTAAAGCAGTAGCTTCATCTGTGACACATGTGCAATATCTACAATATGTACCATAACTGTCTGCCATTTATGTCACCACATGCCCCTTCTCTTCTTGTCTTTAGGGTGCTAATCAGAAATATTGGTATAGTCTATTCATTTCCTCTATTGGAAGCTAACACACTGCCTTATGTATAGTGCAGGGCCTGAAGAGGAGCGGCTAATGCAGGGATTCAAAATGCAATAGCGTTGAAGGAAATCAACCACACAGACTTAATGGTTTTAACCAATGCATATCTACACACTGGCGTGTTCCCCTGAGGCAGGATCCATTCTTCACTTAGCTGTTAATGGCTTACTTTTGTACTGTTAAAAATATGCAAATGAACCCCATATACACTGATATACACAGAAGCCCCTTCTGGCTCCGTTGGTTATCACCAGCTATCTGGCAGTGGAAGGGAGGGAGAATGTGGACAAAAGCACCATAGGAAGTTGTGAATAATCAGCAGCCAAAGGAGTCAGAAGAGCCATTGAGGCTAATTTTTTATGAAAAATAAGTTATTAACAGCTTAAAGAACAGATCCTGTTTCAAGGGGCACACAACAGTGTGCTTGGATTAAAACCATTAAAAACAGTTTCCTTTAAAATACTAGAAGTTATTCAAAATAGAACTTATACAGCCCCACAAATCCCATTACTGTGTCTTATAGCAGTGCAAACCAAACTGCTTGCACATAACCGTGCCAACAAGCACCAAGCACTTCCAAAAAACTGTGCCACCACCAAGTGACCCCATACCAGTGTCAACCATACAGTTGCCTTTTAACCTTATCAGATACTTAGTGCCCAAAGACAGTGCCATCACACAATGACCCTGTAACCATGCCATCACACAGTGATCCTATATCCATGCTACCACACAATGAACTTATAACAGTGTCTTCACATTGTGACCTTATCACCATGCCACCACTCAGTTACCCCATAACAGCGTTACCACACAACGACCCCATAACAGCGTTACCACACAATGACCCCATAGCAGAGTTACCACACAATGACTCCATAACAGTGCCTCCACTTTGTTGATGACTGATTTTATACAGATACTTTTCAATCACTCATTGTGTTGGCTTCTTGACATCTTAGCATGGTAAAACCAGAGATCTCCATAAATAAATGACAAATTACACAGAAACATTCATTTAATTTGCCATGTGGAAGATTTACTAGTATAACGCGCGTCGGGTCCCTGTGCATGGAGAGGGCTCATGTGCTCATTCCTCTCCACCGGTAAGTCTTTGCTGCATATTGCTGGTAGCACTGATCGCAGGTTCTAGGCCGTCGATAGCCGCCGAAAATGCTTCTATGATAGGACCGATCAAACAGCCTAGGGTTAAAGTAACTTAGGGAGTCTGAAAAAAAAAGTAAAAATAACTTTAAAAATAAAAAATATAATAAAAAACCCTAAAAATTCAAATCACCCCCCTTTCCCTAGAACTGATAAAAATATAAATAAACAATAAAAATCATAGATACATTAGCTATCGCCGCGTCCAAAAATGGCGATCTATCAAAATATAATAACGGTTTTTCACTGCGTTTAACCTCTGGAAAATAGCGCCCAAAGTCGAAAATGGCACTTTTTAGCCATTTTAAAAAATATTAAAAATTCTTTAAAAAGTGATCGAAATTGAAAACATCATTAAAAGTCGCAAAAAATTACACCACCCACAGCTTTGTACAACGAAGTATGAAAAAGTTATTAGCGCTAGAAGATGGCAAAATAAAAAAAAAATTTGTACAGGAGGTTTTTATTTCTGTAAATGTATGAAAACATTATAAAACCTATACAAATTTGGTATCCCCGTGATCGTACCTACCCAAAGAGTAAAGTAGAAATGTAATTTGGGGCGCACAGTGAAAACCATAAAAAATCCAAGCCCACAAGAAAACGGTGCAAATGCTTGTTTCACTATTTTCACTGTATGTGGTTTTTTTTTCCCGGCTTCCCAGTACACGACATGGAAAATTCAGTACCATCAATATGAAGTGCAATTTGTTGCGCAGAAAACAAGCCATCACAGAGCTCTTTAGGTGGAAAAATAAAAAAGTTATTGATTTTTGAAGGTGGGGAGTGAAAAATGGAAGTGAAAAAGACTATAAAGGGCCAGGTCATTAAGGGGTTAACCTCCAATTTCAATACTTGCTTTGGAGGGACATAAAGTGTCATTCTGCAATGAATCTATCACTATTTCACCCTCCAGAAGGAGTATTCTCCAAATATAGCATTTTTTACACTTTCCGCAAAAGCTGTGCTATATCTCTCTTTATTTTTATGATATTGTGCTGTGCAGCAGTGTAACATGACAACTATACTATACTGTTTTGCTCATAAAGCAATTTTATTGCTGTTGTGTATATTTTAGGTGACCAATCTAGTTGACCTTTATGCAAGCTAGAAGGATTTAACCATCTATTTTTGTTTCTTTCAGAAGCCGACAATCCCTTAAAGTTAGGGAGCACAAGGTTTTGGGACCATACGTTGATGGTTTATCTCAATTGGCTGTAACTAAATTTGAGGTAATGTGTCTATTTATAAGAGCTGCTATTTATACCGTAGTTTCAGTTAAACTGCTATTATTAACGTTGTATGTATTTTAGTTACTATCGTACACACCATTACTAACTTAAAGGGGTTGATTAATATCACAAAAAGTTCTTGAGTGGTTTCCATATGTAAACTGAATAGTATACATTTATCACTTTTAACCTCATTTCATGATGTGATGAAGAGTCTGTCTGAAGTTCATTAGTGTTTGGGACCACAACTGAAGGTTATTGGTGAGTTTTATTCATTTACTTGTTAAGCCCCTCTAAGAACTTAGTGTCCTGAGTATTTATGAATGCTAATATGAATGTTTAAATAAGTAATAATGTTTCCTTACAATTCACACATAAGTAGTCCTTTATGTCCATTGTCCATTTGGGATGAGACAGATGGCACATACCTACCGGGCACCTATAATCTCCCAGCCAATTAAAGGTAACCTGGTTAGGTCAGCTTTGCAGCAAAATATCCTCTCTAAATGGATTACTCCTAAACTGATTAAAACAGTATAGAAAAACTCTCTGCTAAGGCCAGTAGTTATATTGACAGCTGTTTAGCAGATTCTCCTGTTGTTGTTTTTTCAAGGCCAATTTAACTAATGTTACAATGTTTCTTGGATGAGTAATTGTGAGGCTGCAATCATGGCCAAGTGATAACACTTTCAGCTCAGCCAGCAACCACTCTCTAATTTAATGTTGTATGTTAACTGATATAAAATGTATGCTTTGTAGTTTATTAGGACACTCAATACATTGATAGAATTCAGCTGTAGTTTCCACTAAAAAACTGTCTGCACCACATTTATAAAGTTCTGTAGACAGTTTTTAGGCACAAAAGAGTAATGCTAACCCGATGGAATTTTGTCCTAGTTTTCTGGCATAAAATAAGCCTACTACTAGACAGTCTTAAACTACCACAGCTTTATCATCCAGCATCAGACTCTTATATGAATCTTGTGCAGAATGAGGGTGCATCCACACAGCGGTATGGCGCATGGCCGCATTCTAGCGAAAAGATAGAGCAGACTCTATCTTTTCCCGGTGTATGGAGTGGAACGTACCGCCGCCGGGCTGCCATAGACGGGCGTCTGAATGTACCCTAAGACTGTCAAGTTTAACTCAGTGGCATCTAGTACCTTACAGGTGACAATCTGCTGCATCAGGAAGAGGACTCCATTACCACTTCCCATGACTCTGCTGATACCACCATCAGATATCTTCAACTTTGTGCAATACATCCATAAAAATACCACAGTCACTTACAGCATAATGTCACCTGGATAACTCGTTGCTTACATACAGGACCCCAACATGGGTTTTGTTTTTAAAATTAACAATAGTAATAACAATAAGGATTAACAACGTATAACACATACTGTGTCAGGATCAGTGGTAGAGGATCCTCTGAACCACCACGGACTATGATGTAACCCGACACCTAGGAGTGGAGTCTAAATGGCACCCAGTTTTCACCAGAGCCTGCCGCAAAGTGGGTTGGACTTGCTGCACCGTGGTACCACCAGGTCACTCCACAGGCACGACTTTGCCCACGGTGGCGGCCAAGTCAAAGTACAGAATTGTGAGACAGCATTGTGGTTGGGGACAGGCAGGAGTTCAGGACAGGCTGCACAGAATCGGGAGCAAGGCAAAAGGTCAAGGCAGGCAGCGGAGGAGCGTAGTCAGGAACGGAACCAGTGTCACAACTGGAATTCAGCAAACAGTCGCAAGGCATAGGGATAAAGCTTTCTCTAGAGCTATGAGGTACAAAGATCCGGCAAGGGTCACAGGAAGAGGCTGGCCAATTATAGGTTGTCAGGTGGATTTCAGGCGGCCGGTGCACATGCGCCCCAGGAGGGGGTACGTGTGCGCTGGAGCGAGAATATCTTCGCTGGAGCGCGGCTGGTTAAGTGGAAGTACTGCTGGCACACGGGTGCGTCTGTGACACGGAAAATGGGTCGCTGGACCACCAGTGACATACTGTATGAGTTTGATGATGCATTTTGCCCTGTCCACGATCTATGTGCAGCTTTCAATATATACACAGCCCCTCCCACTTCCCTAAATCTATTTTTAGCCCCCCATATTTCAGTCAGTATACAGCCACCAGTCTATATACTGCCCCCCCCCCGTAGTCCCCAGTCTATATACAACCTCTCACAGCCATCAGTCTATATGAAGCCTGAACTGACCCAAAGAATAAAGGAGAGGTATTATTTTGGAAAGCATTGTGAAGCATAGCTTTAAAAAACGAGCTCACAAAAAAATGCTGCAATGCAATTTTTGACAATTTCACCATATTTGGAATATAAAAAACAAAACAATCCTTTACACAGCAGCTCTGTACATGGAAAAATAAAAAAAAATAGAAATTTATGTAGACAAAAATGTAAAAACAAATAAGATCCAGGTTCTCAAGGTGTTAAATTGATGCTAAAAGGTGATCTGCTTGGTGATGGTTACATAAAAACATTGTACTGTAGCGTTTTTTTTATGGGTTTCCCAATGCAACAGAAAGCAGTATGGTAACAGATGCGTTTCCAGCATCATTTTATCAGAATTCATATATCCTAAAAATGTAAAGAGTGCTGGACTGTTCTCTTTTTTTTAGTAAAAATTAGAGTATCCATAGAACTCTGTATTTTGCTGTTCCTCTCATAACTCTCCTGGAAATACACAGAAAAAATTGACAACTAGGAGTTATTTAACAGAAGTTTTTTAGGCAACAGTTCTTATATCAAAGATATAAGTCTTTAAATCAAAGCTATTCCTGCTGATAAATAATCAGGCCTTCTTAATGTTTTAGGATATCGAATCTTTAATGTCTGAAGGAAATAAATCACGTACTGTTGCTGCAACAAACATGAATGAAGAAAGCAGCCGATCACATGCAGTATTTAACATTATTTTAACTCAGACTTTGTATGACCATCAGTCAGGGGTAAGTATCTGGATAAATATGTTTAGATACATGTATTTCATGTTCTCTAAAACTTATGACTTTAAGCAGATCATAAAATTTCCCCCGTAGAGACTTCCTGCTACCAGAAACCTTGTATGAGTTGATTGCTCAGTTTCCTTGTAGCAACATCACAGGGGAAATGAAGCATTACAGCGTGCCAGATATAATAAGTGAACTGTGTTTGAAGTGCAGGACCTCTTCTAGAATCATACACAGTTTTGCGTAAAGCCATATGAACGTAAGTTGTCAGGTTTTTCAAAATGAAGCAGGCACAGGATGGGAATGCCGCATGCCGACCACTCTGTCGGGCCACCACGCCTCTCTATGCCCCCTCTACGAGGAGGTGGCTTAGTCACTTCCTTAATCGAAAATTCTTTCTCTGCACAAATGGTGTAGAATCCTAGCTAAATATCCCCGATTGTTTGTAATCAATCCACTATTAAATCAGAGTTATCTAATATAGTATTTAAAAGTTGGCTGTCCAATTTGAGCAATCCCTATAAAGGGGTTGTCCAGCCACTACTGTGATAAATCAAGTTTTACCCATAGGATGAGAGATAACTGGCTTTTTGGTTGGTGGCCCCAGTGGTTGGACCTCCACCATTCAGGAGAATGGGTATCAATAGTCCCCCATAGTACCATCTCCGTTAGAGAAACCTTAGGCAAAATTCCCAAGTAAAAGGTTGATTACAAATCTGCTTCTATCACTTTTTGTTTTCTCCAGATAATCATATTACTAATTATTGTTATTTGATAATCAAATTAGACAAGATGTCAATCAATAGGGGTCAACCTGACATAATCTGCATTAGTAACTTCAGAGGGTTCTTGTGAAAATCCAAATTATATTATACATCAAGTTATGGCTAATCCGACTTTCTGGATTTTCAGGTAATGGATTCAAGAAGTTACATTCTACATGTTTTTATGTGTATCACACATATTTTCTGCTGGTGTATATAACACGAAGATACACAAATAACATTGATGTTTCTCTTTTGTGTGACTAGAACTCAGGAGAACGTGTCAGTAAAGTCAGCCTGGTGGACCTGGCAGGCAGTGAGCGAGTGTCCAAAACTGGTGCTGCAGGAGAACGCCTCAAGGAAGGAAGCAACATCAACAAGTAAGGGCCTTTCCCATTGTTTCACTAATACTCAATTAATTAGACAATAGTAGCTTGTGGATCTACAGATGTCATTTTCATTACCAAGTGTAAATTAGGCTGAAGATGCAATGTATTTTCATTTCTTGTCAGTGAGTTTCATGGAAAGTGACAAACTAAAGAACTTTAAAAGATTTAAAGTTCAAAGTTATGTTAACAAATTACTGACAAACTTAAAGTTAAAGTGAGAGTATTTTAAAACAGGGCACTTGACATGATCAGAAGGCAGTTCTCACAGACATATACATTTTTTGTGGTTTGTGTTTTCTATACATAATTAAAGGAAATCTTCCATCAAAATCAACCAGGGATACTTCCTCATAGACCCAGGTGCTGTGACTAAGTTAATTTTCTTATGTTATCCATGGCCTCATTTCTTCCAAAATCAACTTTTAAAATTATGCTTATAAGCTGGAAGGGATCTGAGGGCATCAGCCGTAGCTTACACTGTGCAAGGAGCTCTTCCTCCCTTACACTGTGTGTTGAAACTTCTTCTGCTGCGAGTTTACTTCAGGCAGAGGGAAGATGAAGTGCTGAGGGAGCAGAAGGAGGAAAAGACAGTGTAACAGCCTGTGAAACTACAGCACAGAGCCATTCTGTGTCATAATAATATTTTTAAAAGTTGATTTTAGAAGGAAGGAGGCCATATGTATCAAATATAAGAAGATTACAACAGCTCTTCTGATAAAAACCACTGCGTAGTTTGTAACAGTAATTCACATGCTGTAAATGTTAAAACTGCGCATTAACCACTTTGTAATACTCATCCACTTATCTGATGATTGCTGGGGATTTTGATACTCAGAATCTGCAATAATTTAGTTGTATGTTTACCAGGATTTTA